>NC_043705.1:120009222-120287531 GCF_006229205.1 Suricata suricatta
GGTTGTAGACAACATGCAAAAAGATGAAACTGGACCACTTTCTTACACCATATACAAAAATAAACTCAGAGTGGAGTAAGGACCTAAAGGTGATATCTGAAACCATAAAAATCCTAGAAGAGAGCACAGGCAATGATTTCTCTAACATTGGCTATAGCAGCATTTTTCTAGATATGTTTCTTGTGGCTGGGCAAACAAAAGCAAAATAAAAACAAAAACAAACAAACATATAAAAAAACCCCCCAAAACAAAACTATTAGGACTACTACATCAAAACAAAAAGCTTTAACACAGCAAAGGAAACAATTAATAAAACTAAAAGATAACCTACTGAATGGGAGAAGATATTTGTAAATGACATATCCAACAAAGGGTTAGTATCTAAAATAGATAAATAACTTATACCACTCAACACCAGAGAAACAATCCAACTAAAAAAAAAAAAACAGGCAGAAGACATGAGCAGACACTTCTCTAAAGAAGATGTACATTACAGATGGCCAACAGATACATGAAAAAATGTTCAACATTGCTCATCAGGGAAATGCAAATCAAAACCACAATGAGATATCACTTCACACCTGTCAGAATGGCTAAAATCAAAAACACAAGAAACGAGTGTTGGGGAGGAAGTGGAGAAAAGAGAACCTTATTGCACTGTTAGTGGGAATGCAAACTGGTGCAGCCACTGGGTAGAACAGTGTGGAGGTTCCTCAAAAAGTTAAAAATAGAATTACCATATGATCTAAGAAACAGCACTACTCGGAACTTACCCAGAGAATGTGAAAACATGAATTAAAAAGGATATACACACCCCTATATTTACTGTAGCATTACTTATGATTGCCAAATTATAGAAGCAGCCTGAGTGTCCATCAATAGATGAATGGATAAAGATGTGGTATATATACACAGTGAAATATTACTCAGCCATAAAAATGAATGAAATCTTGCCATTTGCAACAGTATGTTTGGACTAGAGAGTATAATGATAGTGAAATAAGTCAGACAGAGAAAGACAAACACCATATGATTTCACTCATATGTGAAATTTAAGAAACAAAACAAGGGACAAACCAACACCCAGACTCTTAGCCATAGAGAACAGACAGGGCAAGTGGGTGAAGGGATGGGTGTGTAGGTGAAGGGGATGAAGAGCACACTTAACCATGATGAGCACTAAGTAATGTACAGAACAGTTGAATTACTATATTGTAAACCTGAAACTAATATAACACTGTATGTTAAGTATACTGGAATTATAAATAAATAAGTAAAATATAAAAAACCTTTTAAATTTAAGATAGTTTTAGATTTACAGAAAACTTACAAATATGGCTCAGAGTTTTCATATACCTATATCCAGGTCTCCCTATTATTAGCATCTTATATTATTAGTATGGTACCTTTTCCACAACTTGTCACAATGAGCCAATATTGATACACTGCTTACATACTTTATTTGAATTGCTTTCTTTTTTACCTAATGTAGTTTTTCTGTTCCAAGATCCCATCTAGGATCTCACATTACCTTTGGTTGTCCTGTCTCCTTAGGCTCCTCTTGGCTGTGACAGTTTTTCAGACTTTCCTTGTTTTTGATGACCTTGACAATTTCAGTAAGTTCTAGTCAGTAATGGCTACTAGTCAATATAATGTCTCTTATTGGGATTTGTCTGGTGTTTTTCTCATGATTAGGCTGCAGCATGTTTTCCTTTTTAACTAAAAACTAGTTAGCAAAAAAGGGAATATATTAGCATTTAATATATCCACATACATATTATATATCACTGGAACTGCTATTTTCTGAGGTAAAAGGTTCAAAGCATACACTAAAATAAATGTTTGGGTAAAAAGACGTTATGTAAGACAATGTGGTAAAGTCAGAAAGATCTATATGACAGTCTCGGCCCTATCAGTTGGTAGTTCCATGATCCAGGACAAATAAGTGCTCTGAGCTTCAGTTTTGAAATCTGTAAAATGGGGATAATAATACATGCTTAATAGGATGGTGGCAAATATTAAGAAAGAAAAATGTGTAAAATTTAAATGCAGCTACAATAACTTTTGTGTTGTTCTTACATTTAATACTGGAAGATAAACTAGATACAATGGATTATGACTAATTTGCTGGTAATACAAGTAAAGTATAAATAAAGCAGCCAAGTTATTGCTTTAAGTTGGCTGCATTTATAAACATTGCAGCCCTTCTAGTTGTGATTTATCCATCAGATACCTGTTGTCTATCAGAGGTGAAATTCTGAGCAACACAAAGTTACATAAGACAGGGAGCTTGCGTGCGGTATAACAGAGTCAGGGATGAAATGACCCATGAGTGCCGAAGAGGAAGGACTTTTTCTGGCAGCTGGGGCAGCTTCGTCTTGAAATAGAGGTGGCTAGAATTCTTACACCTTCTTGTCTCTTAATTATCAACCTGTCAAATGCGTACCGCAGAAAATTTGACAAAGTATGGACAAGTAGAAAGAAAATATTCAAACATCAGTCTATTTTGGCATAGTTCTTTCCAATGTTTTTAACCATGAATTTTTAAGGAATTGCTTAGATCATATTATATATACAATTTAGTATCCACTTTTTTCCCATTTACTGTATCATAAACATCCTTTTGTGACATTCAGACTGCTCCTCAAAGCATCATTTAAAATAGTTGCATAATATTTCTGTGGGCTAATAGGAAACAGGGTTGGCCATTGTGAAAGAGACACAAAGTAAGAGTGAGTTCAACAAGATAGAAATTTGTTTCTCTGTGGTGGCCCTTGGAGCCAGGGGCTTAGACGCTTACGCCCCATTATTATATAGCTCTGCCAACCCCGGGGCGGCCCTCATCTGCACCATCCAAGATGCCTCACCGCCACGTTGATGTGAACACGAGAAAGAAGGGAAAGCAGACAGGGAAGACACACCCCTAATCTTTAAGGACACAACCCAGAACGTATGCCTCTCGCTTCTGCTCTCATCCCGTTGACGAGACTGGTCGTTTGGCTCTAACTAGCTGCAAGGAAGGACGGGAAATGTATTTATTTTAAGTGATTCTCTGCCCTGCTAAAAACCAGTGTTTCTACTTCTTTCGTTTCTCCTTCCATGGAAGGAAAAGGCAGATACTGAGGGTCGGCTAGCAGTTCCTGCCACCCTTTGTGTGGCCACATACTGCTTCTAGACACCACATATTGTTGCCAGAGGTTTTTGATATTTGCACTTTATTTTGCTTTATTGATAAATCTTTAACATTTTTGTGTTTACCAAGTGTCAAGTAGTTCACATATTGGTTCATTTAAGCCTCACAAGAGTTTTATACATAAATACTATGATCCCTATTAAAATGTGGAAAGTGAGGTTCAGGAGTTTGCACAAGGTTGTATTATTGGTAAGCGGAGTAGCCAGCATTTGAATCTAGAGTCCATATTCTATAACCACCACTGTATGCTTCTCATCTTAGACTGTGTACTAATGACTTCTTTGGGGTTTTTTTATGGGTTGTTTTTTTTTTTTTTGAGAGAGAGAGACAGCGAGAGCAGGGGAGGGTCAGAGAGAGAGGGAGACACAGAATCTGAAGCAGGCTCCAGGCTCTGAGCTAGCTGTCAGCACAGAGCCCGACGCGGGGCTCGAACCCACGAACCGGGAGATCATGACCTGAGTGGAAGCCGGAAGCTGGACGCTTAACTGAATGAGTCACCCAGGCGCCCCTGATGACTTCTTTGGAGACAATTTCTAGAAGAGGAATTACTGAGTCAATGGCTATGGACGTTTTTGAGGCTTTTGGTACATCTTTCCCAATTACTTTAATTTTTTTAATGTTTACTTATTTTTGAGAGAGACAGAGAGACAGAGAGATACAGAGTGAGCAGGGAGGGGCAGAAAGAGAGGAAGACACAGTATTTAAAGTAGGCTCCAGGCCCTGAGCTGTCAGCACAGAGCCTGATGTGGACCATAAGATCATGAACTGAGCCAAAGTCGGACACCTAACCGAGTGAGCCTCCCAGGTGCCCCAGAAGTGCATTCCTGAGTGCAGAAATGAGGGCTGATGAAAAGCTGTACAATTCATTTCGAGGCAGGTCTTTGCTCACGTTTGTTCTTAGGTTGTCTTGAGCAAGTCGTCACGTAATCAATCTGTAGTCTACATGTGTAGACCCCACCTGTGGTGCCTAGGGTGGCAGCTCCATTAAGATAACACTCTTGTCTACAGGATAAAATGGGGGTGACATCTAAGTGACCTGTTACTGAATTGCCCTAAAATCTCTTCAAAGACATTGAGACATTCACTGGAAAAAATTCTTCCTTTTTTCCTCCTCTTCATTTCTGTCAAATTTAATTTTTTTGTTTTCTTTTCCTGGAACTCTGGTAGCTGTCAAGCATGTATTGCTGGGAGCCAAATTGGCCATTTTATCTTCGTCCGTTGCAGAACTTTGATTTTTCTTTCTAGGGGTAATGCATTTCCACTTAGGGGACAGCTAAGTGAAAATGCACTCCTGAAAAAGATTTGTTCTGCCAGCTTCTTTCGATTTGTCAAAAGGACAAAAATCTCCCCAGCCTCAGTCTGTAATAATGCCCTCAGATTACCTAGCATCATCTTCCACCTGCTTGTATTGTCTGGATTGTCTACCACATGTGGCAAGGAAGAAGAAAACGAACACGTTTACAATGTAACGTTCTGTGTATCCATGTACTGCCAGAGCTAATTGTTTTCAACAAGGCGTCTTATCGCTGATTAAAATGATCAGAGCCTATAAGTATAAAAGAAACAACAGTACACTTTTCCAAGCCCTTTTCATAACTCTTTCATGTGCTGACACTGAATTCTAAAACACAAGTCCTGAGTTAAGCCATAATTAGCCTTCATAATACAAAGATGAATGGCACATTGATTAATGAAATTGTTTGAGGTTCCTCCATGCTCTATCCAGTTAGAAAGAGGCATTTTTTCCCAAAAATATGCATTTGCAGAGAAGGAAGCTGAGGCCACTAATCACTTAAGGATTTTTGCTTTTTCAATCCAACTGGGCATGAGCAATGTTGAATATTCAACATAACTTTTAAGTCTTAAGTCCCAGCACCATCCTCAAAGTACATAAGGCATTCCTCTTCAGGCCAGCCATTTGCTCCAACACAGACCTGATGTCTACTGCTTATATATTTGATGTTAACAATGGGTAATGGAAAAGCAGAAAGAGATTTTTATTGTCTTCACAGAGTAGGTAAAGTTAAAAAAGAAGGAGGTTATCTCATTCTTGTCTGGGCCATGTGAGTAACATTTTCTTGCCTCTGGACTCCTCCTCCTCGCCTTCCCCTTCACCCCTACCCTGGGCAGACCCATCGTGACGATGCTATTGCTGGGTAGTTCCAGTTTCCTATCATCTGAGAGGGTTTCCTGCAGGTTGATATCTGTGTCTCCCTCTCTCTCTCTGCCTCTCTCCCCTACTTGTGCCCTCTCTCACTCAAAAATAGACAGTAAAAAAAGTGTCACAAAGCTCTCAAAATTTTTTAATGTTTATTTTTGAGAGAGAGAGAGAGAGAGAGAGAGAGAGAGAGAGAGAGAGAACAAGCAGAAGAGGGGTAGAGAGAGACCAGAATATGAAGCAGGCTCCAGGCTCTGAGAGGTCAGCGCAGAGCCTGACATGGGACTCGAACCCACAAACTGTGTAATCATGACCTGAACCAAAGTTGGATGCTTAACCAACTGAGCCACCCAGGTGCCCCTAAGTTCTCAATTTTTAAAAAAGTCATTGAATTGTTTTTGTAATGCACATTTGTTTATGTTACATATATATGCCTATACATATATATGTATACAAATAGATACACACTGCATCAACTGTGCTGCTTGAAAGTCCCAGAAGGTAGTGCAAAATTAAGCGAATTTTGTTTTTATGATTTCATAAAGGAAACCAGATGGAACACAGTACCAGGCTGAAAGGAGCTTACCATGGTAGGTAACTGACAAGCAAGGGTGTTAGACACAGAATATCAAAATTCCAAACACATTGTGAATGCCCGATTCAGGGAAAGTATACTCCATCTAGAGGAAAACCACCTTGTAGCTACGTTGGTTCCTGACCCCGGGGAAGGTTCTTCTCAGGGGACGTTTAGAAATGTGTGAGGGTATTTTTGGTTGCCATAGCAACAGGAAAGGGAGGGTGGGAAATGAGGAGGGATGGTGGAGGAGGCAGAGGGGGTGGGGAACAGCCAACTTTTAGCGTCAGGAATCCAGGCTGCCCGGTGCCTGCACTTCTCACGGCGGCGGTCGTTGATAGATTGTCTTGCCGAAATGATAGTAACACATCTACAGAGAGACACTGAAGGGGAAACGGATAGTACTCAACAGATGCTAACACTGGTCATTTGGTATTCATCAAGTTAAAGATGCTGCCATTGAATTGAGAACTTGCTTAGTTCTGAGCTCACCTTGCCTTCAGACACTGGACAGGAAACACACGGAGAGTCTCCTGGGCTTTCTCTATTTATCTCCTTCTCCGTGTGGCTGCACTTGGCCATGATCACCACCACCATCATCAACCGCCTGGTGAGGGAATGTCTTCTGTAGGCAGACTGCTCTGGCTTTGAGATCACAAGCTAGTTCTGGAGGCTGGAATTATATGAAAGTCTGAAGGGGAAGTGTGTTTAAGACCAAAGGCTCTAGAATCAAATCATTTCAGTTGGAATTTCGACTTAACTGTTTGTTAGTTTCATTACCCCAGGCAACTTATTTAACCTAGTTTTCTCCTCTGTAGAATGGGGGTAATGATAATAATTATCTTACAGAGTTTTAATAAAGATTAAACGAGACAATGTATATAAAGAGCTCAGCACATAATAAGCACTCACTGAGTGTTAGCTATTTTATAAGGGAGGTGAAGAGCCAAATTCGACGGAAGGGTTAAGAGTGTGCCTGCTGGACTCACACTGTTGAATGAAAAACGTTAGTCCCACAGCTGTGGCCTTGGGAAACCCACTTAAACTCACCGCACCTCATTTTCCTCATCAGTAAAATGGGGGATGATAATAGTCCACGTTAGAGGGCTGGCATGCGTTGATTTTAACCATGTAGATCTCTTAGAACCATGCCTAGCACATAGTAAGCTACCCAGAAATCTTTGCTATTATTTTAATGGAGTAAAGCAGGTAAACAATGATAGGAAGGAAATAGGAATCTAGATTTTTAAAGGACAATTAGTGAGTGCCTTATATAAAGTGATGAAAGGTGAAAGAGAAGCAAGTTTTTGAATGCTTAATAAGTACTTGGAACTTAACATCAAAGGAGTTGTTTTGGGCACTTCAGTGGTTGTTTTCTTATCCCAATTTTGCAGCTGCGTCTTACGGAGTTTTACCCAGGATCCCGTGATGAGTGATGGGCCCTTGGCTGTATTTGCCTGTAAGCCCCTGTCCTTTCCCTCCTCCTGCTGTGTCCATCCACGAGAAGGGAGGTGATACAGGGGGTGTGGGGACATGAGACATCAATTCAGCTGCAGTTAGGATTGCTACCTGGTTCCCAGGTTAAGGCCTTCAAGACACTGCCAGCCTCTTGATGACCACCAGAGGTCAGTGCTAACAAGGAATTTCTCCCCTTCCTTCTGCTTCCAGAGCTAAGTGCCAGAGGAGACTTAAATCTTCATTGGGCAAGAAGCACTGTCAGATATGTCTCTCTAAGAGAAATTAAGCCTTGTCATGGAATCCATCTTCAAATCTATCCACGTGTAGAGTGACTTTGGAGGGCTGGCTCAGGGGAGCCCAGAGCTGAATTTGGAACATGGGTAGTGGCAGAACACCGGGATCTTGAAGATAGAAGTCCAAATCATCACCGCCTAAGGAAAAACTTGTATTTCAAAGATAAAAGTTCCTTGAGGGTGGTCAGTCGTGGAAACCAAAAGGCATTTAAAACCTTGAATTAATGAGTTATTGATTGGCTATTATTCAGCGAAGTCTTTGAAATGCAGCTTTAAACTTAATTTATTCAGGATGCAGGCCTATATACATACATACATGATTAGAATAAAAATTTCCTGAACCAATACAACATGTAGGGCACTCTGATATTTCCTATTCTATTCTATTCTTTTTTTTAAAAAACGGTAGTTGTAGGGAGGCACCTGGGTGGCTCAGCTGGTTAAGTGTCAGATTCTTGATTTCAGCTCAGGCCATGATCTCATGATTCCTGGGTTCAAACCCTGCATCTTGCTCTGTGCTGAGGGTGGGGGCTGCTTGGGATTCTCTCTCTCTGGCCCTCCCCATCCTCTCTCTCTCTCTCTCTCTCTCAATAAATAAACATTTAAAAATGCTAATTGGGACCCATAGTTTGAAAAACAGAGACCTAGGAGATTATCCCACAGTGTGTTTGAGATGAAGTCCAGGGTTTGCAGTGCTTGGTCAGGATTAATTCCCAGGATTAGAGTATTCTAAGGGCGAAAGCCACTGCTTTGATATGGACCTAGACTCCAACAGCAACTTTTTAAAAATTACATATTGGGGCGCCTGGGTGGCTCAGTCGGTTAAGCGTCCAGCTTCGGCTCAGGTCATGATCTCACAGTTCGTGGGTTCGAGCCCCGCGTCGGGCTCTGTGCTGACAGCTAGCTCAGAGCCTGGAGCCTGCTTCAGATTCTGTGCTCACTCTCTCTCTGACCCTCCCCTGCTGGCACTGTCTCTCTCTGTCTCTCAAAAATAAATTAAAAAAAATTAAAAAAAGAATAAAAATTACATATTCACTGAAGCTCACCTTTCTCATATATAAAATGGATGTAATAATGCCGCCTCACAGGACTGACTATTGTGAGCTGCCTGGTACCTAACAGGTTTTCAACATAGGCCTTCCTCTCTGTACTGGAAGGCTTTTATCTTCTCCGTGGTTAGAGTACCTTACTGTTAAACTAAATGAGGGCATTCTAATGGGGAACGGGATTAATGCTAAGAGCACTGATTTAGGAACAGAGTAACCCTGCACGTGGAGTTCAGGCACAACTGCATTCAGAGGCGTGGTGCAGGAAACCTCCCGGAGGCTTGGGGAGAGGAAGACATGTCCAGTTTGCAGTGATGCTTTCACTGGAATTCCTCTGTCTGACCCTCTCCCAGTGCTTATTACATGGATGTTATTACTCATTTAATGATTTTCCCTGCTAGGAACTGTGCTTGCCTAGTCAACAGTAGGTGTCCAAAATATTGCTGAATTAATGCACAATTATGGGTCAGACTTCTTATTTGGGGAATTTAGCCAAGAATTCCTGTGAGGTATTGAGGGATGAGCTGGAAAGACTGAATTTTTAATTTTCAAAGTAATAAATACTAACCACTAGGGTACTGTGATTTGTTTTATAACGGAGCTACTTAGATACATTTGTTTGTTTGCTTGTTTTTAGTCTGTGAGAGCCTCCTAGTTATGTCACTAAGGAAGAGACCCAGAACTCTGGCATAAGAATCCCTAACACCACTGACATTATTTTCCTGTGATGTGTTTCTGTCTCTCCTCCCCCATTAGACTGTGACTTCCTTGAATCTGTTTTATGATGATGCCTGTTGTTTTGTGACTACCTGCTCTATGTATGCACAATCACCTACCTTCAAAGCTGTCATAGTGAGGTAGATGTTCTATCTCCATTTTACAGACGACAGGACTGATGCACGAAGAAGGTATAACACTTCCTCAATGTCACACAGTTAGGAAATAGCAGAACCAGGATTCGAAGTCACCTTTGTAAGGCCAGAGCTGGGGCACATACCCACAGCATTCACGGCACCTCCCTTCTTCGTGGCCTCGACATGCTTGACCTCAATAAATACAAATTCATGGTTGGTTAGTTGGTAGGCCCAGGACTTTGTGATCTGATTCCTTGCAGACAAGTGAGAGCCTAACTTGCCAAGTCCGAGTTGGAATAAAGCATTCCGGGATCCTGAGCCCGGTCTGTGGGGGCACTGCTTCGGAGCATTGAGCTTGAGGAATGGTGGCGTAAGAGACGATGCCTTAGGGGGAATAGAAATGGAAAACCAGGAAGCTGTTTGAGTCCTCAGTGAGAGGTCTAGGCAGAGGGAGAGAGGGTGAGAGAGAGAGGAAGAGAAAGACAGCAATTACATGCAGACAAGGTGATGAGGTGTTGGGTTGATGATGGTGTTTGGAGCTGAGGGCCAAGAAAGAATCCTTGAAGACATCTTTGGTGCAAAAAAGGTGATTTTATTAAAGCACAGGGACAAGACCCGGGGGCAGAAAGAGCTGCCTCGGGACCCTGAGGAGAGACTTGTTATATACTTGGGGGTTGGGGAAGATAAAGTCAAGGGGAAGTTTCCAAAGGGATTTTCATATGCTAGACTCACAGGATCCAGGAGATCTGGCTACTGTCAAGCTTAGGTGGTTTTTCCCTCTAGCAAAGCATTAACATGAAGACATGGAGACCGGAGGGCATTCCTGGAGAAACATTTTACTCTGCCAGCCTCAAGTACTTGTCAGTGGGCTGCAGGTTATAAGGAAATTTAATTTTATCCAACATTTTCTTCTTGCCTTTGTTCCCCACATCACAACGGAGGGGAAGGTGATGTTGGAGTCCAGGAAAAGGAGTCTATTCAGTTTCTGGAGATTAGCCTATTGATAAGATGGCCTTTTTCTTTATTTACTAAGATACTTGCAAGCTGATGGAGACTCCTCTCCTGAATGACTATTATCCCTATCAGTCAACCATTTGTTTTCCTTCCTTTCCTTTGTTTTTGGGCAGCCAGGAGTGCCTGAGGAATATGACACGTACCCCGTGAGGGGGGCTGTGCTAGCTTGGACTTTGCCCTCAGCCTGCCTTATGCTCCCTCATCGAAGGGGGAGCAGAGGATGAAAGAGAAAGAAGACAGGGAGGCGGAGAAACCCTCTGAGCCTCAAGAACAGAGCCCCAGACTCACTCAAAGACACCTGTGGATTCCTGCCTGGAGGGGAAGGAGCAGAGAACGATGCTTCTGGCTCCGAGAACAGTTTGTGTTACAACCCAATCCTCTTTGGCCTGACTCCATTCCAGCTATAGAGATCATTTTCACAGACCCACAAAACTTTAAGCCGGAAAAGACACCAAAGACTTTGGAGATTATTTGCTGCCATCGTGTGGCAAGATCTCTCTCTCTCTCTGTCACTCTCTGTCTCTCTCTCCAGATGAAACCACCCTACACACACTGTGTGAAACAAACGCAATAATAACATCAGTGCTAACAGTATCACCTCAGTAGCCAAAGGTGATAGTAAAAATACTTTACAGTTGCTAAAGCAAGGATGTTGACTAATCAGAAGTAAAAACAGCAGTAAATAGCCAGCATAGCTGTCCTGGTGCACTGATTTTCAGGTATAGCTCAGCCCCAGAAATTGCTATAGTGTAGTAAGCACATGTACGTGCTGGGCATCAGCTAAGTATTACTTAATTAAATACCCATAAAACTCCATGATGCTGATGATCCTGTAAGGACACAAGTCTCAACCAAATAGACGCCATGACAGGTTTTAATCAGGCCCCTCTGATCTAGAAGGCCTAGGTTTCAGTTCCCCGAAACTAACAGCCAGTTACACATTGCCTAGAGCAAGAGAGACCACCTTCACAACACCCAATCAGGAAGGCCAGCTACCACTCTCCACATTCCTGAGGGTGAGGCCTGCAGATGGGAACTTTAGATAGGACCCTGTGACCTAATGTTAAAGTTAACCCGATAGTCGCTGAACAAGACCCTAGGCTCTCCCGGTATTTGGTTGATTTTAAAGGTACTCTAGATGTTGTGATTGGGTCCCGCCAAAAGTAACGAATACTCTAGACAATGTGAATGGTTAAACCTGCTGTCAATAATATTGTACAATTATGATTGGATCACTGTACCTATGTCACAATTTCTTGTAACTGCCCCTCCCAAACCCCATGAAAACCCTGCTCAGCCCTTGTTCGGGGCTCTCAGCAAGGATCCACTGTGCTGGTAAAGTTTGTGAGTCCAAGTTGAAATCTGGGCATAACAATACTGATGAGGGAGCCTGGGACAAGCTGAGGGCAAAGTACAGGCTAACAGCACCCCCTAATCCCCCACCGGGTGGGATATGCCTGCTATTCCTCGGACACTCCTGGCTGCCCAAGACTAAGGGAAAGGAAAGAAAGCCAATGGTTGGCAGATAGAGATCACAGTCATGCAGGACAGGAGTCTCCTTCAGTTTGCAGATAACTTAGTAAACTGCAAGAAAAATGCAATCTTATCCACAGTCTAATCTCTAGAAACCTATAGACTCTGCTTCCTGGAGCCCTAATATCACCCTCATCAAGATGTAAGGGGGCTTAAGGGGCGCCTGGGTGGCTCAGTCAGTTAAGCATCTGACTTTGGCTCAGTTCCTGATCTCACAGCTCGTGAGTTTGAGCCCCAGGTCGGGCTCTGTGCTGACAGCTTGGAGCCTGGAGCCTGCTTTGAATTCTGTGTATGTGTGTGTGTGTGTGTGTGTGTGTGTGTGTCTCTACCCCTCTGCTGCTCACACTCTGTCTCTCTCAAAAGTAAATAAACATTAAAAAATTTTTTTTAAGGTTGTAAGGGGGGTTTAAGTGCTTGCCATGGTGATGTGGGAAACAAAGGCAAATGAAAAATTAAATTCCCTTACTGCCTACAGCCCATTGACAAGTCCTTGAAATAGGTAGAGTGACCTTCCTCTAGGAGCTCAGCTTCCTCGATGATACTTTGCTAGGGGCAAAAGGGAATCTTAGCATTATGCCAACCTCTGGGATCCTGTCTACTTGAACATATAAGAATTCCTTTGGAAACTTCCTTTATCTCAGCTTCCCCAAGGTATATGCTGGCCATCATACTCCAAGCTTATGGCTCCTTGTTACACATCTGAAGGATCTCATGACTGAGGTTTTACTAAACGGTAAAAAATGGCATTTTCCTAACAGCAGTGAGCCCCTCGATATTCTGGAACCTTGTTTATAAAATTCCTTAGAGACTTAAACTGTCCCTGACCCCCTCCCATCCTGAGGGTATATAATCAGTTACCTGTCACAACCTCAGCACAGCTCTTTCTGTCCATGGGGCCTTTCCCCATGTTTTAATAAAAATCACCTTTCTGGGGGTGCCTGGGTGGCTCAGCCAGTTAAGCATCTGGCTTCAGCTCAGGTCATGATCTCACGGTTCATGGGTTTGAGCCCCGCATCAGTCTCTGTGCTGACAGCTTGCTCAGAGCCTGGAGCTTGCTTTAGATTCTGTGTCTCCCTCTCTCTCTGACCCTCCCCTGCTCACACTGTCTCTGTCTCTCAAAAATAAATAAGAAACATTAAAAAATAAAGATCACCTTTCTGGGGGGCCTGGCTGGCTCAATCAGCTGAGCATCCAACTTTGGCTCAGGTCATGATCTCACGGTTCATGAGTTTGAGCCCTGCATTAGCCTCTGTGCTGATAGCTCAGAGCCTGGAGCCTGCTTCAGATTGTGTCTCCCTCTCTTGACCCCTCCCCTACTCGTGTTCTCTCCTTGTCTCTCAAAAAATGAATAAACATTAAAAAAAATTTTTAATCACCTTTTTTCACTGAAGATGTCTTTAAGAATTCTTTCTTGGCCGTCGGCTCCGGACCTCACCAGCACCCCAACCCCATCAATACTTCACTAGAGGAAGAGAAGTTAGGCTGAGAGAAGTGACATCACTGTCCCAAGGGTACATGACACTTGAGTGGAGGAGTCTGGTTGGCACTGGCAGCTCATGGTCAAGCCCAGCCGCCCTGGGGTGGCTTGCCATCTCGTAAGAACAGAGCTGGGACAAGGGAGGAGCAAGGGGGCATCTGCTTGGACTCTGAGAGTTTGAGATGAGTGGGGAAGGGAGCCTCTTCTGTTCTTGGAATAACTCCTCGACTTCCACCGAGGGCCTCTGAGAGGTGGGATTGCCATCTTGGTCTCTGATTCCCATTAGGGCAGGAAACACATAGTTAATGGTGACTTATTTCCTATGTCAAGGTTTTCTTTGATTTTTGGGGGGGATTAGATTTGAAAAACCTTTCCATTATACTTCAAGTTCCCTCCATCTCAGGAGGGCTCTTGCCTGAGGGAAAGTCTGGACTTGATCCAGGCTGACCCTGTGCGGGCTAGAAGGCATAAGGTGGGTTCCTTCACAGTGTAGGAGCCCTACAATCCTGAGCTTTTCTCCAAGTGTGGGTCCTTAGTCTTTTTCCCATGGGACCGCAGGGGGCCTCTAACGTGCAGTAAAGAGGTGCAGGGTGACCTGGCAGTGTGACCTGTGTCTCTCTGAGAGAGACAAATGGAGGAAATGCAGAGAAAATGAAAGAAATGCCAAAGCAAGATATAAAGGCACAGAATAGTTTTAATTTCATAAATCTCAGAGGGAAAAATAAAGACTTCTTAAGTAGAGTAAAAAAAAAATCAGTCTTTGAAAAGGTAGTGGAAAAATTCATCAAATGATAAAGAACCACAGAGAAGATTTCCCTGCCCCCACCCCCAGGCCTTATTTTTCTATAATAATAATGATGATGATGATGATGATGACAATATTTTGATGGGAAAAACTGACATGGTTTTCTCTTTTGTTTTTCTAAATATATTCCTGTCAACCCGTCCAAGGGCCCTTGTCTGCCTCAAGAAATTAGGGAAATTACTGCAGAAAGAAACTGATAGTATTCAGATTCCAATTTTCAAAACAGCGTCTTATTGCAAGGTAATAGACTTGAGAACGGGCACTGTGAAGAGAGATTTTCTAAATTCCCTCATTTCCTTCCTCAGCTTGTCGAGCCCAAGGCCAGTGAACAGGTCCATAGGGTTTTCATTTGGGGGGTTCATGCAGGAAGAGAAGTGGGTTACAGAAAACCCAGGCCGTCCATCCAGGGAAGGAGGCCACGACGGCAGGCATTCCATAAGCTGACAGGAACACCGTGGGCAGAGAGCTCGGAGCCCTCTCCCTCCTCGTGGGGGGCTGCTCGGCACCAACGGAGGGTGTGGCCTGCACCGCAGACCTCTCTCCTTTCCTGTGTGGTGTGGATGTCAGATCGAGAGCCAGCAGGTCTGACAGGGACCCTGCCTTAGTGGGAGTTCCAGAATAGGGTGAAAAATGTGGAGAAGAGGGGAGAGAATGGGAGTCTAAAGGACTGCCCCGAAAGATGCCAAGCATTTAAATTGAAGGTAGCTGAGTTACCCCAAGGCGACTATTTAGAGGGGCAAGCGCTCCGACTGTTAACCCTATAGGTCCTGGAGGACAAAGAGAAGTCACAGAGAAAATGAAGGATCTCCTGCCTCTGAATCCCCCAGCGCATCCTGTCCTGCTTAGAATAAAATCTACAGTCCTGGCATGGCTGCAAGACTAGAGCAGAGGGCTCGCCCTCAGCCCTCTCCGACCCCTCCCCTGTGTCCGGCCCTCCTGGCCTCGGCTGTTCCTGCTACAGGCTTGCACCACACCCTGGAGGTCTTTGGAGATCCCCGGGCTTGATCTCTCACTCCATCCGTGCCTTTCCTAAAAGGGCCTCCTCAGGAAGCCTTCCCTGGCCGTCCCATTTAAGTAGTGCTCCAGGCTCTTCCCAGCCTTCTCATTCTTCATACCAGTGATTGCAACGTGACCCAGTTTATTCATTGTAAGAGAGAGACAGAGAGAAAGAGAGAGAGCATGTGAGCTGGGGAGAGACGGAGAGAGAGAGGCAGAGAGAGATTCCCAAGCAGGCTCAGCGCTGTCAGCATGGAGCCCGATGTAGAGCTTGAACTCATGAACCACGAGATCATGACCTGAACTGAAACCAAGTATTGGAAGCTTAACCCACGGAGCCACCAAGGCCTCCCAACTTGACCCTATGTCTTCGTCAGCTTGGGCCACTGTAACAAAATACCACAGACTGAGCAGTCTAAACAGCAGAGATTTATTTGATCCCAGTTCTGGAGCCTGGCAGGTCAAGCGCACGGTGCCCACATGGTGGGCTTTCCTCCTGACTCAGAGGAATACAATCTCCAAATACAATCATATTGGAAGTTAGAGTTTCAACACATGAATTTTGGAGGGCACACTCTTGAGTCCGTAGTGCATGCTTATTGGACTAGAACTCTGAATGGAGGGACTTTATTTGTACATCCTATGACTATATTACCCATTACTATGGCTGGCACTCTATAAATATATGTTAAATAGAGAAAAGAGCTTCATTTTTTTTGTGTATTCTAGTGGTGCTGTGAATAAATTTATGACTCCATGATAATAACACCCCAAACTAACACCATTTATCAAGCATGTGTATATGTGAGTGACCTTATCTTTGTTTCTTACCTAACCTTCAACAATCCTAGAAAATAGGAATGATTATTGAGCAAATTGAAGCACAGAGAGGTTAAGTAACTCGCCCAAGGTCACACAGCTTATAGGCAAAGCCAGGATTAGGACAGTCTGTCAATGCCAAAGTCTGTTTCTTTTTGGACTCCAGACTAGTGGTCCTCAAATTTGGGGTGCATCAGAACCACCTGGACGGCTTATTAAGACCGATGGCCCAGCTTTACCTTCCAAGTTTCTGATTAGGTAGGTCTAGGGTGGGAATCTGAGAATTTCTCATAAGTTCCCAGGGGACATTGATACTTCTGGTCTGGGGACCACACCATGGGGATCACTGCCCTAGGCACAGAATGCATCAATTTCCTTTTTGCTTCAGGCTTCCGAACTATTTTCTGTCTCTGTGGCCTTCGCTTTACTTCATCAGTAAGGAGTTTTCAGGGAAGTGCCGTTTCCATGTAGCCTGGTCTGGGGTGGCCCGGAGAAAGACCTTTGCCACAGGGTGGCAGCAGCACCCCAGGTACCGTGTCTGTCCTTGCGGACCGCCCGTCAGCACAGCATTCCCTGGGTTCCCACCGAGCCAGGGCTGGACCGCCTCGCCGGTTCCCCTTGGCAAGGAGGCGGGGATGGAAGGGGGCCTAGCAGAAGCGGAGGCATTGGCACGCCGAGGGGCAGTTTTGTTCTCTGAGACACTCAGGAGGAAGCTGGGTGGTCCCCTCAGAGTGTCGAATTGTGCCCCGCACAAAACCTCCATGCAGTGCGGCGCTGCCGGGGAGCCGGGCCCAACAAAAGCTCTCGGAGGAGACTGGCAGGGCTGCTGGTCCGCCCGGGCGCAGAGGCCCGGCCCCTGCGAGAGGAGGCCTGCGGGTTCTCAGGGGGCCGGTTTCCAGGGGTGACAGCCCCCCTCCCAGAAGATGTAGGTCTGCGGCCTCCTGGCCTCCTGGCCTCTGTCCTGCTCACAGGCGGAGGGAAATGCTCCCCACTTCTGCAGCGTCAACCCCACTCTCTTCCTCCTTCACTGCGCGGGTTTTGTTCTCCACATCTTAAGGATCTTTCCAAAGGTCAGAAACCGTGCGTGGGCTTTTCTATTATCATCTGTTTTATTCTCCTTACATCCTCATGGAGACCGGGTTCTTAGAGTCATTTATGAGGAAGTCGAAGTTTAATCTCTTGGTCATCAAACTTCGCTGACCTCAGAAGACCCCTTCGATACCCCCACCAAGGGAACTCGATCCAATGATCCAACATTGCTTTGAAGACTGCGGGTTTCACCCAGCCTCCCCGCCCGCCCCTACAGAGGAGGGCGCTGGACGATCTGGATCTCGGGTCAAGGAACCACAGGTGATTAAAAGCCAGTGAGAGACTAAACCTCCTCTCTCCTTGTCTAAGTCTGCTTTCCACTCGACCTGCCCAGTGAGGCTGTTCTAGAACTGTCATTACCACGAAGTCAATAGACGCGATGTTCTGGGGTTGACGTAGATGATCCAGGGACCCCGGGGAAACTGCTCAAGGATTCAGGTGTGACAAGTGTGGGCTCAGCCCAGTTCTGCGGACAAGTTGGATTCAACCACTACCCTGAAGCGGACGGCCTTTAGGTTTGAGGCTGCATGCAGCTCTTTTTAACCTACTTGTGTTCATTCTCTAATCACACGTGGACTTTCTCCAGTTTGTTTTCTGCTTCTTTGGCTCATAGTTCATCATCAACTTAAATGAAACAATGCCTCAGAGAGACCCTATGGTGCCAAGGCAGTGGGATTTGGTGACCCTCTCCTACTTGTGTTGCTGACAGGATCTTTAAGTGATAAGTTCTCCCCAGGGCAGACCCATCACCAGCTCCTTTCATAGTTTAGCTGACTTCCTGAATGGTCTTTATTTTCTCCTGTCTTTGTCCTCAAGCTCCAGGCCAGCTGCCTTCAGGCCTTCTTAGGATCCCCTGAACCTACAGAGTTGAAAAAGTCATCTGACACCATCTTCTGTGAGACTTACTGCTGTCTTTAACACGCGCATATGCAATTATTGGGAAAGAGTTTCTGGTTTCTAGGGGCATATTTTGTCCTTGTATAGTATCAGTTGGGTCCTGCTTTACCTATGTTTCAGCCTGGGTTTAAAGAAGGGGTTTTTGAGGGAAGGATACCCATCCACGGAGGGGGGAGTTTCCTGAAGATCCATTGAAAAATGCCTCATTCCCAACTTTACAATGACTGCAAAGTGATGGCCTTTGAATAGCTCAATATGAAAAAAATATGGGCGCTTTTCTAAAAGGAGCACCCCAAATGAAAAAAACGTGTTCACCATTGGAAAACAGTATGTGGATGCCAAAATTTTCAGCCCTGAAAAGGATTACAGAAAATATTTTGTTTGGGGAGGGGGGGGTCATGGTCAGGAGGAAGGAGTGAAAAAAAGAAAGGAGAGGGAAAAAAAGGAATGAGAAGAAAAGAAAAACAGATGTGAATCTTAAAATTTTTCAAGCATGGATATCAGAAATACTGTTTAATTTATTTAAGAGTGTTCTGTGAAGTCTTAAAGGTGATTCATCAGGCTTTTAAAATGCAGCCACAAGATTTACAATCACATAATGAGTGATAATGTCCCCAAAGCAAATAAATAGTAGGAAATGTCCCGGATCTGGACTGCCTTTTAAAGCATATTTTTGTTTGTAGAGAGAAATAAAAAATTAGGCTGATTATTTTTGGTAATCACACAAACTTTTATCTGTAGTGTAAGAACACGAGTCTAAACCAAACAGACGCCATGACAGGCTTTAAGTTTCCCCTCTGATCTAGAAGGCCTAGGTTTCAGTTCCCCGAAACTAACAGCCAGTTACACATTGCCTAGAGCAAGAGAGACCACCTTCGCAACACCCAATCAGGGAAGGCCAGCTACCACTCTCCACATTCCTGAGGGTGAGGCCTGCAGATGGGAACTTTAGATAGGACCCTGTGACCTAATGGAAAGTTAACCTGATAGTCTCCGAACAAGACCCTAGGCTCGCTCTGTAATTGGTTGATTTTAAAGGTACTCTCGATGTTGTGATTGGGTCCCGCCAAAAGTAACGAACACCCTGGACAATGTGTATGGTTAGAGTTAATGCCAATGCTATTATACAATAATGATTGGATGTCACAATTTCTTTGAACTCCCCCTTCCTAAACCCCATAAAAACCCTACTGAGCCCTTGTTCGGGGTTCTCAGTACGGATCCACTGTGCTGGTAAAGTCTGTGACGCCTGAGCTCAGGCCCGGCGAGCCTAGGCCGTAATAATAAATGCCCTTTGCTTTCACAGGCGTGACTCAGTCTCCCTGGCGGTTTCTGATTTTGGGGTGATAGTGAAATCTTGGGCCTTACAGTAGTATCACTGCATTGAGGCGAGCACAAATTGTCTTAAATTCTTCATTTCGTTTCTATGTTGGGTCATTAGATTCACAAATAAAACTACAGGTTGCCGCATGCAGTATTTTGTGATATAACCACACTAACACATTGTTATTTAATACTTACACTAAAACAGTGTTCCTTATCTGAAATTCAAATTTAACTGGGCGTCTTGAATTTTATACAACCACCCTACTTGTGTGTGAAAATTCAGTAAAATGTGACTTTCCAATTTGAAGGCTGAGACAAAGAATTCTGCGGTCATGATGAGGGACGACCAGCTGGAAAAGGTTACCGTCACGCTTTCTGAGTTCCTCTCTGTTCCTGGGAAGCATAAGTGGTGGAAAAGGAAGATGAGAATTAAAAGCAGGATGGCAAAAAAGGCGTTGGGAAGGGAGAGAGGCAGGGACAAGGAGACCAAACAGAGAATACCCAGAAAGGACGGGGTTCTGGGGCCCCAGAAAGGAAGGGGTTCTGGGGGGAGAGACTATTGGAGAAGCAGGACGACTAGAACGCAAAGGGAAATGGGGGCGTTGAAAAATTGTAAACAGCTGGATGACTTTCTCATACTTATCCTCCCTCTGCTTTGCAGACATTGGAATTCCTTACGTTCTTTTCCAAGCGAGTTCTCTTTAAGAGGAAGTTCAGGCCTTGGGCCCCACCCCCACCACCCCGCAGAGAGCTCAGGGCTCCCCCTGGTGGCTGTCTGGGGTATCGCTCCCCCAGCTCTGGCCTCCTTTAACCCAGAGATTTCTCGTCCCCATTTTCCCTCTTAGAAGCTGCCCATCAACTTCCTTCACTCTTCCTGCCTTGCTCTTTTTCCTTTGGCTTATTCATTCGGAGCCTGCCTTCTGTGTGACACCTCCCAACTGTTCTGGCTCCCGGGAACAGACCACACAGAGCTGGTCATTGTTGCCCCAGTTCAGGGGACCACCCTGGTGGGAGCAGGACAAATGATTGACAGCAGCCTGGGGTCAAGTGCCCAGCAGCGTCCCGGAAAGAGGGCTCCCGGCCCCCCTCATCAGCAGCCCCCCCCACCCTCCAGCATGCTCCTCACTCTGCTCCCATCCAGCGGGAAATGAACCCTTCCTCTAAGCTCCCTTCAGACCCACGCAATTAGCACTAAAATCTGTTTTCGATGTGGTGGGTATAAATAATGAATTACAAAAAAGGATTTTACTTGGAGAGTGAGACTCTCTAACTCGGAAAGAGAATCCTGCTTGGGGCAAGCCTGCCTGGGGCGAGCCAGTGGTGCTGAAAGGATAAATAGGAGAAAGAGAATGTACAGATCCCCAGCTTCTCAAAGTGTAGGATTTAAAAACTTTGTTAGAAAGGTATTTGCTTATCAGAAACATTTTTAAGAAGTTAAAAGTGTTGTTACATTTGCGAACAGATCTGTGACAACCACACCTAGGGAATCTCTGTTCTCCTTCCCCATCATCTTCTGCACTTCCCCTCACCCCCAAAACCCCAGGCCATAGAGTCACACCTTGACAGAGCTGTTATGTCTCCACAGACCTCCCACAAGCTGAGGACCAGTTTCTGAGGCTTGCGCTCTGGAAAGGGTGCAAAACCCAGCTTCAGCTGCAGAAGTGAGAAAAAAGCCTGGTGATTACAGGAGGAAGCATTTCCTGGCACTGGACTGATTTTTTGTGGCACTTCCCCGAATGCTTCTGTGTCCAGAACGTCCTAACATATGTCCAGATACGGGTCCCCTCAAAGCGGCCAGCACTGGTTTGGTTCCCTCAGGCTGTGAACGGTCTCCTTTCACTTCCCCAGTCAGCTCTTTGAATACCACAGAGGTCTTGATATAAGTTAGGATGTATTGACCAAACGCTGATCTGTAAATTTTTTGGTCAAAAGATCCTTCAGAGAAACAGATGGAAATTAAAATTTCTACCCCAGAAAAAAGAAAATGCACAAAGCCTTTCCTATAATTTCAAGGGCTATGCAGACTCACTGAAGTCTTCACATCCATGACCTAAGGGTTTCCAGACCCCCCTTAGGAGCCTCTCCTCCGACTGTTACAGGTAGAGGGTCAGATTAAAGAGTCTTCAGCCACAACCCCAACCTGGGCATTCTATAATACGGTCTGCCCATTTTTTTTAAAATTAAAAAGCCTGAGGGGGAAAAAGCAGTAGTCCACAAGTTGTTCTTTATGAAAAGAAGGGTTTACTAGCACAGGGGATGTTTCAGAAGCAGCTTTTGAAACATCCCTTGAGATCTTATTCAGCTCTTTGCACAAACGGCAGCAGTAATCACATAGATAAATCTACCTAATTTGAAGGTCAGGCAGGAAATTACTTTTTTGGGAGACTCGACGGTGGCATTACACTTTTCTAATCCCTGCGTGGAAATGATTCAATTTCTCTGAAAAATTTATGTGGACAAGTAAGTGCAGGCTGTTACGGCAAAGTGCTTCCCTCACCAAGTGTAGTTCTAAGACGTGGGCCGAGAGCGTGCACGTCCTTCCTCATTTTCTTGGACTGCCTGTCCTTCCAACCCCACCCCCACCCCAGCTGGTCCGCCCAAGCTTTTGCCTACTAAAAATCTACAAAGGTCTGCAGGGTGTCTCTTCCCAGCATTGCCCTGAGCTTCCTACAATATTTCCACGAACGGGAACTTTATGGGAATAACAACAATGTACAAAATTATAATGTAAAACTATTTTTTTTCTTTATTGGAAATACATCTACAAAGTAATGCTTCTCAGTCCATACGGGGTGCACGTTATATGCAGCGCCTGTGATGGGCTGGCGAGAGGTTCATCCTAGTGGACTTAACTTTCCATAAGAAACGGTTAGTATAAAAAAGGATCACACACATTAATTTGACATGATTAATTCTTGCTCTACTGGTGCACACGCCAGCCAGGTACATGAACTCACGTAGTGTAGCTCCCAAATAGAGCCTCGGCATTAAAGGGTTACTCCACCACGGCCTACCGTTAACTTTTGTGCACACGCAATGCTCATGATCTCTATAAAAAATATCTCTAATTGTATATCAGAAGGTGTATGTCTAGATTTCCAATCTGTTAGCATAATTAAGCCCATTCTTCACCATTTTTAGTCAGAAACTCAAACACAGCTGGTATTGCCTGACAGCTCCCGCTTCAGGTCTTTGACTGAATGAATACTCCGAAGGGGGTAAAAAATTAATCTCCTATGAACCTGGGAGCTGCCTTGCCCAAGACTAGTGCCCTGCTGTTTTTTTCTTGGAACCACATTGACCATGTCTTTATACTGATTCACTTCTACCATTTCTCTCAGGGACACAAACAAAATAAAACCAAACCCCACTCCGGCTGAAGGTTTTGAACGATTTGGTAAGTGGAATTCCAACACAAAGACATATCTTGTTTCTCTTGTTCTAAGAACTTCTGATTACAGTCACAAACCTTTTCAAATAAGAGACCACCCACCCAGCGCATGGACCTCTATCAGAGAGAGCTCATTCATTTGACTTCTTTAAAATATGTAGAAGAAATGACTTATATTTTCATATGCAGACTTCCTTGGGGGATGATTTTGAACTGAAGAGAAAAAGTGTTTCAGGTTAAAAAAAAACCAAAACCGAACTTCTCCTTTTAAAATTCTTCCTAGGAGATGATCTATAAATCTTGGTGTTTTAAAATCCTCTGTATAATGTGAACCATGCTCCATTCTTGCCTACTGGGCTCTTTAGTGTTCCGTAGTAAGACTATGAGCACGCTTGCTCGTTGCTAGTCTTACATTTTACCTTCCAAAAGTCTATAGTCAGTTGAGGAGTGGTGGGAGACATCCTGCCCAGAGAAGTCCCTTGGGTTTGGGAAGAATAGGTAAGAAGGGAATATTTCCCCCATTGGGAAGAGCTGAGCAGCGCTTCGTAAATAATTCCACTCCTGAAATGGCCTCCAGCCTGGTGACTTGCATAACTGATATTCTGGACACAGGACCTGGTAAACCATACAGCCATCCTTCCCCCACTTAGAAAGGTTCATTCCTAATAAATGTCCTTTCTGAAAGTCCCATGCTCCATGGAATTATACTTGCTTGGAACAGGATGTTCCAAGGAAAATAGGGGGTAGGCTCTTCCATGATGTCACAGGATGTTTGGGCTGGAAGAGACCGGAAAGGCATCCAGGGAACTCACTCATTTTATGGATGAGAACACTGAGGCCTAGAGAGGAGATGTAACTTGCCCATGGCCACATGGAAATTTCACTTTTATGTGCCCCCTCACAGGTGTGCTAGGTGAGTATTCATATTGTCTTGCTATTAATAAAATCAGAACACAAATCGGCAGAGAAAGGGGAAAAAACCCTTCCACTGTCCCATTTGATAACTGATTGTAGTTTATCAAGCTGTTTTGTTTTGATTCTAAAACTGAATTGTATTCTGAAGGATTTTTAAACTTTGCAAGTTGATTTAAAAGCATGTTTTAGCTTACTATTTGTTTGACTTTTACCTTATAAAAGAAATCACATTTACAGTTTTGTGTGCCACATAAATTTGTAAGATCTGATCTGACTCGCAAAATCCTCCCTTGTTTTTGGATGAATCCGTCCCAATCCTAAGGGCGGTAAGTGGCTCACTGGAGAGAATGAGTTGTAACAAGATAGAAACATTTTATAATGGTTTGCAAACACCTGCCGCTCAGAAAGCATTCTGTGTTAGTCTACATCTTGGTTTCACTGTCCATGGGTTTCTCAGTTTCGCTTTCCTGGGCAATCAGCTGATAGGGTTTCTTCATTTCATTCTCTTCAATGACAGAGTTACCCATTTCTACATCTCGGTTCTTCAGTTCATGTCGTGACAAGTGCTCCACAATGCCGGCTCCGAGAGAGTCTCCCAGCACGTTGGTGGTGGTGCGGAGGCGGTCCCTGGGGGGTGTTGGGTGCGGGGAGGAAAAATGGGGTTCATGTGAGCACCACGTGATTTCAGCTCAGACTGTGAACCCCGCGACTAAGTCTTTAGAGACATCTTTTAAAATTCTGCTTGGTGTATCCACCAACTGCAACATCACATAATACACACATAATGCTTATAATAGTGGTTACTAAACTTTATAAGGATATATAGATTACCAATGTTCGGTTCCCAGTTCTAGTACCAACAGTGGATAGTGACCCTTCCCTTTCTCCTTTTATTTAAAATTTCTCTTTGCTTCTCTTTGCTACAATTCACCTTGCTTTACATCAGTGGTTCTCAAAATGTGATCCAGCGACCCTGGGGGTGCCTGAGGTCAAAACTATTTTATTATTTTTTTTAAATGTTTATTTTTGAGAGAGACAGAGAGAGGGGAGAGCATGAGTGGGGGAGGGGCAGAGAGAGGGGGACAGAGGATCTGAAGCAGGCTCTGTGCTGACAGCAGTGAGCCTGATGTGGGGCTCAAACTCACACACCACGAAATCAGATTTGAGCTGAAGTCTGATGCTTAACCGACTGAGCCACCCCGGCACTCCAAAACTATTTTCATGATAATGCTAAGATGTTATTTGCCCTTTTTGTTCTCATTTTCTCATGAAAGCCTAGTGGGGTTTTACAAGGACTACAGCATAACACAAAAGATACCACAACAGATCAGTGCAGAAGCAGTTAGGAGACCCCAGCTGACTTGTATTAAGCCAGACACTTAGGAGATTTCCAAAATAAAATAAAATGAAAGGGTATCATTCTTCCCCCGAAATTTTTGGTTTGGTAAATGATATTTTTTTGGGCAAAAATGTTAAGATGTAATGAATTTATTATTGTAACCTTTAAATGAATTTAGCATTTAAAAAAATGTCTGTTTTGGGGGCATCTGGATGGCTCAGCCGGTTAAGTGTCCAACTTCGGCTCGGGTCATGATCACACAGTCTGAGTTCAAGCCCCATGCAGGCTCTGTGCTGACAGCTCAGAGCCTGGAGCCTGCTTTGGATTCTGTGTCTCCCTTTCTCTCTGCCCCTCCCCTGCTTGTGCTCTTGCTCGCTCTCTCTCTCTCTCTCTCTCAAAAATAAAATATAAAAAAATTTAAAACACTGTTTTCCCAATATGATAAATATTGAGAAATATAATCCATATAGATAAAAGCTTTTTGGGTCCTCAGTAGTTTTTAAGTGTAAAGGGATCCTGTGGCTAAAAGCTTCGAGAACCATAGCTTTGCACTATAGAAGTCCTCCCGGTAGTTGAGTGCTGACCGTGGGGCCAACAGTGGGCTGAATGCTTTCCATGCATCATCTCAGATAATCCTTGAAGCACCATCAGGAGGTGGATGGCATTATCATCTCCATTTTAGAGAGGAGGAAACTGAGGTGGCTGACGAGGTTGCCCAAAGTCACACGGGGCTAGGATGCAAACACATATCCAAGTGACTGTGGGACTTATGCTCTCAACTGATTACCCTCCTCTCACTCATTGTGCCTTGAGCACACCCGTTAGCTCCTCCTGACCCTTCTAGTGAAGGAAACATACAGTTGACTCCAGCATCTACTGGGTCCTTCTAGGCATTCACTTTGGGCAGCCTGTGAAAAAATGTTTGGACAAGTGAAAGGGAATTTATGAGAGAAAAGAGGCAGATAATGTCAGCTGGTAGGGTAAGGGGGACATGGAAGAGGGCTCGCCCCCAAAATTAGGGTGTGAAGGGAGGGGGGTTGCCTTTCTTGGAACTTTCCCCAGAGCTCAAAGTCGTCGCTCCTCCATGACACTCGTCTCCTCCCCCTGCACGGCTGCCCCTCTCCCTGCTGGGTCCGGAGGCACACATCTGGGCTGCATTACGCCATTGGAATGGGAAGCACAAGGACAAGGGCCTGAGCCAGCGTGTGGGGCCTGTAGTTCTGTTCTCGCCACCACGGGGATGTGTTGTGCAATTCAGCAAATGCCTCGCTGATTTATGTCGGCTTTGCAGACAGCCGGTTTCCCAATCGCCGCCGGATGGCTTTATGGAGTGAGAAGTGTAGTTGCCAGATGTGCCCCCTGGGCTGATAAGGGGATGTGGTCTCCAGATAAGGGCAGGGACCAGGCGGTGAGGAATTTAATTACACGCCACGCTGCCCCTGTTGGTGGAGCCCTTGGGGCAGGTGTGCCAAGCTGCCTGGTTCCTTAGAAAGACAGAGGGGGTCCCTGCGACAGCAAGCCGCAAGGCAGCAGAGCATACTCACAGAAACCAGTCCACGGCGATGATGAGCGTGATGTCATCCGTGGGCAAGCCCACGGATGTCAGGACAATGACCATGGTGACCAGGCCCGCCTGAGGAATCCCAGCTGCACCGATACTGGCAGCTGTGGCTGTGATGCTGTTGAAAGAAGGCCCCGAACGTCAAACATTTGTATACATCTCCCCAAATAATAGACCCTAGGAACTGTGCACAGCGGCAGTGTCTGATTGCCAAGTGAACAGAAGACAACATGCTTTAGAAAACTTTAAATGAGAGTGTAAAAAACCCGCTGAGCTACCAGTAATGTTAACTAGTATTTCTCAGAGGGCTATCATGTGCCATCTAATAAGCTAAGTGTGGCTTATCTCATTTGATCCTACAACAACACTTAGGAAGTTGGTCCAATTGTTACAGCCATTCTTAAACGAAGACATTGGTAGCTACATACTTTTTCATATACCTGAAAACATTTTATAAGGTCTAAAATACCAGATGGTTAGAATAACAGTTTTTTTCCAATAATTCTGTCCAAGTAGAGGATTGTAAAGATACTGAATTTGTATGGTTATTGTGGTCAGAAAAACAAATCAATGTTATAGTGCAAAAGCAAAAATGATTTATGAATAAAGTTCCACATGACTATAAATATTTTTTATGGAGGATGTGTAGGCCTGATTTGTAAGGCATACGGGCTGTCTACGACTCTGTTATATACCTATTTGATTTAGGCTGATGTGAGAACGCGGAAAATGTTTTATAAATAGTAAAGTATCACTTAGACATAAAGTGGTCCCCCATATTGTTCCTCTTCTGTGGTACTAGAATGGTTATTTGGTAAATGGCTGTTCAGAACAAAGACTACATTTCCCAGCCTCCTTTGGAGCTTAGACTAAGTTCTGGCCAATGAAATTGGATAAAAGTGATCAAGTACCTTGCACGCTATGCCCTCCTTCTCTGCCCAGTGGCTAAGATTTGGAGGTGGTGATGAGCCATCGTGGACCACTTGGATGAGGGTAACACCCCAGCTTCAGTCCCTTACACTGTAAAACACCTACCAGCCTTGAGGGCTTTGTGGAACGGAGCTGCTCCACATGAGAAAGAAATGCAGGTCTGTCTTGAAGTCACTCTTGGTATTATTTTTTTTACTCTGTCACATGCAACTGAACTTTTTTTTTTTTTTTTAATAACTCAGGGCTTTTCAACCAGTATACCACAGTATGCCCAACAATAGGTTATGGTGAGCTGAGATACAGACCTCCCAGTTTCAGTGTAGTCAGACCATGCCCAGGCTCCCAGAACCCCTGGGCCACTCACTTCTGGCCATGATCAGCCTCATTATTTTTTATTCTCATGCATCCTACAACTATTATTATTTTCCAGTAACTTAAAACATATATATGGAGTCTAATATAACTTATTTCTAAATAAACATAGGTGTAGACACACACAAAAGTTGGGGAAATTGAGAGATTGAAAACAGACTAAAATGACATAACCAAATGCAAGCCTAGATATGGATTATACTGTGGTCTAGGGGAAAAAGCTATAAAAGATATTTTGGGGGCAACTGGGGAAATTTGGATACAGAGTGGGTATTCTGGAAGTATTTTAAAGATTCTTACTATTGTGGTTATGTAGGAAAGATTTCTTACTCTTAGAATCCATGTTGGACTCTGTATATGTGAAATGTAATGAAGGCAGAGAAAGAAAGAAGCAAAAAATGGTAAAATGTTAACAATTGTTGGATCTGGGTAGACGTCTGTCATCATTTTCTTTCAACTTTCCCATTTGTAAGATAGTTTTTATAATAAAAAGTTGTGAAAAAATCTGATTTATTTTGATATCCAAAATAAGTTGCCGATAATCATTAACACACACACACACACACACACTCACTGAAGAGCAGGGTCTGATCTGGATTTTGAGTCTCTCTTACAGTTACTTATTGGTTTGTTGTGCATAACAGACTTTCAGTAAGTAAAAGTACAGGATTACAATCACATATGCACGTGGATATGCATGGTCTAGCGCCAGAAGAATGTAAAAGAAATTAGCAAGCAACAGTGGTTGCATCTGGAGAAGGAAACTAAACAATTAGGGGAAGGTGTGGAAAGGTAAATTACCTTTCACTAGACACCTCTAGCATAATAGTTTAAAAAAGTAGTCCGCGGAAATAAAATTCTCAACCTATTTGTCAACATGGCCTCTCCTCTATTTTATAGTGCCTAAAAATTAAATGAAGAGAAAAATGTTAATCCAGTTTTCCAAGTGTAATTTTTAAATACTGTCAATAAAAGCTAACACATTTTAATGCTGTTTAAAACTGAAGTATAATCTAACATTAAAAAAAAAAGAAATATCCATACTATGTATGCTGTAGATTTTAAAAGAGCTAGATGTTTTATCGATGGTACACTGGTAAATCAATCAGTCTAGCGGCAAGCAGTATATATGGTATGATCTCATTAATTACAAAAAAATGTGTGTGTGTGTGTGTGTGTGTGTGTGTGTGCGGACACTAGAAAAGGTTTTTGTACTCCAAATATTAACAGTGGTCACCTATAGAAAGATGGGGGGTGATAGTGGCAAGTAAGTTACATTTTTTACTGTCTACATTTCTATATCATTAGAATTTCATTATTAATAAATGTATACATCTGTAATTTAAAACACTAATAAAAATATCTGAATATCAAAAGTAAAGCTATTGCCACAAACCTCAACCTCCTGTTTATGCATGATCTGCTTCCCAACAAGTTCCTTTATCCAATCCGTGATCACTGTCTCATCATATAAAGTCATTCTTTTAAATTTTTTTTATGTTTTTTAATTTATTTTTGAGAGACAGAGAGACAGTGCGAGCAGGGAAGGGTCAGAAAGAGAGGGAGATACAGAATCTGAAGCAGCCTCCAGGCTCTGAGCTAGCTGTCAGCACAGAGTCCGATGCGGGGGCTCCAACCCACGAACTGTGAGATCATGACCTGAGCCGAAGCCAGGTGCTTAACCAACTGAGCCACCCAGGCGCCCCCATGTAAAGTCATTCTTAAGCGAGTTTTGTATAGAACTTTCCTTTTACCTGATTGTAATGATCTGTCCAAAGTTCAGCTCAAAATTGTTAACTTGAGCGATGAAAATGGCAGCCAAAGCCTCATAGAGTGCAGTTCCATCCATGTTAATGGTTGCCCCCACTGGGAGCACAAATCTGGTGACACGTTTGTCCACACCATTGTTCTCTTCCAAGCACTTGAAGGTGATGGGTAGGGTAGCAGAACTGAGAATAGTAAAAAAAAAAAAAAAAAAAAAAGGTGTGTCAGCTGATCGTCCAGATGGTTGAGACCATGACTGTGTGTTTGGTAATTTGGACAGAGTTCCTTCCTCTCCCATGTCCCGACTTAGAGGGAACTAAGTCAGCACTTGTATAAATAGGGGATTAAGGCTAGCAACAGTGTGCGTCCCCTCAATGGGTTATTTGGAAGCTCTCCTGCCCCTGCGATCTTCTGTGAGGCATGACTTGTGATATGCCCCTGGCCCCGTGGCTGTGCCGAGTGACTCTGCCATCTTTCCCTCAGGCAAAGGTCAACTGGAAGAGAGAGATGACAGTGGGCAGGAAGGGAAGAGCTGATATCTCTTTGTCTCCCCAAAGGGTATATAGCCAACCATTCTGTCAATCCCAACTGATTAGCACCCAAGTGAAAAGGTCAATTCATATGCCTGGGACCCAGAACTGGTCCTCCCAACCCCCGACCAGGGCTCTGTATCAAAGTTAAGTCTGAGCTACATTTCCTAATAGGATAAGCCACACGTATATCCATACATACCTGGATGAGGTTCCTAGAGCTGTGATGAGTGCTTGCAGCAACCCTCCGATAAAAACCCAAGGATTTTTCCGTGTCACCAAGAAGTAGAGGAGGGGCAGGACAATGACCGCGTGAATGAGCAGGCCGACGATGACCGTCACTGTGTACATGGCAAGCTGCCCCCCAATAACTCCCATGTCTTCCATCTCAACAATTTTCCCTGCAATCAGGAAGAGGATGCCCAGAGGGGCGTACCTATGTAGAAGCAACACACGCACAGTCGGAAGCCTGATTTCCAATGAGCTATTCCACAGAAACTACCATGTGACAAGGAAACGCAATGCGTGATTTCCATATCTTTTGTGCCCAGGACACTACTAGAACTTGCAGAAACTGTGAACTTCTTTTCTTTAAAATTTATTTATTTTTGAGAGAGAGACAGAGTGTAAGTGGGGGAGGGCCACAGGCAAAGAGAGAGGGAGACACAGAATCTAAAGCAGGCTCCAGGCTCTGAGATGTCAGCTCAGAGCTGGATGCAGGGCTCGAACTCATGGACCTTGAGATCATGATCTGAACTGAATTCAGAAGCTCAACTGACTGAGCCATCCAGACGCCCCTTTTCTCTTCTTTTTTAAATACAAATTTAAATATAAATAGCGCATAATAAGGCTTTCCTCTCAGAATTTCTCTGGGACGCAATTTGATTCCCCCTGAGCCTATGATAAGAGACAGGTATAGAAGTTTGTTTTTTGTTTTTTGTTTTTTTGTTTTTTTTAACTCACCTCTTGACCTCTTTTTCTAGATCATTCTCCTTTCACCTCATCTGAGTCAGTTTTGTGGTCCTCAGATACCACCCAACTCCCCCTGCCTTTTGTTCTCCATCTAAGTACCCTGCATAGCCAGAATCCATCGAATCAACATCCAGACTTTTGGGAGGGTTTCCCACAATAGAGCCTGCTTTCCAAGTTAAAGCAAGACACACACATAATGCCATTTCAGTGTTTTAGATTTGCAGTCATCCCTCTTAATCAAAGTCCGTTTTTATTATTTTTTTTCCTGTATTACATACCACTTATACTATTACTCAGTCTTCAAATCAACTTAAAAAAATTTTTTTTACATTTATTTATTTTTGAGAGACAGAGAGAGACAGAGTGTGAACAGGGGAGGGACAGAGAGAGACACAGAATCCAAAGCAGGCTCCAGGCTCTGAACTATCAGCACAGAGCCCGATGTGGGGCCACGACCCGTGAGATCATGACTTGAGCCGAAGCCAGATGCTTAACCAACTAAGCTACCCAGGTGCCCCTCAAATCAACTTTTAAAGAAATTTACTCTGAGTAAATTTCACGTTGTAGTGGCAATGGAAAACTAGTACCATTTCCCACAGATCGAAGGTAACCATATAATCAATTCACAGCTATTAAAATGAACAATGTGTATGTATGGAGTACCATGATCAGATTACAGATGGTCTAGTTAAGTAATTATCACCCACAGGCGCTGCTGACATTTGTGATTTTCCCTGTAGCTTGGCAAGAGCGAACAACTGAGACACAAAACAACTTGTGCGTATAGCAACCCCTGTTGCATCAAGGTCCCCTCTGCTCTGCTTTCAAGTCCCTTTGAGTGATGCGTGCAGTGCACTATGCCCAAACTCATGTTACCAAAAACAGAGGGACCAATCACCCTTAAGGAGAAAGGTCTGCTGGGAACTGTGGAGGTCTTATTTCAAGTTGAAAAATACAAAGCTTCTTTTAAATGTCCTTTAAAAACACAGGCCAGGAAATTATAAGAGTACCTGTTTTCAGAAGTGCAATTAGTCAAGATGAATGTGCAGGCAAATGTACGGCTAGAAAAGCTACATGTGAGGTTCATTCAGCAGCCTTGAATGGGCTTCTTTCATAAAAGAGGTGAAAGGTGGAGGCATTTTCATAATGTGAAGATAAATGTCTACTTTCAGCTCTGCCAGGATTTCAAAGGAGGAGACCCAGCATTTCAATCGAGGGCTCCTGTGGAGATCACATTCTGATCAGTCTTCGTGCCTAAGTTCATATCCACCTCGTACAAGCTCCTGAAAAATGGATTTCTCTGGGCTTTGGTGGCAATGAAGACAAAGGATATTTTTAATCATGTTGGCGAGGGCTTTTCTTAGAAATGGATGCCTCTGTCCCTCCAGTGCCAAGAAGGAGTCTGGATTAAAAATAAAGGCTAAAGGGAAAGCAACTCCCACATGAGGCCTAAACCAATCAAAGGGTTCTCTCCCAGCTGGCGAGAATTTAATTTCCAAGGTCAATGTTCCTTTGTGGATTTAGTCTTTTCCTTTGTATCCTATCTCAACTTTATTTGAAGGAAGTTTTGTTATGAATTGTGGATTGGCATTCTAGAATACGTCTCATGAGTCCTCCAGGCAAGCCACAGAATTGCCATTTTATGTCTCTTTCTTAAGGCTGAAACAGAGGAGAGGAGATCTCACTTTTTCTGAAGGTCAAGGGGCCTCTACGTTTGCTTTTCCATCCACTGGGAATGCTCTTCCTTGGCACTTTGTATGGCTAGCTTCTCCTAGTCAGATCTCAGCAACAAAGTCACCTCCTCAGAGGCCTTTGTGCACCATCCAAGGCAAGTTTTATGCTTCTCCCCCAGTTGCTTTTTATCATATTGCATCACATAAAAGAAAATTTGCTGTTTTGTTTATTTTTTTTCACAGCACTTGTTACTAAAGCATGGGGTAGATTTGTATGTTTATTTTCTATGTCCCTTAAAAGAATAAGCTCCAGGACACCCTTGTCTGTTTTATTCATTGCTATGTCCAGAATGCCTGGCATTATATGCTTGGTGTATAGTAGACATTTAATAAATATATGCTGAATGAATGGCTAGATAGATACAAAATGAAGGGATGAGGAATGGGATCCCATCAGCACTGGAGTAAAGAAGCAGACACCTTTCAAAAACAAGGATTATTAAGAGAGGCTTGCAGACAGGTTCAAGGCCACTACAAGCTCAGATACTCATTGATCTTCTAGTGTTTACCACGTGGGATTGTAGCAATTGGCTATCCTGCCTGGTGGCATCTTCCTCAGTACAGAACACCTGTTGATGGTAATAAGCACCTGGATACAGCGTGTGTAGCCAGTGGAAATACGTACCACATTATCACTGCTACCAATCTCATGATGGCTTCATTCAAAGAATCAAAGAAATCCCTGAGGGCTTGCCCCTGCTCTTTCATGTTTCCAATCACAAATCCAAAGCACATGGAGAAGACAACTAGTCCGAGGGCATTGATCCCGTTCACAGACCCTGGAACTGGGACCAGCTCCTCTGTGATCCTTGTAAGAGTCTCCATGGCCTCGGACACATTGTTGATCACAGCACTCACGAGCGTTTCATTGGACTGGATGGGCACTCTAAAGCTTCTCTTCTCATAGTTGGTTTTAAACTTAAAGAGAAAAGGCACAACAGGGATGAAAGGTGATTTTTCTTTTCTTTTCTTTTTTTTTAACTTTTCTGTTGCCCAAATTTTCTATAATTATATACATTACCTTGCATTCAGAGAATAGTATTATAGAAGGTATCTATCATCTATCCATCTCGTCTGTGACAAACCTTTACACTTTCTCAGCACAGACAGACACACATGCATTCATATACATAGCAAATCATAACAGGAAAGAGATATTTGGCTGAAGATGTGGAACTAAACATGTACATGTGCTTTTGCTTTTTTCTGAAACCCTAATAAATTATAATGGGCTTTTAAAAAACTATAAATCCAAATATTCACAATAGTCCCTTTACTGTCTGTAGGACCATGCTATGGGATCATGGACAAATCACCGAACATTTTTTATCTCATATTCTGCAGCTGTGAAATAGAAAGAACTGTGGTGGTTTTGCCTCACAGGGTTGTTGTGATGATCATATTAAGCAGAATATATGAGAACATCTTGTAAATGTGAAAGTACTACACTCCTGTTGGCTAATGGTGCTCAATAACAAAGTCCTTCAGGGACTAGACTTAGCTGAGGATTTCAGTGAATCAAGTAAAAATTTTAAATCCCATATGCACCCCAATGTTTATAGCAGCATTATTTACAATAGCCAAATTATAGAAGGAGCCTATGTGACTATTGACTGATGAATGGATAAAGAAGATGTGGCATATATATATGTGTATATATATATATATATGGCATATGTATGTGTGTGTGTGTATATATATACACACACACACAATGGAATATTACTCAGCCATAAAAATAATGAAATCTTGCTATTTGCAACAACATGGATGGAGATAGAGGGTATAATGCTAGGTGAAATAAGTCAGTCAAAGACAAATACCATATGACTTTATTCATATGTGGAATTTAAGAAGCAAAATAAATGAACAAAGGGGAAAGAGAGAGAGAAACTGAGAGACACACTTTTAACTATGGAGAACAAACTGATGGTTACTAGAGGGGAGGTGGGTAGGAGGATGGATTAAATGGGTGATGGGCATTAAAGAGATCTCATCTGTCATGATGAGCACTGAATAACAGAATTGTTGAAGTCACTATATTGTATACCTGAAACTAATATAACACTGTATGTTAACTAAACTGGAATTAATATAAAAACATAAAACTAAAAAAATTTTAAAAATCCCCCACCAACGGTCTTTAAGGCACTTCTGATAATATTATTCTTAAGAATAGATGTTTGATTAAATAGTTGAGGATGACAACCTAATTCTCAGGTCAATAAAGGGATTTCTCTTCTTATTCAAGATACGTGTTTTCCCAATAGCTTCTGCATAGAAACCCCAGACAGAAGAAGCAAGCATATGATTGTGACCATATAAAACAATTAAGCCCATGCATCTATGATTTTAACGAGGCAGAATTTCTGGTCTTTGTGTTGATGGTAGTCAAGGATCAGAGAGAGTAATAATGTATGGATGTTGACTGGATCTCCAGTCTAGAGGAAGAAAGCACAGCTGTACATGAAGTGCTGGGCCATTTCTCTACCAAGAATAAATGGGAAACTTTTTTGTCCAATGGGAAGCCACTATTCTCAAACAAGGACATGGCCAGCTGTCAGTACTGTGGACACATCCTTGAACAATCAGTGATGCTGCTTATAATTCTAAGTAACAAAGAAAATGACCCTTTTTGGTCTCTTATTCCAGTCAACTCTCAAATCTCTATTTCATCAGGATGCTTATGCATTCTATCGATTGTCCAGAGTAGATTTCCAATCTTGGTTAGCCTTTCTTAAGCCTCCAACTTGTTCCCTTAGACACAGTCTGTAGTTGACAGAAATAGCAACCTCGTTTGCATTCTAGTCTAAGACAAATAGATCTGGGAAGATAGATTTGCTTCCCTTTCAAAATCCTGTAAATGCAATCCCAAACCAAATACAATAAATCTGCTTGAGTCTGCACTTTTTCCAGTGCTTCTAGAAATCAGCATTTTTGATGTTGTCCATTGCCAGCTGACTAACTGGAATAGTCGGCCCCATGGTGCTAGGGTTGGCTCGTTGGGTTGAAAGGGGTTTATTATTTATGGTTATTGCTGCTTTTGAATAAAGAAAGTTTGATTTTGGCTTCTTAAACTTTTTTTTTTTTTTAAAGGATTCTGTTTGAATTTTGCAGTGTGTGCATGCATTACCTATTAAAAATAGTCAACAAAGATTTTAAAAAGCAGGGGAGGGGTACAAAGGGTGACATGTATGTGTAAAACTTAGTCCTCCACGAGGTTGGGATTTTATTTTGTTTGTTTTACAGATAGGGTTAGGGAATTACAACTAGGGTCAAGTAACACCATCTGGAGAAATGTTTGGGAACTTATTATTTAACCCGGAATGTCTAAGTGTATTCCTTTCAACATTTTGGGCCACAAAGCTTTTTTATTCAGGTGAAGTTAGAATGAACTTTACCCCCCTAACAGCAAAGAGTATTTGTATCCACAACACAGAGAGCCACGAACTGCTTGGATATGGGCTAAAATGAACTGGACCTCATTATAGCCTTCAGGGAGGAGTCTCAAACCTTTCCAGGAAGCAGAATATAGGAGCAGAAAGAGGATAGAATTTGGAGTCAACACAATGGATTTGAATCTACCACTTGTTATTTGTGAGATCTTGTGCCTATTAAACAATCCTTCTGAATCATCATAGACGAGTTTCCTCATCAACGAAATGAAGACAATGATACCCATCATATTCATGTGAGGACTAAATATGACATTAGTGCTTGGCACATAGCAGCAGTCAATAAATGATGCTGCTGTTTCTGATATGATTCCTCCTTTAGAATCCATAAGACCTTTAGGGGACTTTTTAAAAACAACCCATTCATTTTTTAAATCAAACTCAGAAACTTGAATAATCTCCCTAATGTTTAAAGCAAGTTGTAAATGTTATCTTCTACTGGAGTTTATTCCCTTGGTGGGCTTATGTGTGCGGAATGTGGGGGCAGGAAGAGGGAGGGAGTCTCTTGATTGGCTTTTTTAACAATTACCAGAGACTCAATAAGCTATTTATATGTGACACAGATAGTATGTGGTAACTAATAAGCCTTCATTACAAGATAAGACCTCCCCACACCCTGCAAATTCCCCAGAAAACCCTAGTGCTTTCCATCTGGTTGGCAAAAGAGTGTTTCTTATTGCAGAGAGATGGGAAAAAAATAAAATAAAATGGACAATAAGGTCCCACTCTGTTTGGTATGCCAAAGAGAAATTTCAAAAGTGAATTAGTGGCTATAGAGTGTTTACCTGTTTAAAGCAGGCTTCCACCAGATTTGGAGGGAACATATTCCTGCAAAGAAAATAATGGTCACTTGAAAAAGTTCTCAAATAATAAATTTGCTTCTTAAACAGATTTTCATTGTGTCTAAGGTAAAGATTATATTGAACTAAGCAGAAAATGAAAAAAAAAAAGAAAGTTGTTGGTGGATTTTATGTCTTGTAATGGGAGATACGGTCATCCCTAAGTGTGGCCATGTAGTTCATATTTTTCAGGGAAGTGTCAAATTCAACTCATCTGTCCTTTTGTCAGACAATGGGATATTTCATTTGGCCATTATGTCTTCCAATCCTGCTCCAAGGAAGACCCAAAGTGAGAACAGAAACAGCTTTGGCTATAAATGTTCTGGTAAACTGAGGTATTATTTAGTGGTGGCTATTTTGGTTTTGTGCCATGTGTCCATGGACCGAATGTTCTGAATTACATGCCACTGTCAGAATATGGAATTTTGTTCTCTACAGAGTCCCCCCAGAGGCCTCTGGGGGGTGGGATATTAACTCTGAATTGCTGGAGGTTCTGAGGCTCCTTGGTAACCAACAGGGAGAAGGCCCACAAAACTTAAACTTGGGGTCCATGTGGCAAGGTTTGTCACTTTCTCAGAGCAGTGTTTGAATTCACGGTAGAGTTCAAGAGACAACAATCTAGCTGGAGAGTCTCTAAACAGCTGTGTGACCTTGCTCAAGTCACTGCACCCAATCAGGTTTCAGTTGATTTATCTGTTGAAGAAGAGACTGGATTAAACTATCATCAGGGCTCCAAGTTGAAGACTGTGGGAGGAGACATGGCCCAGGCAGTTGCAGAGCCCAAGATCCCAGAAGTTGTGTGCTATCAAAGTCATATTTTAAGATTAAAAACTCTAGTTCCTTTCTTCTTACTTGCCCAGACCATCCTGTTTCCTTTTCCTTCTTATCTATGCTCAAACCAAGTGACTGGGTGGGGATGGGTTAGTCATACACCTGCCTGTCAATGGGACAAGGAGAGACAGAAACACACAGCATTCGGATGGATCAACCAGAACTGGGGTGACAAGACCCCAATTCTTTAAATAAGGAGCAGAAATTACACAGAAAGAGAATATAATAAAATACTCCTAACCTAACCTACCTGATGGTAAAGTTCATGAAAAAATGGTAAAAACCCTTAATTAATTTTATGAATTAAAGAAAATCATAGCTATCAGGTAACAACTTGGTATAAAACAATGTTATATAGGGTGGCTCCTTACTTTCAGATAATTGTGATTGACTCCCTAAAAAGGGCTTTCAAGAAGAGGCTCTATGGGTCTGGGTCGTCTTTATCTACAGATGGTACAAAGTCATTCATGGTAGAAATTCAGAAGTGCTCTGAAGAGAGCCTTTGTCACTCAAATCTCTCCTAAATCTACATGCCATAGACCCATCCCTTGGGGTGGCATGTGAAGTCAAGTCCCTAGGAAGAGTTTCTTTCAGATGATCACTGGGGGACCCTTTAGGGTAGGCATCTAGGATTGGCAAACCAGTAACTTTGTAAGGAAGTTGTATGGAAGGGAGGAAAGGGCCAGGTTTGGGGAGGACAGGCTGGGAAGGCTACATGGTAGAGGAATGGCAAGCAGGTGGGAAATCGAGGGGCCTCTGCTGGGGGATCTTCCATTTGTCCTTCTAGACCCACTCTCCATCCTGCTCTGTGCCCTGGGAGCCTGGCCTCTTGGGTTGTAACTTGTGGACTCTCTTGCCTTCTGGCTTCTTTTTGGGTTTGTACAGTGGGATGTTTGACAGATGACAGAGTACTGGGACATGGAAGTGGATATGTATAATCTTCAGCTCTCTCTTTGACAGGCTGGGCAGCAGCGCCATCCCTCTAAACTAGAGCTATTATTGTCGTAGGGCCTTTTCCTAAGACCACAGCTCTTCCTGAATTCCTTCCTTTGCCCCTCAGAGTTGGGGTGGCAACAAAACAGCTTCCTGTTGCCATTAATCCCCTGGTGCCTTACCACCCCTTGTAGGTTCCCTTAACCCTGTCTGTACCTTTGCAAACCCCTCTCAGGGATCCTTTTGCATATGCAATATGCTTCCTGTTAGGAGCTGACTGATGGAAGGGAAGGTGTGTGAAGAGAGCAAGCAAAATGGTGCAAGGATCAAATTTTGGTTTATTTCACAGTTCTGTGTGAGATGACTCTGCCACCAAGTCCATTTGAAGAATTAGGTAAGACTCATTTGTAATAGGTGTATGGTTTGTATACAAACAATGCCAAAGAAACCACCCTTTAATCTCTTATTGCTGGTCTGCCAAATCCTTTCTTCATAAATGGTATAAAAGGAAACCCCTAGAACAGGTATGACCAGATGATCTTTAAAGTCCCTTCTGGACAGAAATTATTGTGTATAATGGATTATGATATAGATGGTAAGTTCTAAATTAGAAGAGTCCAATCTACAGCCTATACTTGAATACAAGCTAGCTTTAAGCAGCAAGACTGGAAACAAGTAGGGTAAGACAAAGTAAGCAGCACAGCTGAAGGAGAACCAAGTGATCAGACTGTATCCTAAGAGCAGGGCACTCAAAATCTGTATCCTCTCTGCTCTTCTCACCTCTTCCCCATTAGATCAGAACCTTACTTTAATTTCTGTTAGAAAGAAGTAAAGATGTAACCTTCATTTCAAAGTCCAGCAAGTCTGGTTCAGTTAGACAGACACCTGCTTTGTGGTGTGATTAGCTCCCCAAAATGAAGGGATGGGCTTACAAGGACATACCTGATCAAGTCCAGGAAGGCGTCTGCAGCTGTCACTTGTACAATTTTGCCTTCTCTGTGCATGTTTTCCTTTGTGCCCTTCCCGGGATGGATGATGATGACAATGATTATGCCAATCACCACAGCAATGATGGTCGTAGTCATGTAATAGACTACAGCGCGCATTCCCATCTTCCCTGATGCCTTACTATCTAGGGCCGCCATTCCTGGTGAAGGCAAACAGAAGGAGATTTTCAGGAAGTCAGTCCAAGGAATTCTCCAGTGGAAGGTAATGGGAACAGTATTTCCTTCTACACCCCCCTGCCCTCATTCCACCCAGCAATGGGATTTTACACAAGTTATGAGAACTTGGCATCATTTTTAATCAAGTCATCATAAAAGCTGAAGGAGAAAAGCCAAAGACTAGCTAGTCATCAGCTGCGTCAGCAAACACCTGATCACCCGTTTCTTGCCTCAAGAGTTGATTACACGGCTCTCTAATGATATGAAAAGGCCGTTAAATTCTCTCTTACATTATTACTGGTTGGGGAAGCTATGAGTGTACATAGTGAGTAATGTGTGTGTATCTGTAGATGAAGAGTTACCTAAAACAATTTTCTGGCAGGATAACTTAAGTATATTTCAAGTCACTGTGGTGTCTCACAAGGATTAACTGGCACTAAATATTCTTCCAAAAATTACTATTTTATATATGTACCTGGGAGTCCTTTTCTGATGTCTTTATGCAAAATTGAAGCCATTATACTTATCGCCTAATAACTTAGCTTCAACTTGCATTTAAATTGGACATTATATTATAAAGCCAAAGTTCTCAAACAGTTTCTCTGCGGTTTCATTTCATTTCATCTCATCAAAATAAAAAAAACATTTTTTTGGTCGGGTTCATCTCATGTTTCCACCTCATCCCCTGGGCATGGAGTACCTCATCTCATGTTAAACATCTTCGCCCCCTCGTTTTCAGGACACTCTTCAAAGTCTACCTCAGGCGAGGTGTTATCCTAGGTAAAAAAGGAGGCGTGACTTTCAAGATTTCCCTTACTGCTCTAGCAAATGGAACACATCTTAATGCCTCTTGGGATGGAAAAAAATTGGAAATGATACAAAACCCTCAAAGGTCAGATTATAATAATATGGGCTCTTCTGTTTCATTAGTTATCTCCCCACTTTTCTTCTTTCTTTCCCCTCCCAAATCCCACTAAAATTCTAAAATCCAATTACAGTATAATCCAATTATAATGAATTGGGACTATTTTCCTTAGTATTTAAAATTGTGTTTTTATAAATTGTATTAAAAGGTAATACCATAGTCCAATCATCAAAATCAGATTCTAATAGTGGTTCAATCATTAGGTACTGACCCAACCTATCAACATATTTAGAGTAAGGTAAAGTATTGGAAAAAATAGTATCCACAGTTGCCAGATAACTGGCTGGGTTTGCCCAAAAAACATGAGAGAATGGTAATTAACTTATATGGGAATTGAGGCCAAAGTTTTCAATTTATAATTTCATTTGTATTTGAACCTTATTGTTCATAATAAGTACTTACTATTATGCTTATGATATGTTCTTATTTTTAACAACAACTTGTAACACAGATTTAAAAACACTTAAGTGATTGTTTCAGGTCTTAGTTAACAACACATAAAACGGAGTGGGAACTTGAACTTTGCTTTTATGTGAATAATTTTCCTGTACTTTCTGCCTCTGAGAAAACCAGTTGCAGCTCCCGTGAAGAATGAGGCCAACTTTGGCTTTAATGCACGAATTTAGCTTCTCATCCCCTTGCATTTCAAGAAACCGAGGTCTTAAATATCCATTTATTGAGATGATGCTAGCCACTTCAACACTTTGCCAATCTTAAAAATGGGCTAATCCATTCTCAAAGTGTCCTATCCCACCATTTTCATCCTCAGATCTGAATCACCTCTCAAATATTTTGGCTTCCTGTGCCTGAAATAATTTCTCTCAGAAGGGGCCTGCTCTCTTGCCCATTATTGCCTGAGCTTGTCACCACTGAAGCCTGAAATTCTTCGGCAGAGAGTGGTGTGGGCACAATAGGCCGGATATTTCTGCTAGGGGGTACCAGACAGCAGTATTTTCTTCCTCCGAGATGCTTTCTCTCCCTCTCGCCTTCTATTCTGTGGTGCTGTTCCGTTCTCATGCCAACGGTCTCTGACGCTCCTGCCCACTATTCCTGACCTATAGCTATTCAGGGAGAGTGCTAAGTGGTCATGGCAGAGCACTGGAAACCAAAGTGGCAAACAAAGGAAAGGGTTTAAATCTCCCTCCCTCCCACCATGGGATAGGGATGGGGGAGGTTATCCCAGAATCCACAGCTACCAGGCTATCAACCCAAAGAAAAGAATATTCTTAGTTACAGGATTGTTTTTAATTTAAAAAATGAAAACCAATAGGAAAGTATTTTCTCCGTACTTTTAAATTCTGAAATAGCTGAAGACAACCACCAAGGCATTTTTTTTTTTAGCAGTGAGCCCAGAAGGAGAATCAATAGCCAAATGAGAGGCCTCACCAACCTCTGTATATTGGCCCTTTTCCTTTGAATGAGGATAAGGCAACAGTGGCTATTATTTCAGCCAAGGCAGGAGCGATGTGTATGTGTTGGGGCAAGGGGAGTTAATCTTCATTAACCAATTCTCCAGGCAGGTCCTTTTCCAAAAGGGGGCCTGGCCTGCCCACCTCTTCTCCTGGTCTTCCATCTCCTCCTCACTACCTACCAACTCTGACCACTCCCCTATTCCCTGAGACAGGCTTGCAAAACTAAAGGGACCACTGAGAATCAGGCCACACACTGTCAGGAGGGCAAGAGCATGACGGGTGTGGACAGTCCACCATACATAGGGCTTGAAAGAGAATGCCCCTGATACTGGTGGAACCAGGAAAACAGAGGATGAGCTCTGGAAGACAAAACTTAATGTGGGCAGTGTCACTTTTCCTCTCCCTTACCCAAACTCTGTGACCATCTCTGTTCCCCAGCCTCATGAAATCTGAGATGAAGCTCTATATCAGAGACGATACACACATGTCAGAGCATCTGGGTAAAGTACTAAATCACTTTGTAGACGAGGGAATATTGCCAGCAAGTGCCCTACATGTTTGAAAAGGGAAAGTTTTAATTGATCCTTGTCACTTCAAAATACATGGAAGAAAAGAGCACCAGGGCAAGGGAGACGGGAAGTCCCTTGGGTATGCAGGTACCGAAGGGAGTGTGTTACAACTATGGGTTTGTCTAAACATACATTTAAGAAACACATTCCTGAGCAAGTAGTAAAGATAATGATCTCAACTGGTCTCTTTTTCTTCATTAGAGCTGGGTTTAGCTAAATCAGACCCATTCAAGACAGACATTGTTATTACGAAAACAATCTGCCATCAGAATTGAGACCCTCTTGGAACTCAAGAAATAGTATATTGTACAATTGCTACAAGTACCATGACTGGTCTTCCAGTGATAATGACATGTTTTTTATGTTTACATGTTTCATATATTTTGAGTTAACTTTGGTGCTAGTTCACGAACTCACTCCAAAACCCCACCCCCAATCAATGGTAGATATTCATCTAATTTCATGTCAACTGTACGTTATAGATGTCGTTGATATCATTTAAAAGGTAAAGATACAGGAGGTCAGAAAAGTTAAGTAACTTGTCCAGTGTTGCATAGCTAGTAAATGACAAGGGCAGAATTCGAACCCACACTCCCAAGGGATCACCCTTTCTACTATACCTCTCTTCTTATGGACTAGCTAGGAGTCACCCACATTTCATTTGCTTGTTATCCATGCTAGCTTTATCTAACTCTCTTGCATTTGGGTTCAATGTTGAAATGAGTCAACTAACAGGAGGAATATTCTGTGGCGGTAAGATAATTGTGGAAAAACTCTGGCACATTACTCAGTATTCCCTACATGGAAGGACCAGCTAGAGAATTAATCAATTAGTACACATTTCTCACCATTTTTAGAAAAACAGCCAAGAGCATGTTCTAATGGAGTGTAAATGGTCATGGATACTTGCTGGCTGTGGGTACATGGATTCTTATTTTCCTTTCTAAAAACCAACCCATCAAGAATCACTCATCAAGAAAGCAATCCATTGATCATTTCTGCAAATCTATTACATGTTCACCAATGAGTTAAGCATCTAAACGAGATCAAATGGTGGGGGGCACCTGGGTGGCTCAGTCAGTTGAGGGTCCTACTCTTGATTTCTGCTCTGGTTGTGATCTCATGGTTCAGTTCGTGAGTTCGAGCTCTGCCTCACAGTCTGCACTGATGGCACAGGGATTCTTTCTCACCTCTCTCTCTGCCCCTCTTCCTGCTTGAGCTCTCTCTTTCTCAAAATAAATAAATAAACATTAAAAAAAGAGATCAAACAAAATGTTTTTTAGAATGTTAAAGATTAAGACTTTGCTTCAGATACCTGAGTATTTTAGGCAGCAATCACTTTGAACAGAGAGGAAGGAAGAGAGTTTCTTAATGCAAATAGATAAATATGCATTTACCTCTTTATTTATAAAGACAGTCTTTTGGTAATCAGTTAACATTAACAAATATGCACCAAATTCATGGATTTTTGGGGATGGAGTGGGGAGGAAGTGTTTCATAAATATGTATGTGGAACTCTATATGTCTGTGTTGTAAATTAGATTTCTTTTGGTATATAATTTGGTATGATTCTTGGATAAATGAAGTATGTATTCAGCCAATTACAAAGGATTACATATAAATAATGTCAAGTTCTCAAGGCTCTATTATTTGCATGGATTTTATTCTCCCATCTGCTAAATATCTATGTCTTATCTATTCATGTGTCTTTTTATACTACCCCCATAACTCCTGTCTCTGGCTTTAGAAACTAAAATTTAAAGAAGACTTCTGTGATGAATTGTGTTACTCCTCCTTCTTACGGTGTTCCATTGTTCTTTCAGGCCTGCAGGACCAGGCCCAGAAACAACGAAAAAGGCGGAGGGATGGCAAACGCTGATTCAAGAATATTGTCTGTTTCAGTTTTTATTTTATTTTAGATACACTCCTTCGTCACAATGGGCTTCTCAAATGCTCATCTAATGAAAGCCACCTGTTCTCCGTCCTCCTAGAATTTCAAAATGGGCACACTTACAACAAGGAAACCAAGGATGTACCATATTTATTAGACTATAAGGTGATGAATTGTTAATAAGACAGTTAAATTCCAAAAATACAATATACTTCATATTTATAGATTGAAAAATGATCTCTTGTGTCATAAAGTAACCACCTCCTGCTTGAGCAAGGGCATGCTGGAACCCTCCGAAAGGAGAAGGAGCAAAAGGGTCAAAAAGCTACAGGAGGTGGGTAATGGGGGTGGGGACTGAGGATAAAGTAAATCATTTTAAATCTAAAATGATGTTAAATTTTTCTTCCCTAAAATATTTTCTTCTGGCCCCTTTACAGACAAGTTAGTAAAAAGAAAATGTATAAAGTTCTATAATTCTCTAGATTCTGGAACAGAAGAATCTTTAAAAGTTACGTTAGAAAAGGTTGGTAATGATTATATCACAATTTTTGAATCACAATCAGTAAGCAGGATATTGAACTTAATCTAAACAATAGTTAAAACTACTCAAGCCAACCTCAGGTATTTTGGAAGCATATTCTTTTTTAAAAAAATTTTAGCTCAGTGATTAGGAGTTTAGGCTTTGACATGAGAAGAGCTGAATTCCACTTCTGGCTCTGGTACCATATGACCTCTGTAAGCCTCTGTAAGCCTCAGTTTCCTCATCTGTAGTGTGGGAATAATGAAATCTCCCTTACTAGGTTTTCATTAGCATTAAAGGGACTTCCATATAGAAAGCACTTAGCATAGTACTTGGCACACAGTAAGGACTCAACAGATGTTAGCTGCTGTTATTGATTCAGCAGATAAGTCATTAACAATCTATTCACTAAGTATTATTTTCCCCCTCTAAGCTCTATTTCATCTAGACAAGAAACTAATAATTATACTTCGAGTTTAGGGAAAACTTATGTAAAGAATCCAGACAAAGCAGCTTCTTGATAAATGCTAGTTATGATCATTATATGTCTTTCTCTACAAGAATTTTAGTACGAAGAGAGCAAAGCCATCTGTTCTAGTCACTGATGTAGCCTCAGTGACTAGAACAGTGCCTGCACTGGAAGGTACCCAGTAAATACTTGAATAGTCATTGTTATGCTGGGTAGAGGCCACATGCACTTTTTTTTTTTTTTTTAACATTAAGGTTACTGTGACTTACAAGTACTGAAGTTGCTTTTTGTTTAAAATACTCTGCAATTCTGATTCACCAATTTTAGTTTCTCTTCCCCCAACTAATCCAAAATAGTGAGGTTCATTCTATCTTGAAGAGGGAGAGACAGACCTGGTGGGGAAAGAGTGACTGAGTGTCACCTGGAGCTTCCTTACCAGAGCTGGGGGCATCAGTCACAGCAAGGTGTCCCTGGGAAGGTCAGGAAGGCGGAAGGTTGGCACACCTCTACTATTCACCACCAGGAGCACCCTCCCTCTTTCCTTTCCTCCTCTCTCTCCCACTTCTATATAATTTTCCATCTTTTACTAACATGATGCACTCTTGCAGATGAGCCTATATAAGTAACTGCTGAAGTCCTATCTGTCCACATGTTAACAGAACATCGAGTGAATAAGAGAAAACATAAACAGAGAAGGGAATGGAAGAGACAGTTGGGGTCTGACAAGTGCTATGATGCAGGTCATGAAATCAACTCACTGGGTTATGACTGTATGTATTTCCAATAATGAAAGAGAAAAGAATAGAAAATATTAAAGGGTGTAACCTGTGATAAAGTTAAGTATTATTTTGTAAAACTTTTCTCAGTTGTGTGTATGTATGTGCAGGTCACAATGTAAAACACATTTGTATTTTTTTTCATGTTTTTTGGAGAGGGCACCCAGATAAGAATAGATTTGTATTTTATTTGTAGGTTTTAGTAAAAAAAAAGTGGCTTGCAAACACTGGCAGATATCCCCATTCGGTTAATAGTAGAGGCCTTAAAAAGGAACCATGAGCTGCATACAGCCTCTCCTTCGTGTCTTCTTCACTTCCTATGCCCTTGGGCTGCTCACAGCACCCAAAAACTTATTTCATCTCGCTAGTGGAGACCAAGGACATGAGGGTGCTGATCTCTAACATACGGTCAGTTGAACTGAACAGAAATTCTGCAGACATTGTTAACATGGGGAAAATTTTTGAGAATAGATTCGCTTCATGCAATTTTGAGCAGAGGCATTCACTTTAATCAGTGATTCTTAGTGAAGAAGAGTTAAACCACCTCTACAAGCAGCTGAGAACAATTTTGTGGAATTCGCAGTCAACTAAATCCCAAATATCTTCCCAGGGGTCTTCACCCTGGCCAAAGTTTCCTTCCCATGTAGCTGTTCATAATATCACAAAACTTGATATTTCATTCCCCTATAATACCACTTCGTTTTATTACGGTTATATTGCATGAGAATGACAAGGAAGCTTCTTTACAAACTTATTGCTTCTGATAGCATATAATCTGCTAGGCAAATTGATTTTTAATTCGATCCTTAAAACTGTCAACAAAAGTTTTTCTTCCAGTTCTACAGTTCACCAATAAAATGAAGTGTGGAAAGGCAAAAGGGAAACATTCTACTCTGAAAGATTGTTAAATAGTAAAATCAGGGGAACAGACAATATTATTGAGTGGCAAAAAAAGTCACACAAATCACCTTTGATCCCCAATCTGCTAGGACTAAGCAGACAATCCCTTTCCTCTGGCTATGGTTGTCCTCTGAAAATGAACGTTCATATGGGGAAGCAGTGAGGGGAAATTGAGGCCCAACTTTAACTGCTGCTACCTCCAATATCAAAGGCCTTCCAGGGGCCAGCCTCCTTGACCTCTGGTTGAGAATGCTTCCCCTGGGTTCCCAGCTGGTGAGGTGCTCTGAGTGGTCAAGTTTGCTCTTCTCTACACAAGTCTTAGCCATCCAACAGACTCTCATTACAGCCTGGCACAGCCCTGCGGGGGTTCCAGTGATGCGGTCTGCCAGGAAACCTGCCATCGGGACTTCCTCTCTCTCAGCAAGGTCTCAAGAAAACTCGGAAGAGCCAGCTCTGAGATTCACTTCCCACAGGCCCACAGCTGCCGGCACAAGACCCACTGAGAGGTGATTTAGATACCCATTTACCCTTCACATTAGCCCATCTTTTGCTCACGATATTGGAATGTGCTGCACAATATGCTTTTCTGAAGAGGAACCAGGGAGTAATTCATCTTCTTTATGTGTGCTAAGCAGAGCAAGAGAGAGAGGCGAGCGGGACCCATGATGAGCTGGGGAGTAGTGATTAGTAACAGCTGACAGCCTCAGACCAAGACCCTTTCTTTGGTTACCTCATTGTAACAGCCGAGCACAAAGGAATGACTGTCTTCTCGCCAAGATTTAGAAACCCAGGACCGCAGAAAACAGCGGCTAAAAGAAAAAGCGTGGGTTGGGCCACGAAGCCAAGGGGCTGATCGGACCAGCTCCTGGTTATACCTGTGAAGCTTGGCTTTGAAAAGAAACCTCTATCATGTGCAAATATGTGCCAACATGCAGTCAGCCATCAACAGCACCCACCGGGACCACCGATGTGCCTGGGGAAAGTAGGTGACTTCCCTCACAGTGGAAAGAGTGTGTGAAGAGCAGCAAATTACTTCAGCTTAATGAGAGGAAGTTCTTTGAGGGCCAGAGCTCCAGCCCCTTCTGCCTTTTCCCCAAAAGAATTATGATTTACAACCAATCACTGGATGAGCAGTTCACAATTTCCAAAGCAGCCGTCTTTACTTTGGATTGAATTGCTGGCTGTGGAAAAGACCTCTATGTTCTGGGTCCCATGCGACTTTCTTAGGGAGATGATGGTCAAGACAGCATGTTTCCCTGCTGGCAGAATGCTGAGTGGGACTGAATTCCACAACTGGGCCAGACCTGTCCAAAGTTAATCAAAAGGCATCTCAAACTGACTACAGAACATGTCAGACTCAAGGGGTTCCCTTTCTTCCCATGGAAGGTCTGTCCCTCACAGAAGAAAAGGAATTGAAAGCCTCATAGAAATGGAAAGCAACATATGAACATTAAAAACCAATTTGACCTGGCCTGGATTGCCAGAAGAACAGTTGAGGCAGGAGTGTGTCTCCAACCCCCTGAAATAAGTCTGGGAAGCAGCAGAGATTCCTGGGGCCAAGGGAGTCATACCCAGGGTTGCAACTCGACATCCGTCCCATGCCTTGCCATCCAAAGATTCTGGAGCCATCAGCCACTCTGAGAACTTGGAAATGGACTGAGGTTAAATTTTAAATTTGTTGCTTGAAACTGAAGTGAACTAAAAAGATATTTTTCTTACATATAAAAAAGGAAATAATTGAGAATAAAATGTGTTCACTTCAGCTATTCCCGAAAGTGAATCCAAGATGTAGGATCTTCTATGCTATATACAAGAATAAATTTTTAAAATTTCAGTCCATATTCTGGCCAGTTAAAAGAATGTGACAGTTAAGTCTCTGGGGACAGAGCTGGGGAGTTGAGGAGAGAAGGAAGAGAAAATTATGGAGAAAATGGGGTTGAGAGAATGACAGAAGAGAAGAGAGAAGACGGAAAGATAAGAAGGGAGACTACAAGGCACAGAAGCATGGGATGGAGAAAAAGTTCAGTAGGTGCTTTTATCTCAGTCAGCATATTTCTTGGGCAGTGACCAACCCACCCCTTTTCACTTCTGATTAATTTTCTCAGCATTTAAAACTTCATCAGCTGTTCTTATCTAATCTATAAAGGACCAGTCGCACCCAGGGAGTGAGAGATTGTGCTCCCAGCTCCCTGACCTAAACAATAAAGCAGTATCATTTCACCCAGTGAAAAAGACTGTGGCAAACTCTAGAATGGGTTGGCTTCCCTTAACTCTGCCTTAAGTGTAGTAAGAGAACAGTCTCTCCTTGAAACAGGAAAAGCTGCATTTTTGCCCCCAGGGCCAAGGGCGACAATGGAACTAAATTATTCCCAATAAATTCCAGCAGTAGTGGTGCAAGACTTCTGCAGTCTTTCCCTTCTACGAAAGGGAGTTATTTCTGCATATTCTACCTTAGTCTGGCAACACCTTTGTACATAGTTCCTGTGTGCTCCTCAGTTTCGTATTTTGATATTTTTAAAGAGGTATTTAGAAATTCCCCCATGTTCTCGAAAGATTAGGGGTAGCCCTTTCATCTAACTCCACTTATCCTGAATAGACTTCAGGGACCCAGGAGGGTACAGAGAAAGGAGTGGAAATGCTGTGTGGTTGATTAAGACTGATGTTGCATGGACTGGATTGTAAAAATTATTCTTTAACTTGGAAAATGAGGATGGGGTGGGTAACAGTGCAGTGACCAGTGTTTGGGAAAAACAACTACAGGATGGGTCATGAGTAAAATCTGGTAATATTAGATGGCAAAACAATAACAACAGCAGCAACAACAAAAACAGAGGAGAGGGAATTGGTGACATTGTTAAAAAGGGATAAGAGATAAAAGATTTCTAAATAAGGTAAGTGAAAGCAGGGTGCAAAACTGGATTCAAATTGGGGCACTTGGGTGGCTCAGTTGGTTAAGCACCCATCTCTTGATTTCGGCTCAGGTCATGATCTCACAGTTCATGAGTTCGAGCCCTGTGCTGGGCTCTGCTTGGACAGTGTGGAGACTGCTTGGGATTCTCTCTCTCTCTCTGTCTCTCTCTGTCTCTCTCTGTCTCTCTCTCCCCCTCTGCCTCTATCCATCTCTTCATCTTAAAATAAACTTAAAAAAGAAAGCTGAATTCAAATGAATGATTTCAAATGAATGATTCAAATAGCTACCATGGCCCTGTCATAATGGTGGTAGTGAAGTTATAGTAAGGATAACTTGATTCTTTTATATATTACTTTTTAAAAAGTTTTATTTATTTATTTTTGGGGAGAGAGAGGGTGAGTGTGCATGAGAGGGGGAGGGGGAAAATGAAGAGGAGAGAGAGAATCCCAAGCAGACCCCATATTCAGCATGGGGCCCAGCTTGGGGCTTGATCTCATGACCAGGACCACAATGATCATGACTGTGAGATCAAGACCTGAGCTGAGGTCAAAAGTTGGATGCTTAACCGACTAAGTGACCCATGTGCCCCCATCTTGCTTCTTTTAAAAGTGGCTATAGTCACTGCTTCTACAATTAAATTTTTTTCACTATTCATGCATTTATTCAACTTTTATGAAGGACCATCTCAATGCTCTGGCCAAAGACATGATTGATAGGGTCCTCATGCATTTAGTATAAGTAAGATTTTAAAATATATTTTTGTGAAACCACCCTGAACAAGTAAAATGCATAAATTATTCAGCAGAGTGATTTGGAATGGAATTGGGAGGAAAATGGGGGAAATTTGTTGGTATGTATTAGAAGGAAACAGTTGTAAGGAACTCCATACTTTGCTTTAAATCCTGGCTCCCTCACTTGTGACTGGTCAAGATATTTAACCTCTCAGTGTCTCAGTAAATGAAGGATACTCATGGTATTTACTTCCATGGATCATTCTGAAGAATAAATGAGTTTAATGTGTGATTCCTTAGAAAGATGTCTGATACCATCTACGGCCATACCACCCTGAACGCGCCCAATCTCGTCTGATCTCGGAAGCTAAGCAGGGTCGGGCCTGGTTAGTACTTGGATGGGAGAGAGATGTCTGATACCTACAAGTTAGCCACAATGATGATGATGTATTTGTTTTTGTTTTATAAGAATATCTTTAACTCTGAAGGGTTCCTTGGAATATGACTCTAATATGTGAGAACTCAATCAGTAAAATCAGACCCCACCCTGGTAGGCACCTGCTAGGTACTTTATCTCATTAAATCCTCCCAAACAACCTGTGAGGTTGGGATAACAATGGCCAACCCCATTTACAGATTAGGACACAGGGAGGTTAAATCTCTTGCTCAGGATCACAGTCAGTAAAAGTGGCATTGCTGGCATCTGAACTGTGTTTCCCTGCCTCCAGACCCCCCTTGTTTAATCCCTACATTGACAGCCCTGGAGATTCTTTGTGAGATAAAGTCTTTGCACTGGACTTGTATCAATTGTTGACTTGCATCCGATTCATCTAAATGGGGAAATCTGACAAAAATCTGTCAAGTTCATATTTGAAAGGATGCTATACATCACAGCAAAAAAGGTTCATGCATGTGTTGAAAAGTCAAGCAATGGTGATAAATGGCTACTGTCTAAGCACTGAGCAGCCTTCACTAGAATTAGTCTGAGATCTCATTGAGCTAGGGAGTCCTAATGTGCAGGTTTTATTGAGAAGTTGATACTATTGGACATTTAAAAAATGGTGCTTAGGAAGAAGCAAAATCTGGTTCCTTATAACCCTTTGGGCTTCTTTTCTCCAGACTAAATACTCATAATTTCTCCAACTGATCCTCATGTATCATTATTTCCAGATGCTCGCCAACCTGTAATCCTCTCACTGCTTACCACTCAGTGCCTTCATGCTCTGGTCCAAACCTTCTTTGCCCAGCTTTGTTGCCTGGCAAGGCCTACCCCATTCTCCCAGGCAATTTAGAATTCTCAGTATTCCCTAGCTGAGCCTTGAGTTTTCCTGTCACTACATCTTTGCTTTTAAGGCTTCCTCTGGAAGCCTTTCCTGTGGAAATCCTACCCTTGGTCCAGCCCCTGAATCGTGAATTCCCACAGCACTTTCTTTGTGCTTCTTGGCTTCATAGCCTGCTTTGTTTTAAGTCATGCACAGGGCCTGAATACATGACACAGAGATCAAGACCTGAACTGAGATCAAGAGTTGGATCAACTGAGCCACCCAGGTGCTCCTAGGCTTTCCATTTATTTTATTTATTTTTTAATTTTTTTAGAATTTTTAAATGAAAAAAAATTAATTTATTTTATTTATTTTTAATTAAAAACATTTAAAAATGTTTTTATTTATTTTTGAGAGAAAGAGAGAGAGAGAGACAGCGTGAGCAGGAGAGGGTCAGAGAGAGAGGGAGACACAGAATCTGAAGACAGGCTCCAGGCCCTGAGCTGTCAGCACAAAGCCCAATGTGAGGCTTGAACCCACGAACCATAAGATCATGACCTGAGCCGAAGTCGGATGCCCAACCGATTGAGCCACCCAGGCGCCCCTAGGCTCTCCATTTAAATGCTCAACTTTTCAAAGCTAGAGACTGGCAATATCTCTTCATATCTTTATTCCCCACATTGGTTAGCACATTGTCTGCCCCAAACAAGAGCCCAATAAATATGTCTTGGATTGGATTAAACACTCTCTTAGTAGCTACTTTGCTTCGTCAAAGTCACTCTTGAATGTGCTCAGAATTTACAAATTAGTCCTGATGCAGTGTGACCAGTGAGTGCCGAGTACAGTGAACTGTTAATAATTATAACTGAGTAAACACACAACTATATTCATTCTTTTTTAGCCACCACATCCTACCGTTGGTTCATATTAAGCTTTTAGTCACATGAACTGGTGCCAAAGCTCAATCTCTCCCCATCCTGTAATTGCACAATCACCTTTTGAATCTGAAAGCAGAAATATACATTTATCCCCTGCTCAACTTCATTTTGTTGGTTTCCATCCAGCATTGCAGCCAATTGAAGTCATTTTGAATCATGATCTTAGGCATATGTGGTAGAAGCCATTCTTTTGGGGCTTATGTCATCTGAAAACCCAGTGTAGGTGCCTTCTAGGTCTTAAATTGTTAATAAAAATGTGGACAGGAGAAGGCTTTTAAAAAGTACAACACTGTACTTCACTAGGTTTTTCCAGCTTGATATGGGGGTCCTAAACACTCTTTAGGTGTAAATGGTCAGCCAGTTTCAAATTGACTTCACTGTTTTATTGGGTCCTATTTTATTGTCAAAAGTAGTCCAGAAGATTCAAAAATTCTGAGAATAACTCAAATTGTAATAGGAATTCCACACTAAGCATTATTATAGGAAGGAAATATTTTCACAATATAAAGATCCCTTGTAGAACATGGGACTATTACAAGTTATTTTGTGGGAATCCAGTAATTCTGACTATGTAACTTTAAGAAATAACTCTCTTTTCCTAAAAGGGTCAGTGGTATCAACCTAGAAAGATATACACTGATAAATATCTTTCTTTACTAAATGGGAATGTAGTATCATTTGGTTAGAGATACAAACACATCAAGAATTAATACAAACCTCAATGTTTCATATGAGAAAGAAATAACATAGTAATTAGTTTAAGCTTCAGGAAAGTTTATTGGATAGTTATTTGGAAAAAAAAAGTCTGGATGAGCTCTACTGACCATTGAAAGGTTCAGTATCTGAGTGTATATGCCTTTATTTCATCTTTACTTTTACTTCTTCTGTGATAACATATCAGCTTGTGATTTTCCAGGTTATAATCTTTCAATTATAAATATATACAACAGCCCATATTTATTGCTATATGCCCTGTGGCTACCAGAGAAGATAGATATTTGTTGAATGAATGACAAATGACATAGTCTGCAAATTCAGTACGTGAGAATAAACAACTGTAATCAACCCACAAACCAAGAAGTTATTTATGTAACATCTACAATAATAGGAGCTTATTACTGCAACCAGTCCTGGGATGCAGGTGTATAAACAGTAGTTCCTAAGCCCAAGGAGATCTCTTGTTGAATAAATAAGTCATATTCTAACCAAATAATCAAATGTTCAACCATACATAAAGAGTTAAATGCACAAGAATGGGAAAATTGTGGAAAATGTTCAGTTCATGTGGAGAAAAGATTTTGTCATAAGCAGTAAAATTAAGGCAACAGAAACATGTTAGCATTATAAATTGATGCTGTAGAAATCTAGAGGCCACCCTTCATGAGGGGCCACATGTCACCACAGAGAGGGGGCTTTAGTGACAAACGGATCTGAGTTTGAACACATGTTCAGCTGCGTGCTAGGGAAATCTTGGGAAGCTTCCTCGTCTGTCTAATGGAGATAGTAGTAATGGCCTTGCAGAAGGGATAACCAGTACGTGTGCTCAATGCTTGGTGTGTCTTTCATAATCAGTAACTGCTAGCTGTGATTATGGCAGGTATAATAAAAAATGTCACTGATGAATCAAAGGATAAATCTCCAATCCAGATGATCATTTTATCACTTTAAGGTGAGAGTAAACACAATTTGAATGAAGATGCCAGTGTTCTCATATATCAGCTTCGGATGTAAACCACACATTATTTACCTAATTATTGAGGAGTTACCATGTGCCAGGCTCTGTCCCAGGCTAAGTAAACCATGTAGCATTGCCTCTAATTGACACACATCTTAATGCTACGGAAACTTGATTGTAGAGAATGTGATCCCACAGGGAATCTTCAAACAACCTTGGAAACCAAGTCTGTTACCAAAAAGCCAAAATTAAATGCCTAAAACTAGGGCTTAAGTCATAGCTGAGGACCTCCAGGTTTGGAGCGTGAGGCCAAGAAACCAAGATTTGTACATGTGATATATAAAACGACACCACGGATTAGTGGTGAGGCTAGCACAGAATGAAAGCTTCACCAGGCCTTCTGTTAATGCAACACAGTTTAAAGCTTTGCTCTACAGCACACCAACTTGAAACTCCGTTTGTAACAAGTCACATTTTCCCCATCTTGGAAGGTTGTGAACTTTCTTGGCAAGTGGGTCTTTTATTCTAACATAGAAAACAGAGGTATTTCAACTGCTTACTCAGGCTCACCCACAGGCAGTTTTCTCATTGAGAAACACAGATAAGCTTCAGTGGGCATGATGTAGGAAGCAGCAAGTCAGCTGAAGAGAGGTGAGGTCACATGCCACAGGAGCTCCCAAACCTGTCACCATTTAGTGACAAAGCCAAGGTGCGGCAGATGAGGATGCCTCAGATGACCTGGGCCAACACTGAGGAAATGATCCTCTCTGGACAGACCCTACATATACAAGCAAGGAAGGGTTCTGCACCTGACACTCCCCAGCAAAGATGCCAAAAGGGCCTTCAAAGTTGACCTTGAAGCCAAATCTGAGTGGCGGTACTCACTAACAAGAGCCTAGTTCCTATAATCCATGTAAAGCAAGCTCATAGCCACCATCTCAGCTGAGGTCTCCTGGGGTCCCCTGGATGGCACAGACAGCAAACATTTCTATTACTATCACTACTCTGATTTGCACTCCATAAGTGGGCCGTTAATGCCAAAGCAACTTCCCCACAGCTCCTCAGTACCGAGATTGGTATGGAAACGAGTCTGCTTGCCCCAAGGTTTGCGTTCTTAAGAACCACACAGGGATGGCCACAAATACATGGAGGCAGAGCAAGGCTCTGCACTACTCAGATTGCTCCTCTTCAACGTCTCAGTGTAAACATTTCATCTTTGTGGAGGAGGAGACCCAGGGTCTGGGTCTGTGTGTAACAGCTCTGTGATTTCCTTCGTTGGTACCTAGCCTGGCTGACTGAGGGAGCCAAACACTGAATGAATCAACCACCTCAACTCGACAACAGAGGCTGTGCATGACTTGGAGCACAAATGCCATGTGGACAAGGAAGGGAATGAAGCATGAAAACATATGGCAGGACTATTTAATGTGTATGCAGTGAAAGCACAGAGCTGTACAAGGCTTGACAAGGGAAAGAAAGGACACGGTGCAGTCTATGTCCCTGATGGTCTTACAGAAGCCACAGCACACGGAAATGCTTCGTGAATGCTTGTGGAATAACTCCAATGTGGACAGGTATAAAATGTTTCAAGTAGGGAGATTAACTCTGCAAAGCCATGAGGTGCATGGGAGAACCACCCACGGGGAATCGGTACAGAAGAAACACAAACGCACCCCTTCATCTACCCCTGAGTGTTCTGAGACATGAGAACAATCCCCTGGCTTATCCAGCTCATTGTGGATTTCCTATATGCACAATTTCCTGTGTGCTCCCTAGCAGCCCCTGTAGGCCCGTAAGAACCCCCTCAGAGGTGGAGGCTGACATGAAAGCAGATTAATAAGAAAATAACGAACATTTTCCTTTCTCTTAGCTAACCATGCTTGGCTGACTGGAGATAAATTTATTGAACACGGACATAGGCCAGACACAGAACCACAGATGGAAATACAGCCTCATGCTTGCTCTCAGTGAGCATGGGGCAGGCAGGGCAGTGTGGGGTGAGTTTCAGACTGGGGGCTGGGAACGAAGGGATGGGTGTGAGGCAGAAGGAGGGAGGGGCTCTGGAGGAGGGGATTTGGGGAATGGTAATAACCTATAAGTCAGAGTTCTGGCAACACTTCACTTTGCTGTCAGGGACAACCTGAAAAGCACATTCAGGGAGAAGGAGCAATTTTAGTGCCAAATCAAATCTGCCCATGCACGTTTACCAGATCAGACTTTGAGAGCCAAGGATTTAGTAGTGATGTTGTCAGAGCCAATAAATGGGTTAGGAGAACTCGTCAGGGGTAAACGTGGAGTCAGAGGTTAGGTATTTATGTGAACACTGGAACACATCGAAGGCATAAAGGCTGTTGAAATTCTAATTATGAGACATGAAACAACCCGAATTTTGCGAACGAGTACCCCCACCAGGCTGCCAAACACCTAGCATCTGTTCAAATCTATTATGAGCCATTTCCTCAGGGAGGGAATGTGAAAGAATTTCAAGAAGCTGCCAAGAAGTGTACTTGCAAGGGATGCCACGTTTGTGCTGTAAATTTACGTGTGACCTTCTTCATTAAGTAACACCACTGCTGACCACCGACATGCCACAAATAGGACGACACTGTCATTCACAAAGCACACGTGAGGCCAGTGTTCCTAAGAGGTCATAAAGCAATGTAACAAGTACAACTTACAAAATTCACTGAATGCACTAAAAAGCAAACTAGCACATCAGTCTGACTTGTCACATTTGGTTTATGACGCTGAACGTTTGCTCAATTTTCAGTACCCTCTCCCTATCCATTTCAAAGCCTGTAATTTATGGTAACTGTGTCCTTTTCCCTAATTCAGCTTTTAGAGGTTTTAACTTTGTTTGCTGGTTCCTAAGAGTCGTTTTTGTGACATTCTCTTCCACTGTGCATCTACTCGTAGAGTCACTATAGGAGGAGAATAATAAAGCCACGTGATGCAGCAGTGTTAGTAACACATAGCTATATTGGGTTACTTTCTTTTTACTGAATGTTTTAGGCCCAGTTTTGCTCCCTGGGTAACTCTGGGAATTCTCCGGGGGCGTGCAGAAGATGTGAATCTAGCTCTTTGTGTCTGTAACCGTACACCTGTTATTGATGCAGAGGATGAAAAGAAAACACCAAACACACATTGTTCTATTTTTAAGCTCTTGTACTCAGTTCCAGGAGAGGGAAAGGTGCCCTTTCTCCCCTTGAAAGTTACCAAGAGCCAACTATCTTGCTAGTGTAAACTCTATTTCCCAACTTTCAAGACAGATGAGAGAGAAGGAGTATGCAGGAGTATGCAGAGAGTATCTTGCTAGTGTAAACTCTATTTCCCAACTTTCAAGACAGATGAGAGAGAAGGAGTATGCACACGTGTGTCCATACCAGTGGGAGCCAGGGGTGCCAAAATAAATCTTTCCTCACATCCGGAAATGCCTATCAGGGGAGCGAACTAGCTGGCAACCAGAACAGTCTCATGTAATGCTCACTGTTTCAGCCGGCACACAGTCTCATGTTCTAGGGCAGAACTGCACGCCATGGGTTAGCAGGCACTCCACCAAATGTTGACTGAAAGATTGAATCAGTAAATCTTTCCAGGAATAGCATGGCAAAGCACTCTGCCTCTTTAGAAAGAAAGAAAGAAAGAAAGAAAGAAAGAAAGAAAGAAAGAAAGAAAGAAAGAAAGAAAGAAAGAAAGAAAGAAAGAAACGGAAAGAAAGAAAGAGAAAGAAAGAAGGAAAGAAGGAAAGAAAGGAGGGAAGGAAGGAAGGAAGGAAGGAAGGAAGGAAGGAAGGAAGAAAGAGAAAGAAAGAAAGCCAATTGCATTAAGTTGGCAGTTGGGTGCAATATTTCCCTGTCAAGCATCCAAATGTTGGCTTTTCTGTTCTGACACTACTGAAGGAAGCAGCGTAATGAGTTTCTGGAACAGCTAGGTCACCTGTGAATTTTGACCCTTCTGCCCTTCTATGTTGACATCTCCAAAAAACATACGATGTATAACCCTTTTTTTCACATAAAAACGGAGACTTTCATGACACTTTCTAACACAACTGAAAAAACTCTGGGATCTTCGAAAATGATTGTTGCCAGCCCCCCAGGGGATGGAGGACCAAACAAAATGGTTCCTTCCTTTCATAAAACTTACAGTTGGCTGGAGGAAGTGGGGAATGACGGGGGGGGGGGGGCAGCTGGTCACACTGCCAGGGTAGTAAAGGCTTCCCAGAGGAAGTGCCATCGCAGCTAAGTCCTGAGGGTAAGGAGAGCTTTCTGATGAAGAGGCTGGAGAAGAGTAGAGCCAGGAGGTGAGAAATGTGATGGAAAGGGACAGGCAGGACCCATAGAAGCCATGCATACAACGGACCTTTATTCCAAAAGCAATGTGAGGGGTAGGCTCAGAGCTGAGTTTTAGTTAGACCGTACAGTCTTCTGAAAAAGCAGGCGGGGGTAAGGGCAGGGGAATTGTTCCTGTAGATTAGGATTGAGCCTGTGTTGTCTGGACTAGGGTAGGGGACAGAGGCCGGAGGCAAAGGCAGAGTTAAGGAGGTTAGAATCCACAAGACTGGGGATGGGGAGGAGCCGCAGGAGGAGACTAAATTTCTGGCTTAGCTTCTGGTTTCCAAATTTCACTTTGATAAAACAACAATAACAAAACCCTTTTTTAATAGTTTTCCTGTTCTTTCTATGTTGAAAATTGCTGAATTCCCCTCCATATTTACATTCTTTCCCCAAGAATAAATTTATTCTCCATGAACTCACCATCTTCATAATAATGAATCAGCTCTTTAAAATCTTAGTAACTTGGAAGGGACTCGTGGTCTTTCTTAGGCATGGAGGAGAGCTTAGAATTATAAAGTCTTTATTGAGCCTTTAAGCAATTTATTTTGTATACAATTCTAGTTATGCATATACCTGGTGACTCATTCTGTAGCCTGTGCCCATTTTTAAAAAGTTTTATTTATTTATTTTTGAGAGAAAGAAAGAGAGCACATGTACATGCACACATTTGCATGCAAGCAGAGAAGGGGCAGAGAGAGGCAGAGAGAGAGAAAACCCCAAGTAGAGCCCCCATGCAGGGCTCAACCTCACAAATGTGAGACCATGACCTGAGCCACCCAGGGGGTGAGCCCCATCTCATGGACACTTTGAAACAAATGAAAGAATCACATCCTCAGAGGGTAGCCTTGCCTAACTCAATATTCTCTGGCCAACTGAGTTTTACCAGCTCCTAAGAGCTGTGGTCACTAAGACTCTTCAGGGCATCTTTCTGTTATAGGCTTCTAGTACTTGTACCTGTTTGTGAATCTCTTGACCTGAAATCATGGTCTGAGAGACAGAGAAAGATGTTAAAAAACACTAGACAGATATGATCAGCAAAATTCAGATTGTGGAAAGCTAATATTACATGACAAACAATCTGGTCTCTTCAACAAACTGCAAAAGAAAAGGGTAGGAGAGAGAGAGAGGTAAAGAGAGAGAGAAACGATAGATTAAGAGATTTAATGATAGCCAAATCATGGAAAGAACCTAAATGTCCATCAACTGATGAATGGCTCAAGATGTGGTTTATATATACAATGGAGTACTACATGGCAATGAGAAAGAATGAAATTTGGCCATTTGTAGCAAAGTGGATGGACCTCGAGGGTGTCATGCTAAGCGAAATAAGTCAGGCGGATAAGGACAGATACCATATGTTTTCACTCATAGGTCTAACAGGAGAAACCTAACAGAGGACCATAGGGAGGGGAAGGGGGAGAAAGAGTTAGGAAGAGGGAGGGAGGCAAATCATGAGAGACTCTTGAATACTGAAAACGAACTGAGGGCTGAAGGGGAAGGGGGAAAGAGGAAGGTGGGTGATGAGCATGGAGGAGAGCACTTGTGGGGAAGAGCACTGGGCGTTATATGGAAACCAACTTGACAATAAACTATATGAAAAAAATAAAAAGAAAAAAGAAAAGATACAAAACAGGGGTGTCTGGGAGGCTCAATCAGTTAAATGTTCAACTTCAGCTCAGGTCACGATCTCCCAGCCCCCTCCTGGGTTCAGGGCCTGCATTGGGCTCTCTGTTGTCAGCACAGAGCCCACTTTGGATCCGCCCCCCCTTTTTTCCCCTCCCCCACTCACACGTACTCATGTGGGCACGTTCTCTCTCTTTCTCTCCCTTTCTCTCTCTCTCAAGAATAAATAAACATAAAAGACAAATTTAAAAGATATAAGACAAATCCAACATAAGATGTGGCTTGATTCAAACGAACAAACTATAAAACGAAAGGGAGAAAAGAAATGGGGCTATTTGAAAATGGACTGGATAACACTATTAAGAGATTATTGTTAATTTTTAAACAAATGATAGGGGCCTTATTATGTTTAAGGAAAAGCATTCTCTACTTAGACATAAATGATTCTACCAGAAACCAGATTTTCCCTCATGCTATAGAAAGTCCCGGTCCTGTATCAAGGAGAAAAGGCTTTTTGGCTCTCATCTCAGAGATAGAGGTCAAAGTAGAAAAAGTGAACATGTTCATCTAACATCTAATATTATTTCCCCACCTGCTTCTGCATAAGAGCTGCACACCCCATATAAAAACTGTGAGGTAGGCTGACATTCCCAGACTTGACTTTCAGTTTGGCCAGTAGTTTATTCCTGGAAAGAAACTGAAAGTGAAATAAAAAATCCTAAAGGTTTTGAAGCAAAATTTAAATGCACTAAAGTAATCCACCATGGAGCGTTTTATAATTCATTAGTTTTGAAAAATGCACAGTTATTCTCAATTGGGAAGGCACATCTTTCTCAAGGGTTGGGAAGAGGGGGAAATGAATATCATGGTATCAGAAAAATCTTTAGGGCTCTTTACAAGTTTACCTAGCTCTTTCTGCTCCCCCCACACCAAAACCAAACACAACGAACAAACAAAAACCAAGAACAAACACAAAAGTTTTTATTAGCTACTATTAATCACTAAGAAGAGTGAATTTTATACCTCAAGTACATTGGGACTAGACAGATTTTGAGAACCACTGGTCTGGACTTTCCTTTAGGATATTTTCTCAAAGTGAACTCTACCTTGATCTTTGAACAGTCAGAAATTGTTTTAGAACAAATCTATTGGAATAAAGTTCCTGAAAGACTTAGGAGGAATATCTTTTTTTTTTTTTTTTTTTTTTTTAGCAAATAATGAGCTACAGAAAGACTAGAGCCCTGTTCTTTGTGACACTTCTCAATCTTGATCTTAGGAATTAACAGAAGATAGGATTGTTTTTTTCTTCAAGAATCCTTAAAATAGGAATTTAAGCCAATTGTCCATTTTTCATGATAGAGATAAAAAATACAGAGAGACTTTTACCCATGAGCTCATCAGATAAATTCATTCAGCTAGGATTGACGGTGACTTTTATAATTAAACACACATAAAGACTATAATAACTGAACTGCACAATTAGGGCTGTTCATTATATGTATGTAAAAGTGTGTATTTGCGGTGTTTCTTTTAATGGTTTTTTGTTTTCATATTTTTTCCTTCTGTTGAAATCTTAGTAACCCTTGAACCACAGGTCATATATGCAGCTGGAGTCATAATAGATCAAACCCTGCACTTATGACATTGAGTCTTTCGACAATGTATGCGGAAAGGAAGAAGAGAGAGAATCTCCCTCTGTAAAGACCAGCAGCACACTGGGCCTGCTCATGCTTAAAGAAGTTCTTTTCAAGCCCCTTTCCTGATGAGGTTGCACTTTTTGAATGTGGATTTCAACTATCTGCACATGTGGGAAGTTGGTATCAGAGGCTCAGTGTCACAAGAAGGCCAAGGGGTTTATCCTCCAAGAATACCATGATTGTGAACAAAGCCCACAGAAACCATAAATACCTTCTAAGGGGAACCAAATGTTGTAAAGGCCAAACTCTCAGACTGCACAGAGGGACAATATGAGATACAGTACAGAATACATTTGGAGGTTGTCATAAGATCTAATTAATTATGGGGGTCAAAAATGGTAGATTTTGCAGGCTCAAATTATTTTAATAACTGTGTTCCAAATTATATTAGCCATCAGTAAAAATGACTTATTGACACAAAACTCAAAATTCCTTGAAAAGTTTCTAAATTAAATTCTTGAAACTTAAATTTCTTGCTCAGAGTGGTTAGTCTTATCTATACATAAAATAATCAAATATACAGATCTTTTAAAATTTCAACATGGAGACAGTGCAGTAATTTTTAAAAACTTAATCACGGAAAGGTATTTAGAGGGATAAAATACGATTTCTTGCATACCTATGTGTTTGGTCCTCAAAATAAAAAAGGATAATACAACAAAATGGTAAGTTTGAAGTTGATTAATGCCTTAACTGAAAGAAAATTCTAAGTGATCACACAGAAATGCAGAATAGCTTATATTAATTCCAACTTTATAATGCTATAGAAAGTAATAGATAATTCAAATAGGAGGTCTCTAAATGTTCACTACAAACTCACAGCTCTCAAAGCCCATTTTAGCCTCCTCCACATAAAGGTTGACATAAATTAAAAACACGAAACAAAAAAAGCCATGAAGTTACTGTATAAATTGTGATAAAAGAAACTGCTCTCTTGAAAACATAATAATGGTTATGACTGCTGCCTTTTCTCAAAAAACTGATTTCAGTTGTAAAAATAAAATAAAATGGATAATTTGAGTCTGGATGTTTGTTAAGAAAATAGCCTTTCAGTCAAAATTTGACCACAATCTGCCTTTTTCTGGTGCTGGCCAAAATTCTCTTTCCATGAAAGAACCATTGATTTTATCTTAACTTTTATGTACTCTCCAGTGTAAGTAGACCAATGGGTAGATGGGCAGGAATACTGTACCAAAGTAAAATTGATTAAATTTGCTTTAATAGATTTGATCTCTGTTCCTCTCTCTCTTCTCTCTCTCTCTTTTCTGAGCAAAATCTGGAATTCAGAATGCCAAAGAAAATGTTTATTTAACAAAAGATATATTTGAACTTGAGTGTATCTTGATTGAATGTCAAAAATGAAAAAACATTTATTTGGAAGGATTGAGTATGCTTTGCTCCAGAGAAATTCATGGCAGCTAATTTTGCCTTTTGTACATTAAAATTAATTAAGTTATTTCATTCAGGTCCTCTTAAAAAGTTGTTTCATGACCAGCACGTGGCTGAAAATGGAAATTGGTTAACAGAGTGTTTGCTGAGGATTGCTCACAGGATTCATTAAATATTTTGAGAGGAAAATGATCAAATTAGATTCTTACTTAAAATGAGCAAGGAAGGACTACACTTTTCCAATAGGGTAATTAAAGAAAACAGGTGAAATTTAAAGCTTAGCCCTGCAGAATCGCGAAGTTTTCTCTGCATCTCCTGTGTGAGTACCATGTAGGTGGAGTCTAATTCCATCACAATTCTCACAAATATGTATTTTATAATGTGATGTCATCTGGGATGTATATTTTATTAAAACAGATGCATTTGGGGCTCTGGACAGAGATGATTTCAGTGAGAAACACCCCATGGGACCAGTTCTACCCCTTATTCTTCTAGCCCAATAGCCCAATGAACACAGGGCGGGTCTCCGGTTCTCTAACACTTTTGCCTGCTGCTCTGCTTCCCTCAAGGACACTGTACTCCCCCCACAGCAGGAACTATTTGTACCTGCAACGGTTCAAGAAATCTTCTTTTTCCCTCAAAAATTCCTTTTTTGAGCATTATTTGTGAGTAACGTGAATAATTTCTATTTCTTGAAATAAGAAATATTGAAATAAGAAAGTTTTCAAAGACTTAGGAACTACTCAGTGGTATTTTCTCTTTAAAGAGACCACAAATATGATGCCACAAATTGTTTTCCTTCTAATATCCAATTCCCCTTCCCCAGGAGGCAGGTTAGATTATCATTGTCATTGTCAACGTGGACAACTGCTCCACCGCACCGTGAGGGGGAGTGGGACCAGGGACACCCACAGAGGAGGCTGGCCACACAGCTTAATCAAGGTGGAGACACATTGTCTGCCTTCATGAAGCTTGCATTTGAGAGGACACTCTGGCCCTAAGCCACCAAAAGCAAATCACAGGGCTGAACAATAAAGCCAACACACATACCAGAGTGCGGTTTTGTCCGACCGCAGGGGGCAGACATTACTGAACAATGTCTTAACATTTAGATTTCCAAAAAGCGTGGGATGTTTTGTTTATTTTTTGAGGGTTTTAATCTTATGCCCTTTGTGTGGATTTCAACACAGAAAGGATAATCTGAAACAGCAAAATAAACAGAGGAAACCAATTGTTAGTGAAAAAATCCAGCCCCTGTTATCAAGGATAGTTCATGTAATACTCTATCAGCGTTCCTTACAATTCCAGAGTTCCTTTGGTCAGACCAAAAATTCACCCTGCGTCTGGCAGCAGCACCAATGTTACAACGAAACACAGAGGAATGACTTCTAAGTAGCTCACACATTACGTCTACATTTGTAAAAGGATGTCAACATCAACACAAGAAGTCACTTGCTTTGTCACCCTATTGAAACATAGAGGTTAGCAATAATAAGGATCATGACAAATTAGCTCATCAAGTAAAAGTAAAACTCACTCCTGGGAATTCAAGAAATTAGGTGGGAGCTGAATGAAACAATCCTCCAAGTAACTGAGAATGACCAATTCAAACTTTCATTTTGGCTCTTCCAGGTCAACAGGAAGTAGAAATCCTTCTTCAAAGATGCAGAGTTGTGATTTGGATTTGAGGTCTTACTAGTGCTTGAAAAAAGGGGAGTACCCTAAAAACACAACTATAGGGGCTCTTGCTGTGTCCCCCAAGTACAGACACCTCAGGAGAGCAGACATTTACTTTCTGAATTGAAAACAATTCACCTGGAATTATAGCTCATAATCAAAAGAATGATAAGAAATATGTAATTCAATAGTATTGTAAAAGATCTGAACAGAATTCTCACCATGGGGGCAGGGGGCCATTCTGTAAATCAAGATGTACCAGGCCGCTGATGCAGTTCATAAAATCTACTTCACACCAGGGGTGTTTGTATCAGCACCTCTGTCTTGGCATCCACACTCCCTGAGTCAGTGTGGGGAGAGGTGGGGGGACGGGGCTCAACTCTTCAGTTCTGCAAGAGCTTGCTTCAGTCTGTGTCTTTCCCAACCTCACCCCCAACCATGTCCTTAGGGCAACCATTGGGGTGGCTGAGGAATGTATCTATTTAGAGAGATTATCTGACCACTGCCCTGGAGGACTCACATTCTGGCTCACCCAAGAATCTATATTACACATCTCCAAAAGTGAAATCCAGGCAAGGGGAGAAAGCTCTCTGGCCCAAGCAGCGTATGATGTCTGTTGGAAGCTTTGTGTTAAAACTCTAGCTGTGGTGTTTTGGAACAATGAGCAAACAACTGTTTAGAAAGTGTCTTCCAAAAAATTGACTTTAAGATGTTATACCAATCTTATTTAAAAAAGAAATTTAAATTGTTAAAAATCATATAAAATTTACCATCTTAACTCTTTTAAAATGTATAGTTCAGTTATGTTTAATTTTTTCACATTGTTGTGTCATCTGACATTTTAAAAATTGACCTTGTTTTTTATTCACTATAACAAGAAATTTTAGTACATTATATTTTAATGTAGCAAAAAGTTATAACTGATTAGTCTACATACATTTTAAGGGCTTTCAAGCATATTTTAATATAGCCAAAGACTTAATATTTGAATTTTGCTCTTTTTGAATTGAAAATGCACAATAATGATGCCCAGACTATGTATCTTATGACTTAATAAGTTTTAGCTAAAATATGAATCTTTACAGGTAAAAGCAAAACAAAATAAAAGAAACCCCTCCCCCCCACCCCAAGGAATAGCAAATGCTGACAAGAATGTGGAGTAATTAGAACTCTCATATACCAATGGTGGGGATGTAAAATAGTGCAACGACTACAGAAAAGAGTCTGCCAGTTCTTCAAAAGATTAAGCAGAGTTACCGTATGATTCAGCAATTCTGCTTCAAGGTATAGACCCAAGAGAAAGAAAAACATGTGCCCATAAATGTTGACAGCAAAATTATTCATTATAGAAAAAAGTGAACGACCCAAATGTCCAACAACTAATAAATGGATAAATACAATGTGGTATGTCCATACAATCGGATATTATGTGGCCATAAAAGGGAATGAAATACTATACATGTGACAACATGGACAAACCTGGAAGACATGCTAAGTGAAAGAAGCCAGTCACAAAGGACCATATATTGTAAAAATTCCATGTATATGAAATGTTTTGAATAGACAGGCCTATAGAGAAAAAAAAATAGATTGGTGTTTCCTAGGGCTGGGGAAATGGGATAATTAGGGGAGGATAGCTAAGGAGTGTGGGGTTTCTTTTTGGGGTGATGAAATGTTCTAAAAATGGATTATGGTAATGGATACACAACTTGGAATACACTAAAAGCCACTGAATTACACACATAGGTTGCATGCATGTGAATTTTTATCTCAATAAAAATATTTAAAAAATTAGTGCCATCTTAAAAGGGGCACTGGGCTGGTTCAGTCAGAAAAGCACGCAACTCCTTATCATAGAGTCATGAGTTCAAGCCCCATGTTGGGTGTAGAGATTACTTAAAAATAAAATCTTGGGGCACCTGGGTAGCTCAGTCGGTTAAGTGTCCAACTTTGGCTCAGGTCATGATCTCCCGATTCGTGGTTTTGAGCCCCACATCAGGCTTTGTGCTGACAGCTAGCTCAGAGCCTGGAGCCTGTCTTTGGATTCTGTATCCCCCTCTCTCTTTGACCCTTCCCTGTTCATGCTGTCTCTCTCTCTCTCTCTCTCTCTCAAAAATAAATAAAAACATTAAAAAATAAAATAAAATCTTAAAAAAAATAGTAAGTGCCACCTTGAAATAAGATAAGCTTAAATCTACCAATACCAATAAATAATTTTAGAGACTTCACAGAAAAAAAAAGAACTCCCCTTCATAAAATGGCTTCTATCATTTTATGTATATAAGTATGTATGTATGCATGTAATCTCACCAAACATGGGGCTCAAACTCACAACGCGAAGATCAAGAGTTACATGCTCCTCCAACTGACATTCTAAGGAAAAAGGGGGAAGTTAGTGGTGGACGGCAAAGTTTTGCAGCAAGAGTCTCTAGCAGTTGAAAGTCTGTCAACATGTTGTTATGTAACTGTCTTTCACATAAGGAAAGTGTGCTTATGTGTGGATGCAGCACTTCTCATCACCTGACCTCACTTGGTAGTTGTTAAATCACTGTTCCGGTGTGTATTTAATAGACTTCAAGCCATGTTCCCATTGAATCTCTGTGTTGAGGGGTGCCCGGGTGGTTCAGCCAGTTGAGTGTCCGACTTTGGCTCAGATCATGATCTCACAGTTCACGAGTTTGAGCCCTGCGTTAGGCTCTGTGATGACAACTCGGAACATGGAGCTTGCTTTGGATTCTGGGTCTCCCTCTCTCTCTGCCCTCCCTCACTTGCTCTCTCTCTCTCTCCCCTTCTCTCTCAAAAATGAACATTAAAAAAAAAGAAAATGAATATCTGTGTTGTAAGCTAAACCCAAATGTTTTCTCCTAAAATCAAATGATGCTGGGTGCTCAATTCAAAGGGAAAAGCAATGAACAGATTAAAGTCAATAGATTGAATTCTCTCAATTTTAAGAGTTTCCACCAAAAGTTTTCTTAAGCCTATCTTAACTTCTACTGATCTGAGTGCTAGCAGATAAAAGGACTTGAAAACCATGAGATATTCTACATATATGATATTAGAGAACTTAAAATTGCCAACCATGCTTAGGATTAGCAGCTAATACTGAACATGGAAATATGTTTATAGTTTTGCCCTTATACTGCACAAGAGCCACGCTGTCTCGTAGTAAATGTGTTCCCATATCATATGGAATTTAATATGTAAATGTTTTTTTAATGTACCCATACAAGTGTTATGAATTTTCATTTTGTTATTTCTAAATATGATTAAGAACTGCTACATTGTCTGGCTCTAAAACTATGTTTGGAGTCCATGCCAAAAAGGAATGTCTGCAGATATGTCATTAAGCATATGTCTCAAGAGAAGACTCCTAAAGTTGCTTCTAAAACAAAACAAACAAACAAAAAAACATGGCAAGATTCCAGTATGGAAGCTACTAATGTTTCCATTTTTTCTTAAGTACTTAGTGTGTATGATGATATTAAGGATTTTTTTTCTTGTTATATATCCCTATATTATAATTTGGGAAGCTTCTGGAACATACTTTTAGGTAGATAGCTTTAAAATAATGAAACCTCACCTCTTAGCACAAACCCCTTTAAGAACACCTTTAAGAAACACCGCGTTCATGTTCAGCTTACTTGCAAATAATCTAGTAGCGAAACAGATTCTGGAAAAGTAGTAAATTAAAAGAGTTACCAACAGTGGAGGCACTGTGAGACTACAGTACTTTTTTTGAGTTAGAAGAACTTTGGAAAAAAGAATAAGCATACGAAGCTATGTGTGCACATACACATATTGTGTTCATGTTGTGCTCTGAGGGAAAATTGTGCCTCCAGATTTCATAGCATAAACATCTACTGCATCACCCCCTACCAAAGATGTGTCATGCTCTGGCTGCCGAAGAGTTTTGGTGATTCTGTACAACATTGGTAGAGAATGTACCACCAATGGAAAGAGAGTAAAGGGATTGGTTGGCAAAACTGTCTTCAAGTGAGGGACAGCTCTTGGGGGTATATGTGTGTATGTTGATGGATGGCACAGGACATTAAAGAAACATAAAATATGTTAAAATCATCTTAAAATGTTATGCCTGTCTTATGTTTTCTTTGCTTTCAGAAATGTAATGACATTTCTGGCATTTGCTTCAAAACAATCCAGTAGTGGGACACAGGGATATTACAGATGAAATAAGATTGTGTGTGTATATATATACAGATGTCTTTTCTGGAAGGTGCTAACAAGTTCTGGTAATATGGATGTTGTTTTAGGAGGCTGGATCTAGGAGACCTATTTTGCTCTTCCTATAGAAGTCTTCCGAAAACATCAGCCAACAGCTCCTTCTGACTTGTCTACTTGTCTCCAGAATCAATCCAAGAATTCAGACACTGGCCACCTCTCCTGCAATATCCTGTGAAAGGAAACCCCCCTGGTAATTTAGGGGAGTCATCTTTCCTCTGAAGAAAAGTCGGGTAGAAACTCAAGCAGTTGTTTAAAATAATAAATACACACACACACACACACACACACACACACACACACACACACACACGGCAAAACCCATCTCCCCACATGAGGAAGTCCTGGAAACAAACATTTGAAAACAGTGTTACACTGGTATTGCAGATACTGACGGGTTAGTTAGACAAGTGCATCATGGGTAGTGCTCTGGCTTGCATTCTGGGGACCCCGAGACTACTGCAAACATTTTCTCCGTGAGGCAGCTAAAAAGTTTTTAAAAGGTTTTAAAATGTAAAAACCTAGATTCCACCCAGATGCAAAATTGGCTGGATAATTCCAGAAGATCAATCCTCCAGCAGGTAGTAATACCATCAAAATCTTCTTTCTGCTTATCCGGAGATGCTTTCTAAACACTGAACTGAGGGATGACAGGGTGCTTAGTGTGCCCTGGAGATATACAATCCATGGAATTGCACAGAAAGTCTTGTCTGGCTACAGAAATTCTGTGTGTGTATGTGTGTGTGTGTGTGTGTGTGTGTGTGTGTCTTTCTGTTGGTAGACATTCCACCATCTTTTTACTTGGCTTTCTGGGACACAGACAAGTTCTTTATAATGGAACACAGATACCCAGACATTTTCAGGGTAAGTGGTTCTCCTAGCAGAAGTCCATTCAAAGGAGAATCAATAGACTGTCTCTGTGTGTTGGGAGTACTTTAATGTCTTGCTCTGTATATTTCTATATTGTTTTGTTCATACAAATGGTCAGCTTTCATTTTACTTAAATGAGTTTAACTAAAATCATATGGAATAAATAATGAACCTATGCCGTTGGGAGCATGTACTAGTAGGGGCAAGGGAAAAACCAGAGAAAGCTTCTTGGAAAATGGGATATATGAACTAATAGGTTATGACTTAAGTAGTCATACCCACAAAGAAGGATTCTAGAAACACTGTAAACTGGTGGTCCTCAACCCTGGGTGCACAGTAAAATCACCGAGGGAACTATAGAGAAACATCAATTTCCAAGCCCCATTTCAGACCAATTAATTGAAGAATTTTGGGGGAGGCGAGGGGGAAGTGATGCCAGGGCATTATGTCCTGTGTAGTGTAATTAACCTGAATGAGAAAGTATAGACTCTCAGAATGTGAACTTGCACAAGTGAGAGGTGCATAAGATGGCGTCTTACTGTGGAAACATCCCGACCTCCAGCCCCCACCCATGACGTCCAGGCCTTGAGCATAAATCTCCAGTCAGTGTTTGTCTGGTAACTTACTCTCCTGGAAGTCATTATCGATTGCATCAACAGAGGAAAAATATCTATTCCCAACGCCTCCCACAGACCTATAGGTCCACAATGGTTTGAGGAAATTGTTATGTTGGTAATATGGGGAAGAAAGATCTTATTTTTCTTAGAGAATGATTTAATTTTAAAGGAAGCTTTTAAAATTTCTTTCTTTTTAATTTTTTTAAAAGAAACTTTCAAAAATTTCCTACCACCCAGAACTGATCAAAACCACTGATTAACTTGAAAATGCTGCAATTTATAGATAAGAGTTCTTACCTCATGCAGACTCAACCTTCTGGAATGTCACATCTGACACAGAGCCTTGAGCCTTTGGCCTCTGATCTTTCAACTCAGGAACTGTTCCATTTTTACCACAAACATGTTTCCACAAATATTCACTTCTGAGGGGCTAGGTGATCATAGACTCAACTCTTCTGGGCCAGTGGTTCATTGCAGCTCATACAAGAGTGGACCCAAACCAGCCAGTATTATCAGAGACTTAAGTCCAGGTCCCTGTCCCTACTCCATCATGTGACATGTGGAGCACTGAGTTCAATTCTGGGAGTGGGTGGGGTCCAAGGGAGGGCAACCAGGTGGTGAAGAATTAGGACACTTAGCCTGTGTTTAGGTGTCCTCTGAGTCCTTGGAAGAACTCTCATCCTTCATTGTTCCATGTGGCACAGACCTTTCAGGAGACAGATTTCAGCTCAACAGTTTGGACCATCTGAGAGTGGAATGTTCAGGCAGCAGCTGACAGCCACCTTCTGGGGGTGACACCCGCACTGGGTGTCAGGCTGCATGGTGTCACCTCTGCCTGCCTTCCAGCTAAGACAGCGTCAGGTCTCCTGGCTCCCCTCCTGTAAGCCGAATGGCTCCCTTCTGAAAGGGAAAGATGTCAGGAGACTCTTCTCTCAGACTTCATTTCTGAGGCCACATTCCCAGAGGGTGATTTTTACTGGGAAACCCACAGGGCCCCACTCCTGGCTCTTACTGCCTTTAATGGTGCAAGAGTCAGGCGTGAGGAAAACAATGAGGAACAACAAAAACAATGCTCCTACTTTCCGGCTGACAGAGTTGTTTCCTGCTAGGGAGCAGTGATTTCCTGCTAGGGAGCCCTAGTTTCTGGAACCCCAGAAGAGTCTAGAACAGGGATGCTCCCATTGCTCCCTGTGTACTTTGGACTCACCCTGCCTCAGTCACCAATGCCTTGTCATATTGCTGTCACAGGTCTATCTCCCAACCAAACTTTGAACTCCTTGAAGTCAGGGGCCTTGTCTTCTTCATTTTGGTAACTTTAGGTCCTGGAAAAGTGGCTGGCACATAAAAAAACCTCTACAAACGGTTACTGAATGCAGTTGTCTGTAATAGAAAGGTAGACTTTTTCTGAGGTTGCCAGACTTAAATGGTTTGGTCTACATCTCAACAAAACCCCAAATCCACTAACATTTTTAAAAATAATTACTCAGGTTTCCTTTCAGTATGATGCAAAACAAACAAACAAACAAACAAACAAACAAAAAACCCCAGGAGATCTCTACCCCTCGGATGGGTCTTCCCATTATATTCTACAACTTCCTTTTCTAGACGAACATTACTTGCCTCCTTTCCAATGTTTCTAAGCAGCTCTAGAGACAAAATAAAGCAGAACCAGCCCATTGGCGTCACGTGAGCTGGGCTCAAGCTTCTTTCTGGCTGGCTTGTTTTCAGGCCACCACGAAGGCTTCGAATGTTGAGACAGAGACTCAGTTTGCCCAAAGGCCTGGTTTGCAGGAAAGGCGCAGCTCACCGCGTATGGAATTTGCTGCCCTGTGGGCTGCAGGGTGCCACACACTGGGCCCGAGTTTCTCAGGAAAGACTGGGACGGGGAGTTGTATAACCAATGAAAATATTTAGAATTATGCAGCTGTGATAAGGTAATCACACCCCATGCTGCAGGGCAGAAAGTAATCCCCTCCAGCGGTGAAGAAGGAATTCTCCCTGGCTCCCATGTTGTTATTCTATTAACTTCATGGTTTCTTCAATTTACCTTTATTTATTTTTTTTAAAATACCTTTTTAATGTTTATTTATTTTTGAGAGAGAGAGAGTGAGACAGAGTGTGAGTAGGGGAGGATCAGAGAAAGGGGGAGACACAGAATCTGAAGCAGGCTCTGTCAGCACAGAGCCCGATGCGGGGCTTGAACTCAAGAGACATGAGATCAGGACCTGTGCCAAAGTCAGACACCTAACCGACTGAGCCACCCAAGTGCCCCTCTTTAATTTACCATTAATAGGAAAGTGATGGCTGCAAGGATCACAGATGAGGGATATGCAGTCTAGAGGCTTAGTTACATGCCTCTGAACTGAAGTTGTCTCTTTTCGCTCTAGAATTTTGATTTATACAAAGCAGACCACCGGGACAGCTCTCACTGATGCTACCATTACTGCCCAAAAGTTCCACTAAGTGAGCACATGCTATGTGCCGGACATGAATCCTCACAACGCAGGTACCCATGACATAGGTACTGTTACCACCTTCATTTTACAGAGAATGAAGGGGAGGCCCCAAGAATCTCCTCCCTGCCCATGACAGACACTTTTGTTTCTTCTATAAAGTGTACATGTGGGGAAAATATGGAGACATCTACAGTCCCGTTTCTCATACATTAATGCCTGGAGTATTTCAAACAGGCCTTATCTATACCCAGGGCCATGACAATCAATAGTTTAAAATGTTGAATTTTTAAGTGATTTTGGCTTTAATTTTTGCAAGCCCTTAACAAATCCTTCCCATGCCCAAGTAATTGATTAGGAATTGTCTTGCTCAGTTTTTGCCCTCTCATGTTCAAAGAAATGATAAAACTTTAGGCTATTCTTATTGTACCTCCCAGTTCTCGGAAACCGAAGGGATATACTTTGAGGTACATTTATCATTCATTTATTTTCTCGGCAAAAGAGTCCTTTGCTGGTGACAGCAACTTCTTGGCCTTAACTATAGTGAAGTTCTATGTTCCACCAGGTACATTGGTCAACAGATTTGGAAGGATGCTGCCTAAGGAATATGTGACAGAGGTATGTCACAGAGCTTGTCACACGGATGAGGAATTACAGGGAGGCAGGTGATGTTTTGTTTTTCTGGATTTAAAAATATTTGTTTGAGGGTGCCTGGGTAGCTCAGTCGGTTGAGTGTCCGATTCTTACTCTTGATTTTGGATCAGGTCATGATTCCAGGGTCGTGGGATTGAGTCTGTTTAGGATTCTCATTTTCTCTCTCTCTCTCTCTATTTCTCTCTCTCTCCCTCTGCCCCCCTCCCCAGTTTGTGCTGTCTCTCTTTCTCAAAAAAAAAAAAAGTTTGATTTTGGATACAGAAAGAATTGTTAGTTTCCCAAGGACAAGTGGGTTCCAAAGATCTTTTGTCCTTGGGAATGTTTAGGCAGAAGCTGGACAATGATTTGGAGGAGATACTGTGAGGCTAGGTGGTCCCAAGCAGTGTTCTCCAATGTGGGGTAAACACTGGTATTTATTGTTCTGGTGGGATAATTTAATGTTCCTTAATTAACATTAAATCACACAGTGAGAAAGTTCTTTCAATTCTCTCTTACTCCTTGTGTTACAGGAAAGACAAGTCTTATTGTGGTGCTAAAATGCATTTAACACCTCATTAACACCCTCCCTTCCAAAACACACACCTTTTTAAACAATGAGAGCACAGGTCTCAGGCTCTCAAAACCTTTGGCAGGCAATGGAAGCAATCCTGAATTTTATTACATTGTAATTTATTATCACCTTCACTAGACCAGTAACAGGAGGTTTCCACTCTCTGTAATGATTCAAAACATGTGGATTTCAAGAACATTCTAAGTACATGAGAATAGGGGTGGTACCCGTATAACTTTGGGATGGAGATGGCATGACTTGAAAAATCAGATTTGGAACCATGTTCCTAAAATCAGTCAGATGTATTTCTCGTTGCCCTGACTGCCCTCCCTCGTTACCCCACTCCCAGAACTGCACTCAGTGCTCCAGATGTCACATGCCTGAGTAGGGACAGTGACCCGGATCCAACCCTCTGCTAATACGGGCTGGGTTTGGGTCAGCCGTTAATCAGCTGCAACAAACTGGTGGCTCCGGGTTTAGCCTGTGGTCCCTAACAAGAGGTCACCTAACAGAGGACCAGCCTTACCCCCTCAGAGTTGGAATTAGGGTTTGCTTACGTATATCGTGTGATTTAAGAGATGCAGGGAAGCTCTCCCTCTCCACCCAACATGCCTCCTCTTGGGGACCATATCTTCTTATTCATGTATCTCTTGTGCCTAGCTCAGTGTCTGGCATAGTAAGAACTCAAAAAACAGCCATGAATGAATGAATGAATGTTAGAAGAGAAACTTCATCTGTCTTATAATCTCAGCGTCAGGGAGTCCTACCACAGTCCCAGACACTGCTGCTACTGTTGTGGACATCCCCTACTGCTTCCTCTTACTTACACCATTACCCAGCTCCCAGAGGTGGTTTGTCAAGTGGTGCTCCTGGCTTCCAGAAAATGGGAGACACAAACGATTCCCTCTGAGGTAGGAGACTGAGGAGGAAAGGAAGAGATGAGAAGAGAAGAAAGCTAGTTTTCTGATAGCTGTGTCCACAAAGTACAACCTGAAGTGGGGCTTAATTATTATCTAGTGAATTTAATCAGGCGAAGGCAGCCAAACCGACTCATATTTCTGGCATGAAATATCTAGTCTGGCAGCCTCTGCTGACCAAATCAATAGAGATTGGCGCCAAACCTCCATTTTAAGTGTGTGGTGTGTTGGCACAGACTTATTCTTCCTCTTCAAAAACACAGGTACTTGAGTACACATCTAGCCATTGCTCACAGCTTCTCTCTGGCAGCTTCTGGAATTGCTAATACACATCAAGGATATTTGGAATGACTGGAATTTCAAATTTGGGAAAAGGAGAACACGGCTTATGGGACCTTTAGGGCCACAATTCACAAACATGAATGTTTCAAGTATGGAACCTAACTTAGATTTCTGAGTTTAAATTGTTTTTTTAATGTTTATTTATTTTTGAGAGAGACAGACAGAGCATGAGTGGGAAGGGGCAGAGAGAGAGGGAGATGCAGAATCCAAAGCAGGCTCCAGGCTCCAACTGTCAGCACAGAGCCCGATGTGGGGCTCAAACTCACAAGCTATGAGATCATGACCTGAGCCAAAGTCGGACATTTAACCGATTGAACCACCCAGGTGCCCCTAGATTTCTTAGTTTAAATGTGACTTTAGTACAATGAAATGTACAGAAACTTCTAAAGCAAAATACATAATCCAACAGTAAGGGCTTCATGCATTTCCATTTCTGTCGAAACTCTGGGACTTTTTGACTTAAAAGCATTAAGTCTGTCAAACATTTTTTGTACTGGGAAATACTTTCTGTGGGAGCATCACCCCTGAGTTCTTACTCTGGTCTTCCTATTGGGAGCAGGAAAGACCAACACAACTGTGACACAGAAGATGGAGAGGAGAGGTTTTCCAATAGCTACTTGTTTAAGTAGCGATAAATATGGTGTTTAGTAGCACATGCTGACTTGAGCTCTGGCGTGAACTGTCAACACGTGATTCAGGCCATAAGGAAACCCAGCGAGAGCTCTATGGGTGCGCCAGCCCAGCAGCGCATTTTTTAGGATTAATACCACTGACATGCACACCTGAGTCCTTATATTGTAGCCCAAGAGTTGGACTTGGCCTGCAGATGAACTTTGTCTGGCTTGCAATGTTTTGTTCTGTAAATTGTATCAACATTGAAAAACTAGGAGGTTCTTAAAAATGTTTGGATTTCTGAACTCTCTTAAAAAAATTGGAAGATTTGGCCCTTGTTGACACACTGCAACAATTGGTTGAAGCAGATACTTTTCAGGTCGCCATAGTCTCCTTGCCTCCTTTTTTTTTCTAAAAAAATTTTTTTTTACCATTTTTTATTTTGAGAGAGATGGCGTGCAAGTGGCGGAGGGGTAGAGAGGGAGACACAGAATCTAAAGCAGGCTCCAGGCTCTGAGCTGTCAGCACTGAGCCCGACACAGGGCTTGAACCCACAAGTGGTGAGATCATGACCTGAGCTGAAGTCAAATGCTTAACTGACTGAGCCACCCAGGTGCTCCTCTCCTTGCCTCTTATTGTCTACATGATTGTGCAGCTAGGTCACTTTTTACTCATCATCACACTTGTCCCTGTTACTTCTCCTGTCACACACACAAAATATTTCTCTGTATCATGACTCTATCAAAGAAAGAAAATAAAAAGTACCCTGAAAGGGCAGCTTCATATATAATCATCACCTGCTTGGCCATGGGAGGCATTTGAGTATGCCTTTCCATTCTAAAGTAATGGACCTGACTTTGTTCCCTCTCTAGACAACACATTCTCCAGTAGCATCTCTCAACACACACAGGGATCCTCTAGGGATGTATGTAATTTGTAGAGTCTCCCCCTCCTCCTCATTCCCATTGGGTCACACCCTCTGCCCCCATTTTGGTTTGGAATCACTGTATTTAAAACCCTAAAGGAAAGTCTTATTGTATCAATCGTTCACTGCTAATTGATCATAAATATCCAAAATATTATGTAGCTTGGAAATTAATCCTTTGAGATTAATACCTTACAAAGATCTTAGGCAAACTAAATTATATCCCCTTTTATTTCTTTTTGGAGAGAGAGAGTGCACACATTTGGGAGAAGGGCAGAGAGAGAGAGAAAAAAAAATCTCAAGCAAGCTCCACACTCAATGTGAAGCCTGATGCGGGGCTTGATCCCAAACCCTGGGACCATGATTTGAACCAAAATCAAGACTTGGATGCTCAACCAACTGAGCCACCCAGGCACCCATATATCCCTTGTCTTAACACAGTCCTGGAAAAGGGCTAAGACTCGCTTACTGGTCCCAAGTGGCAGCATTCCCAACTTAGAAGTAGGTTACACGTTAAAAGTTTATTTCATATTGGTTGCTTGCAGCTTATAATTCCTTTCAATATTACAAATGTTGCTAGTTTTTCCAAGGTTTGCCCACAAATTTCTTTTTAACCATGCAAAGAGATTGCATCATGGTTTATTTTCTGCGAAAAGCTTGTATTCCTTCAATAAGCTTGATGTACTAAGTATTAGAAAATATCAGGAAATTCCACTTGGAGGTAATTGTTGACAAAGATTGCTATTAAGGGGAAATAATATTTTTTCTAATTGTACCAAATAAGGGCTTTCCTCTTAGAAAGAGTAACATGTGGGTTTTCAGCACAAATACCAGAAAGCAGAAACTCTAAATACTGGTCCCACCCTTGAAAGACAGTACAAAGGAATCCAGAACCCCTGAAGTTTGCGTCCAGGAAGACTGCAGTGACTCAAGTCAGACACTAGCCAGTAGGGATGCAAAGAGGGGCACTTGCTCCACCAAATAAAATGGCACATGTGAGTTCTGTCTTCTAAGAGCTACTGCGAGAACATGCTTCCCAGAAAAGTATCAACACGTGGATAATAAAATGAGAATGTCTGCTCCTGTCAGCATGAATCTAGCTTTTGTGATAAGAATTGGTACTGCTAGGATTACCCCCGGTCAGCAATGGGCCAGGTCATTTCAAAAACAAGCATCCTAATCATCCCGCCTACACGCTTGCTTTATGGGCAGTTCACTCTCCAACGGGAGACTCGTGTACGTGCAATCACTTGTTTAAAGACCTGAACAAGTGGAAGCCAGGAGAGATTCACAAGGCACTGGGCGAAGAGCTGACATATTTCCTGTCCAAGTTAGGCCAGCCCCTGCAGGCATGCAGCATTCAGAATCTTGCCCCATGACTTTTGAGTTGTGCTATGAAATTCTTACTACACAGAGATCTTGAGAAGAGATTATAAATATCCTTGAGGACTTCTTGGGAGGTGAGAAGATGCTTGAAGCCAGCTCACAGAGAGGTGGAGTGAGGTACCCATGGAGGGACATTGCGCCAACGGTGGAAAAGAGAACAAGGTCCGTAATACCTGAGTTCAAGGCTTTAGCTACAAACCTAGAAACCATCCTGCTGGGACAGTTTCTATGGACATTCTTTCTTCCTGTCAGAGGTGTGCGCTGGGGAAAGAGAAGAGTGGGCAGGAAGGAGCGTAGAGTAATCTTTTTTTTCCAACCTCTTGGCTCCATTTGTATTCGCCAGTCACGTGTACAATGACTCTTCAAGTACTTCCCATGCAGGAGTCAACTGTTATCTTACTGTCACAGAAAATAGATCCTACCCTGCAAAGCTTCCACTGGTGGAAAATCCAAGTGTCAGCTGACAAAAATATCCAGATGGGGAAATCGCCCGCCCCCTCCCCATTCTCCCACCAGCCTCCAAGGTAACAGGGGTGGGGGACAACTCGAGAAGGAAATGAAATCATGCGGGTTCACCAGGAAAAGATAAAGTGTTGGTGGCAGCAGAATTGGTGAGTGTGTTGTGGGCATTACCTCTTGATGAGGCTTCCAGGAAGGCTCCCGCTCAAGTCCTGGTGGCTCTGAGAACAAGCATTCTTGCATCAATAGCTAATAGGCTGTCCAACCAGATGTTATCTGGGTGGGATAAGAGGGTGAGAAAACAGACCTGTTGTACGCTGTTGTCAACTATATCGCTGTGGTCAGAGAAGGCTGGTTGTGTAGTGTTTAGCAGGGTGCCTCTTTCGTAGTGAGGCAGACTAGATTACGTGGTTGTTTAAATCCGTTTCCTCTTGTGATTGGTAAAATACGAGAGTTATAATCATTCATGCATTACTAAAGCCTCCTTTCCATCATTTTTGAAGGGACTTTTTTTTCTAGAACAGAGCATGCATCCAGCAGAAACCTAAATAAAGCATTTGCTTTTCTATGCGATCTTTTACAGTAAGCACACTTAAACAAACAAACAAACAAACAACACTGCATATGGTACCTGTAACAAGACTGGAGATTATAAGTGGTAACACCAGCATCTGTAACATCCTCATCAGAAGTTCCCCAGGAAAAGAGAAGTACTTGACTTCCCGGTAGCTCATTTTGTATGGTCGGAGGGTAAATCCCAGGATTGTACCTGAAGGGGGAAAGAAAAGATGGGAAAAAAAATGAGCCCTTTTAAAACCTCAAGTAACAGTCCTGGGAAAATGAAGAAGTGGTCACTCCTGTCTGACCAGAGTACATTATTTAAGCAGCAAATATTGGTGCTGCTTTAGGAGCAAGGGGCATGCCTGTCTCTTCCGTCTGGAAGGGTCTGGCTGAATCCATGGCTTCAAGTAGGACTTAGAGAAAAAATGTGACTGGCTTTAGCAAATGAAAAATTTCTTTGTCTAACTTAAATGCAGTAGAACCAATTTTGACGTGGCTCAGTACAGAGTTACAAAGATAGGGACATAACTGAGAGACAAGTCATGTATCCATGAACAAGGCGATGTAGAAAAAAACCCATTATTATAATGAATTTCCTTTGTAACAACAGATGTTAGGACTGCTAGCACAACCACTTATTAAAGGGCAGTATGATTTTATTTCTTCCAATTAAAAAAAATTCCTCTTGTTCGCATTGTTAATCCATTTCCATCACCTCCCTGTATGTACACCATGCTTTCTGTCTACATGGTTTTGATATTGCCTTGGCAACTGTATTGTACAGACTTGTTACTTTCTGGCAAGAGAAGACTCCAAAATGAGCAGAGACCATTTCCCAAAAATTTTCCCTGAACACTTAGGGGGGAATAAGAGAAAGAGAAAGCAATTTCCCCCTTCATTTTCCTTCTGCTCCTGGAACTTTAAAATATATTTTAAAAGTAGCTTTATATATAAATTGAATTACACATGGTAGCTTTCAAAGTGTTTGGAAATCAACAAATCTATTGAATAAATGTACTCCCTCCCCCATCTCCTGAATTTAGTTTCCTTCGCCAGGAAAATTTACTTATTCCATTATTGTAAATATTTTCAAAATTTTTGCCCTACTACTAAAACATGTGCCTTATAGAGAAGTACTGAGTTATCTAGAAGCTAGAGGTTGGGGTAGAGGGAGAGAAACTGGGTGGACGTAAGTTTTTCCAAAGGAAGCAAGCAGTCCATTAAGGAAATGGGATTATCCTAACTTCTTATGAAATGGGCTCCTTGTCTTAGGAAATGAGACACAAAGTTCATTTCAAGTATTATAGCAATCCCAATTTCATTTCTTGGGTCTCAGCAACTGTGAAGCATCCATGCTTTGATTATATACTGTGATAACTGCAATTAAGAATCTGAATCTATGTGACTAGAAAATCTGGCTGATCCAGTTTTCAGGACCTTTAGGAAAACATTTATTGCTTTTGCCCAATGTAACAGTAATATGTTTGAGAGAGAAAAAGGTAAGCTGGAAAACACGGAAAAGAGAAGGCAGAAGCCTGCCTATATTGGTTCTCTCACTTAAATAGCAAATAGCTAACGCTTACTGGGCTCTTACCCACTTGCCAGCCATTGTCAGTGCTTTCCTTGAGTTGCTATATTTAATCCTCACAAAAACCCCTGGAGGTAGGTACTATTTTACCAACAGTGTACTGATGGAGAAATCTGTCAAACTTGCTGGATTCCAATAGCCACTCAATATCAAAGTAAAAAAAAACTACCCAACTGAAAGAGCTGGGATTTAAACCCAGGAGTTTGGACTCAGAGCTTACATTCTTGACCACCACATGTACTTCTTACCTCTCCAATAGAGCAAAGACAACCACTGTTGATGCGTCTGTGAGTTTCTTTCCAGAATGTTCTCGCACAGAGTTAAATACATGGAAATCACACAGAATATACTTTTCCACATGTAGTTACCATAAGTATCACTTTTAGGCTTCGTGATACCAGATCCAATGGTTGTACCAAGATTTACTTAATACCTTCTTTGTGTTGAATAGTTACGTCGGTTAGCATTTTTTTCACTTTTATGAAGAACACTATGATGAATATATGAAGGCTACTTTATAACTAGCAATATTTTTAGTGTAGTTTAGAGAAAGGAAACCAGTGTATTAAAGAATATGACTACCTTGATTCATGTTATCAAATTGTTTTCCCAGTGGGTTGGCCCAACAGTTTAATGTTCCATTAGTGAATGAAAAGGCTTTAATATTATGTATACAGAGAGAATTACCATAAAAATTGTTAAAACAAACATTTGTGAATGTGATTATATAGTATGTATTTTTTATTTCCTTTCAATTTACATAATATCTAATGATGTTGACCATTTCTCCTAATTGTGTTTTCTCCAAGCATTTACTAAATTCTAATAGTTTAAGAATTTATGTGTGTGTATGTATTTGGTATAAATTCTTTACATAATAATTACCATTTGCCTATGTGTAACATATTTGCTAGAACAATTTCTCTAAAACTCTAAATCCTCTAAAATATACAAGTGTTTTGCATTTTTATAAAATATGGTCTTGCATACCTTTTTTTACTAGGTGATTTCTTCAAGAGTTATAAACTTGAATTTCCCTCCTTCCAAATTTGATAAATATTTAATTCCTTCTTTGACTGTTTGCTTGCTTTGTTTGAAAATATTGAACCTTTAATCTTCCTGGAACGTGGTTTGAGGTAAGGCATTTAATTCCAATTTTCAGTGTGCATTATTCAACACAGCATCCTCACTGGCACATGAAAATTATAAAAGACTCTGGTAATATCTGGTTCTTTCCTGCTTGCTCATATAAAGGCCAGGTCACACTGAAATAAGTGCTTCATCTTATAATAAGTAAATAAATAAATATTTATAAATCTTACTTTACTTCCTATCAAATGGAATTTCACTGGAATTTATTGTTTTCTGATCTTTTTTCAAATGCATTTAAACATCTGTCATTCAATTATAACATAAAATGGGTCCAATAAACACAACATACTCATTTTGGTCACCTGGAATTTGACCATATTAGGCTATTAGGAATTTTAGACATCTCCCAAATGACAAGTTAAGACCAGACTTGGTTTTACAAGTTCACTTCTAAGTTGGGTGTTTGCCATTAGACATGTAATCACTCAAATACACAATATTTCCAAATATGGGTAGGATCCTGAATAGTCCAGAAGTTATTCATTAATTAAATTATTTAAGTTGTTTAAGAAATTTATATTATTTAAGTTGTCATTTAGGGAAAAAACTGTAAAACAGCTGCTCTACCAGTAATATAGGTAGAGACAAGCCAGTTAAATGAAGGAAGGGATTATTCTTTCTAAACCTACACGCATTCAATCCTATTTCCCAAGTCTAACTCTTGCCAACATTGACTATGCTCTTCTCTCTTACAGCTACACCGGCTGTATCCAGACTCTCCCTCCTTGGGAGCTCCATGTACCTCCTCCTCCTTTCCCCCATCGAATCCCACATTTACTCAGTGCCACCAGTGTTCATCTAGGTGCTAGGAGGGCAAGTCAGCCAGCTCAGTGAATGAGTCCTGGGCAGTGGGTGAATGACATCATTAAAAAAATTTTTTTTTTAAATGTTTATTTATTTTCGAGAGAGACCGAGACAGAGCACCAGCTGGGGAGGGGCAGAGAGAGAGGGAGACACAGAATCCAAAGCAAGCTCCAGTCTCTGAGCTGTCAGCACAGAGCCTGTTGCAGGGCTCAAATCCATGAACTGTGAGATCATGACCTGAGCCAAAGTCGGATGCTCAGCCGGCTGAGCCACCCAGGGCCCCTGACATCTCTTAACTTCAGTCCACAAAGGAGACAGATGCCCAACAGAGCAGCAGGAAAACAGCCAGGGGGCAAAGTCTCAAGCTTTTCTAGTCAACAAGCTGATCTTGCTTGGAAGCATAGTCCTGGCATCAGCTACTCTATAATGTCTCAGTTTCTTTCCATTTTCCAATACAGAACCTCACCCACATTTTCTAAAAGCTCTTCTTTATAGTAGGAACAACACACAGGAGACACCATTTATATGTTCAAAATGGATAGTTTCAGATCAAAAGCTTTGAAGAGTTGTTTAGAGTGATAGCACACTGCAAATACTCTTTGAATCAGTGTTGTCCCTGACTATGTTTTGGTTTGTTTACTATCTCTGGGTTTACCAAGGGAGCCATTTCTACTCCTAGGAAAGAGGAGATTATGTTGGGTGGGGGAATACTCATTGAACCCTTAATGGACTCAATGATGGCATGATTCTCATCACAACTTTATGAGGTACATATGATCAAGTCTGTTTTCAAAAATGAATACACTGAAGCTCAAAGCTAGTTAACCTGCTCAAGTTTACAGAGTTAGTAAGTGATTGATTTTGGGAATTCTAAAGAAAACCCAATTCCCTTTCTACTGCCTCTCAAATACAGATATACCCTTGTACCCAAGGCCTGAAGATACCCCCGGCTCCTGGGTCTTCTGCATCTCTAATCCCTAAACTCTAAAAGCACTTGAATAATAATCTTGGATCTGCTAGACATGTCCCAGAGGTACCCAGTACATGTTGGAACCCTTCACAGATCTCTTTACAATATGGTTATCATAGTACTAAGTCGCTGTTTAAAATGCTTACATTGAACCACTTTCTTTGGAATGATTTAACTAAACTTACATAAAACTTATTAATTAAAATTGCTTGTCTCTCTTGCCCCATTGCACACATGTTAATCCTTGGAAACCATCAGTAACAAAGCTGGAAAGGAAATGAAATGAAAACATGCTTCAGGTTCCCGTGTTTAATGATGACAGCCAGCAGTCATTGAGTTCGTGCAAGAGGCCAAGCCCTCCAAGCACACTGCCTCAGAGGACCATGGAAGTCAGGATTAGTACTGCCTACACCTCACAAATGAAGAACTGGAGTCATTGAGAGGATAGGTAAACTGCCAGAACCTCACAGCTAGTAGAGGTTGGGGCCATGGTCAATGCAGGGAGCAGTCAAGCTGCTTCCCCAATGCCAGGGAAATGGCTGAGGTGGACTTCATACCCAGGCTGTTCGGCTCCAAGCCCAGACTCTTACCTACTATGCTGTACTCACGGCCTCTCAACAGTCATGGTACTAGTAAAGAGCCTAAGTTAGTGTACAATATTTTGCCTACCTTTTTGTTCCATTTTGAGTTAGTTTAACTGATATAGAGCCCAAGTTGGGCAAAGGTTTTGTTGATTTTACTTAACGAAGTCAACATCTAGCTTTTGGTAATTCATTTGTTAAATAAATAAACAGAAGACATTTTTCTTCAGCTTTTGTTCTGCCAGGCAATGTTAGAGGGGAGGCCAGTGTGGTAAGGTCAGCCAGCTGTCAGTGTCAAATACAGAGGAAGTGCTCTGAATGTGAAGACTGCTTTTTTGGGTAAGCAGTTCAGGTTTCTGATTACACAACCCAGCATTGATAAATGCCTTTCCTGAAACATCCTCACATCCTGATGCACAGGCTTCTCAGAGCCCTCTACTCTCTGTCCTTCTAACCAATTAGAGGGATCAGGGCAGGGGTGGTTTTCTTCACTCTGGTAGAGCTCTGCCTTTGCAGAGCTGAGGACTCTGCCTTACTTGAAGCCCATTGGTTGACGTTCCCTGAGCTAATAAAAACCTTCATGGCTTCCAGATCTTTAATGCAAAAGACTAGATCCTTTACTATTGATTACTCTGCAAAAATAACCGTAAAAATTAGAATAACTTCCCAATGGGTTTGTTACAGCTGAAGCAAACTTTGCAGTCTGCAACTTGGTGACATTAAATAACACACAGATGTCAGAATTCGGTTCAGATTGCTCATTCTCAGTCATGAGTCTTCTATCATTCCGGTTTTGGTATTTTATAGGATTTCTGGAATCTAGGAAATATGTTAGCTGGAATGTTTAAGGTGTTCAAAATGGTTCTGGTTGAATGCTATAAACCAAGATGCATTTTTGTTTAAATACTTTCTTCTAATACAGAAAGCTCAAGAAGTGAGTCCTTCAGGGGATCACTGTTTCCCTTAGAGAGCCTATACAACAAACACTTCTTTGGAAGATTAAATATCACTTCGTTTTTCTAAACTAAGACACAATGTCCACGTTGGAGCCTCAGAAAGAACACACCGCCACAGGCTTCCTTTTGAAGGCTAAACACGCACACCAAGTTAAAAGCTAAAGGCCTATTTTTAAGAATTTGGTCCATATTTAATCTTCTAAAGTTACAGAAAATATTAAGAAGCCAGAAAATATTTAAGAATAGAAAAAGGTGACATAATTTGAAGGAGAATTTGGACCAATTCACCCAATTTAATTTTCGGTAAATGTTGCCATCTGAAATAGAAAAATTTTAGTAAAGTTTCTACCCTATTTCCAAACTGTCATGAACAGGTCGGCAGACCAAAGCTTTTTAGAATTATTACTCAATAAAAAATTGTCCAGAAAAAGAGATGATGCCCCCAAAGAGCTCAGATGTCAAAAAGGATCTAAAAGTAAGAGTGGCACTGACCTTAAAGGAAGACTTTATATTCTGAGGCCACCAGATGAATTCTACCAAATGCCTATCCAGGATGCGCCAACCAGCTCTTCCAACATTGACACTGCAAACCAGTCAGAGGCCATTCAAACTCCTACCCAGAATAAGCTTGGCCTTCAGGTCTTTAACCAGAATGGGTACCATGCTGTACATTTGCATGTAAAATGGCTCAAGGAAAATAATGATATCAAAATTTTTGTTGATAGCACACAGTGGTTTTATGTGACAAAATACTACTATTTCCCAGGTAGGATCTTCTCATTCATTTGCAACAACAATAATGGATGAGGACTACTTTATCTTAAGGCTACAGTGATCCAATGTATGAAGCACCAAAATCACAGGAATGACGTCTGTCACCTTTGCCACAATATTGTGGCAAGAAGAAAAAGTCTCATATAGAAACAAGCCACAGGTCCCACCTACATTCAGCACGTTAGCTGCACTGAACAGTTAGGGTCTGTTTAATGTGCCAACGTTTTGGGCCTCTTTATTAACCTGCTTCTAGCGTGGTATAGACACACTCAGAGAGAAAATGCTCTATAGATGTTTGGTGAATGAATGATATTGGGATTACAGCCCTGCCTTTAACTCTTCATGTGACCTTTCCTATGCCTCCATTTTTTCCCCCTAATTTATAAATAAAGAATGCTCCAAAATTCAAACATCACCCTCCTTCATGCCTGGGCCTACTGCATAGCCTTCTAACTGGTTTCCCTGTTTCCACTTGGTCATCCTACAGGTCTACTCCCAACATAATGCCCAGGGGAGCACTTCTGAAACCCAAGTCAGAATATTGCTCTTCTTTGTCCCTCATGACTCCCCATGTCACATGGAGTAAAAGCCCAAGGCCATGTCATGGCCACACCCAGCCTGCTTCCCCAGCTCCGCCATATTCAGAACTCACACCCTAGTCTACCACATACTGTCTCAACATTTGCCTCCTGTTGTCACTCCACCACCTCAGACATGATTCCACTTTATGACCCTGGTGCTGGCTCTCCTTTCTGACTGAAATACTCTTCCCAGAGATTCCCAGCTTTGCTTCCAGACTTAGTGCAAATGTCATCTTCTTATTGGAACTGACCCTGAACTTTCTTCTCCCTTAACTGGCTTCATTTGTTTCAGTAGTTATTACCTTCCAAAACACAATATAATTTTCTGACTTATGCTTGTTGTTCATTGTTGCCTCTGCCTTCTAAAATATAAGGTATTTTTCCTGATGTATTTTTGTTCACCTATAATTATTAAGCCCCTAAAACAGTTCCTGGCACACAGTAGGTGCTTGGTATATTGCTGAGTGAATAAACAAAGAGTATGACCTAGTTCTCTTTCAGATGACCCGCTGGGCCCAGATCGTGTTGAACACATTTCCTGAATAGAGGAATCGCTTCGCTCTGTGCTTCGAAACAAATGCCACTGTATTCTGTGAGCATAGTAGCCTACCCTCAGGAACATCCCCTCTTCCAAAGTGTGATTAGTCTGTCGTGTTCTGTGGAACTAGATCTCAACAGAACTATGATTTCTCATATGGCTTAGGCTTTTAGATTTTCAGACTAGGAGTGATAGCTCCTATTCCTGTTTCTCTCACAATGCTTGATTTTTTTAATATGAAAGACAGTGGATGTGACGCTGTAAAAGTTCATGGACTAAGAATCAGGGATGAGGTTCCGGACTTGACACTGCCAGCAAATTATGTTAGTCAGTACTTTACTCAAAAGATTTACTTTTCATATCAAATCTACAGGATTTAATATCACCATCTTACAGATGAGGAGAATGAACCCCAGAAAGAGTAAGCCACTTGTTCTGGGCAACATGACCAATAATTGGTGTTGGCCGAATGGGGTTTCAAACTTAGATCTGCCTTTTCCACATCCCACACCTTCAAATCCTATAATCTCTTTGAACCTCTCATTTTTCCTCCACACAATGGGAGGGATAGATCAGAAAAAGCAGTATCTAAAATCCTCTTGACCTTTAATAATCTTGCCTAAAAGTTCTGATTTTACCAGAACCATGTAAGCCAAAAGCATTATAAATCTTAGCTGCTTTATTATGAATTCTAAAGTCCTGGATAATGCATATGAAAGCATTTTTTAATACATCAAAAAATGCTTTGTTAACTTGGCCATTACAGTTATTAAGGCAGGTAGACAATAAATAATTCTTTGAGAGATCAAATAAAAGTTTCTATTTTAGAACTTGGCCGACTCATCTCATGCAAGCCTGATGAAGCTGGTGGACATAAAGTCCCATTAGTTTATTTTTAACAAGAAGGGCAAGGGTATAATGGTGAATTTACCTGCCCAAGAGGTCTGTTGATCTTGTTCTTTTGTTTCACCCCAAACTTCCAGGCATTTCTTGGTGAGAAGCTACTCAGTTTGAGGCAACCTTTCAACCCTCTCCCACTGCTCTGTTTCCACATCTTTCTGAGAGCTGGGCTCCTGCTTGGTTCAGTCTTTTGTCCTCTGGTATTTCCTGTTGCTGGAGGTGGGAAATACCTGCTCCAGTCTTGTTCCACCAGCGGAGCCCCGATGCACCAGCCCTGGGTAACTGATGCGGACTCAAGTCCACATGGCATGCAACTCTGAGAGACAGCTGTATCAGAAGAACCTTAGGAGCTCTGGAAAGCCTGGTGCTTTCTTCCCAAAAGTCCACAGACATAGACTATGTGAAATGCTAATAAAATTTACAAATAATCCTACAAATCTTTTAAATGTCCAACCCATTGCCATTGAAAAAATATCCCACTAAAATCATCAGCACCTGTTGCCTTCCTTTCTGGTGAAAAAGAAAACATTGTTATGAGTTAGTAGAAACTGTGAATGCAATTTCAATTCTGGGAATATATCCCACAGACCAGCTATACCTGAGGGAGATAACTTTTGTACAGGATTATTCACTCTACCATTTAACAAATAATATATAAAAGTTGGAAATAGTCTAAGTGTCCATCAATTGGGAATTGCTTCAATAAATGAGGATACTTTCATATAATGCATCCCCAAGAGAGAACTAGGAGGTTCTTTATATGCTAATAAGGAATGATGCCCAAGGCATAAAGTCAAAACAGTAAGGTGTAAAACAGGCTATATATCCTATGCCAGCAGTTGTATACAAAAGGTAAATTAAAAGGATAGATATGCATTTATTTTTATACTCATAAATAATTCTAAAGGCACACAAGAAACATAGCAAGGCATTTACATCCTTTTGTAATTTTTTTATTTTGGGCAATGTAAATGTGTTTCATAAGTAAAATAACAAAATAAATAAGCAAAAAAAGTTGGCTCACATTTTTTATCTTTAAATCTGACTGAATTCAGGGCATCTTGCTGGCTCAGTTGGATGGACATGGGACTCTTGAACTTGTGGTCATGAGTTCAAGACCCATGTTGGGCATACAGATTACTTAAATAAATAAGACTTGAAAAATTTTTTTGACTGTATTCTAATCTATATCATTTCTGCTAGATGCCTGGATATTTCTAAAAAGTCACTTTGGGACTGGGTTGCTTTCTCCTCAATCTTGCTTTAATTTTCTTTGACAGTGGGGTACTTCATTTGGGCCATGGAGAGAAAGGTCGCTAGTTGTGCTCAGATTTCTAGTGAGTGGATCACTGTTCTGACCAAACGGTTCTATTTTTTTCTGGAGACAAGGAAGTGAATCTGAAAAAACTTTGAACTCCATCATTATAGGATCATGTCTGCTTTAATGCATTAGCCCTTGGAGTTACAAGTACACCAAAGAGGCAAAGTCACATTGTAAACTACCAGGCAAAATAACATGTTCCTTCATCATCCACCATCCTGTGTAAAGCATCGTAATGCCAGAATTTACAAAGCTCGCTGAATCTCAGCTTTTTCATATGACTATTTAATTTGCCTTAAGAAAGCAAATTCAAGGAGACAAAAGTAAATAAACAAGAAGATAACTTTGGCCATAGGCAGTGTGTTAAAAGACGATGATCTTTTTGATGCCTTTACCTTCACATTCATCAACAAACTGAAGGTACCAGCAAGCATGCGTATCTCTGGGTTTTGCCTTAGTTGCTTTAAAGATGAAATTTCAAGAGATACAATGTGTCTAAAAGCAGAGGACTTCTTTTCAGTATGTGAAGGGTAGCAGTCTACTCTCATTAGGGACAAATGAGCTTCATCTACAAGATTCTGAATAGAAAAATCTTTTGCTAATAGCCCATTGTTTTCTCTCTGGGAAGCAGAAGCAGTTTATGGCCTAGAATCATTGTTGGAGAACTGGAGACATCTCTTTGGGGACAAGAAGAATGGAGTTACTCCTTCTGGAGACAGAAACTCAGTCTTGAAATTCAAAACTTAAGTGTGCTTTTTAACTAGCTGCTCCTAAATTTACCTTGGAATCTTTGATATGATGCAGAGTGAAAAAGGAGTGCCTTTCTTTCTCTTGTCTTAATTCAAAGGGAGTATCTTCCTTTATCTAGTTTGGGGGGTTTTATTCTTCTCTTTTTGTTTTCAAAACCAGTGAGAACCTCTCTTGGTTGGGCATAGTGATGTAAATATTCTTGGGTCAGGGAGCAAGCTCTGGGCAACTTTGATAGCGCTGAAGCTTGACCTAAAACTCTTAATTTTTATACTCAGTGATCACAAAGGCTAAACTCTGTGCCCTGAAGTGCTCTGTGTGTTTTCTCATCTGATAGCAATGATACAGCTCACCTAGCTGCCAGACCAAATAGTTGATGAATGATAGCGCCCCAGTGTTCCATAAATATCAAGTACTCTAATACCTGGAATGCACAGCTTGGAAAAGACAGTGCTTACATTCCAGTTGCCTTTTCCAGATACTGCAGGCTCTTCATAGCTCTGTTGTCTCTATAGCAAGAACAGAGACCCACAGCTTTCCTCCTCTGATTTATGAGAGAATGGCAGAAGACTGCCTCATTGGTGTACTCCAACCCCGGTGTATCACACCCAGAGTTCAGGAACTCCATGAGCCTCAAGAATTTAGCTGCTTGTTTGATGGGAAAGACTGGCGTGGATGGGTTGGGAGATCAACGGTAAAGGGAAAAGGTCTCTGCCATTGTACAGCATCAACGAGTAGAAAGGAAACACGTATCTTATTCCATTAATTCTGCTTTAGAGGAAGGCAAATCAGACTTTAAACGAAAGAATTTTGGAGTTGGAAGCAGACATTAGTCGAAATGTAATTTGCTGATGAGGAAACGGGAGGCCCAGAGATTTGTCCTAAATCACAAAGTGAGTGAGTTGATGGCAGAGCTGGGTCTGTCACCAGGACCTTTAGACCCTCAGTGCTTTCTCAGCTGCGTTGCACACCTGTGCAGGACTACTCAGAGGAAGGATGGTCTGGCCCTGGACTTGTGCTGCTAGGGAGAGCACTGGGAAGCGCTTTGTAAACTGTAACACTGCGGAAGTGTTATTACTGCAGGCAATTGTTCTGAACACACCTGCTGGTTTGATCACCTATTTGAAAGAGAAACAAACTTGAAAATGCCTGCTCAGTTTTCTCATGATCTGAATGAACAGGAAGAAAATGGCAAAATAAAATCCAGAGGTAACCTTAGAGCAAACCAAGCCCTCTTCCCCATACGTCAAAAAGAATGTTGGCTAACGCTGTTAGGAACCAGCAACTCTCCTTCCAGGGTTCCAGAAGTCTAGCCTGCCCAGCTCTCACCGGGGTGGCAGTTAAGGAGCAGGAGACACCAAAATGCTGGAGAGAAGGAGAAACCAGGGTGGCGGCGGACTCTCAGATTGGTCCCAAGTGGCATGAACAAAATCACACTACTGAGTAGGTTAAAACATGGACTGAAAACATTTTCTCAGCAAGTCTCCTTTCCTGAGAAAGTCATCACTGCCAGGTACTCCCTCCATTGAGCAGTCGGTATTATGATAAGGGCTGTGCCAGGGGATTACTTTCTGCTTCTGCTCGGAGCCCAGGTGGGTGAGGGACAGATAATGACAGTATCACTTACTGTGAGGCTTTCATCTCTGCCTCTCAAAGCCCTTTACAACTGCTAAATCTCTTCCTACAACTCTGCTTGGCTCTCTTCTCTAGCAAGGAAATAGAAGTCACTTCCACACATAAACCAGGTGACCATCTTCTCCCCCGGCCCTCCCCCCATCCCTGGGTCTCAGTCCTCTGGCAGAAAGCATCAGCAAGTCCCTGTGCATTTTCACTTGGTACCTGAGCAAAGGTACAAGCAAAAGATGTAGGGTTTACAGTTTCTGTGGATACTCTACCTGCCAAGCCCTTAAGGAAATTATTAAAAGTTACATGGTTGTAAGTGGCAGAATTGGGATATAAATCCTGGCAGAGGGGGGTTATAATTATTCTATTTTAGACATGAAGGAATGGAGGCTCGGTTCCAGAACTGGGACATGAACCTAGAAGTGTCTGACTCCAGAGTCCATAGCTCGGACCTACTCCCCGATACTGTGCCAGACTAAACCCCCAAGACAGGAGGCAGCTCCTTGGAACGCATTTTGAGAATGAAATTGAGGGCTGGGATCCAAGTGAGCTGTGAGCACATGTCAGGTAGTTGTTACAGCTGCCCCTGACAATTTTTCTGTATTTCTGCTCCCTGGGGGAGAAGACAAAGTAGAGGAACATCTCGAGTCTCTACACCCGATCCTTGGGTGCCTTCTCCAGAGCAGAGCGTAGTGAATCCACTGCTTCTAAGCTCCTTCAGCCTAAGGCTTCCCTCCTAGCCCTCTATCCCCAAGAGCCTCTGCAAGGAGCTCAGCACCAGGGGAGCACCTGCCTCAGGGGCCACCCTTTCTAGCAGCTTCCTGAAGCCCTTTCTCTCTCTTCTCACTTCCAGTAAGTGTTGAAGGAACCATAAATCCCAGCCCGGAAATCATTCACCATTCTTTGGGTTCCTGTTGTTCAATTGTGTGGACACTCCCTTCTCTTGGTGAGCTGAGAGCTGCCCGTATGGGTGTGTGGGTGCCACACTGTCCCTGCACCACCAGCTCAAGCCCTTGACTCGTGTGGTCCCATCACCGATCACTTGAGTGCAGCGGTGAATGGCTAACCACATTGGTAAACATGTCTGACTGAACTGACTGACTTAGTTCGATACTGCGTACCTGTAGAAGACACAAAATATCTGGCACTGCTGGGAGGTCACTGCTTTACTCATAAAGAAGAGTTCACAGTATTCTGCGAAGTCTTACTTACAGAGTAGCTTATGCAGGAGGAAAACCTGATTCATGGATCACTGTCCATTTAACATTCAGAGACAGAACTGTCCTTGTTCAGTCTCGACATCAAAAGAATACCTTCAAAATCTCTATGTACCCTGAGCCTCTTGCACTGTATCCCCATTGTAACGTTTGCATCTCAAAATCAACATGTCCGAAAAACTGAAATCATCCCTCCCACTCTCCCCTAATCTTCTTCCCGTATTCTACCTTTACTGAGAGCACCAGCACAGTCACCCAGGTCAGCAACTGGACCAATGGCCTGCAGTCTGGCTCTTCTGTCAATGGTCACATGCAATCAATCATCAGGAAGCAGGGTGCCTCTGGGACTGAGGTGTCAATTCCATGTGTCCTTTCCATCACTCCTGTTGTTGGGTCAGTGCACACCCTTAGCTAACTGATGTCATAAAATAAGAATGGATATGCCCCAAAGGCAGGGACCAGGGCTCAGAAGAAAGTGGTGGATAAGAGTATAAACTTCCAGCCAGAACAATTGATTTGCATCTCAGTTGGTATGCATCAACTGTGGGATAGTTTCTGAGCTGTTTCCTTATCTGTGAAATGAGAATAAGAATACCTTCCTGCCTGGTTTGTTCTGAGAATTAAGTAAAGCCAATGTATTAACAGCAAATACAACAGTGCTTGGCACACAGCGCTAGTGTTTGCAATGTCTATTATATGTGTAACAACAGAGGAGGAAACCGAGGCTCAGAACAGTTAAACACCTTCTCTAGGATCATACAGGTATTACATAATACAGTGGTCATAGAAATCCAGGTCAATGCTTCATCAAAAGCTACATTCTTTTTCTCCCACATGGTACATCTAGGTTGTTAATAAGAAAGTACAATCTCTAAAGTATCAACACAAAAATCATATATAATATACAACAGTATGGATGATCTGATCTCGCTTAAAAATGTGGAGAGATAATTAAGCACCTCACCAAAACAATACCCCAAACAAAAACCTCCTTACGACTACCTCTGAAACTCGTCTATTCCTTTGTCATCCCACATCTTTATCTCTTCTGCTAAACTACCAAGGGCAAAGATTCTCCATTGCACAGCACAGACCGGATAGATACCCAACACGGAGTATGTGTTAACTTGCTGAATAGCACTGAATCTTTTTTTAAACAGTTATTCAGCAGATAATAGATAAGAGTAGATAATGTAGGAATGTGGTAAAAAGCATTCAAATCGTACAAAAGCTTAGAGGAAAGTAATATTCCTTCCATCCCATTACCAGACACCCAGCTCTCATCCCAGAGGCAGTCACAATGACCCTTTCTTGTATATGCTTCAGAGATATTATCGAATTGCATTGAATTGTAGTATAATTTACATTCATTGTCAAAGAGTATTAGGTAATGATGAGAAATGCTTTATACGCATGTAATCTGTTACAAATTTTTCTCAAACCCATACAGCGGATAACCCAAACATAAAAGTTGTGTGTGTGTGTGTGTGTGTGTGTGTGTGTGTGCAGAGAAAGGTGCTAGTTGCTGTGTTTGTGAACTCCTTGAAATAAAACCAGCAACCAATTCTATACAATTCTATTTCATTTCCTTCCCCTTACAGCTGATGTTATGACACATTTCTTCAAAAAGTTTTAGCCTGAGATTTCATTTTAATTGTGCTTTTTGCTCCCTGGATGTGGAAAGATGGGCGTTATGACTGGAACATGACAAAAGACTTTCCCTTTCTTTCAGTGAGATGTCTGAGGTCACTCTCATACCACTTACCGCAGTTTGAAACAAGAAAGTGCTTCCTGGGGGAAGAGAGATAGTAACCACTCTCCTCAGTGTGGTTTTTGTCAGACAGATGTCTGCAACAGCCCTGGGAGACACTTTATCTAATGCTTTAATAATGAACCCCCTTAAAGGGACTTAACTTGGCGTTGCCTTCTCTCAGGTTGCTAATTTGCTTTCATTACGTGCATGGCACATTCAGACTGTGACATCGCTTAGAAATGGCATTAGGGATGTCACTTCTTAGAACTGACATCAAACTGTACAAGTGGTTCTAGGACCTGTACAGGAATTAGTACTGAAATATTTACAAGTCTCCACTTTAATCTGACTATATGGATTCACGTCTTTACTCCTCCCCTGTTGTACTCTTCTAGTTTCCACTTCCACATGCTAAATGCACATTCGTTTTTTCCCAAGAAGACAAAATAAAACAGACCGAACAAAAAATTTACCCAATATATAGGGCTTTTTTTGATATTTAAAATTATTAAAACCTAAGAATTTCTTTCTTCTCATCTCCTTTTTGGGGAAAAGAACTTTTCTGATTCCTTGCTAGCATTTTTCCTATGAAAAATGCAGGAAATGCAGGAAATGAATTAGAGAGTTGAAGTCCAGACATGTTCTTATTTTTCTTTTAGGGCTGATGTAGACATGGTACCCAGTGACAAGCTAAATGGACGCTTTGTTTCCACTGGGTGCTCAATGGAAGACACACCAAGAGATAACTGAAGGGTTCTTCCTTCTCTCCTAAGTCTGTTTGCTACTAAGTTGTCTATTGGCCATTCCAAGTCTGTGGTGTAGACTCAGTGGTCTCTCTGACTGTCAATGAGCTATTTTAATTTGTTTCTTTGTTAGTGCCTTCTTGTTACTTCTACCTCTTCAGTTTCCATTAGTAAAGCCAACCATGAGGACATCCTGCCAAGTTATCTACCCAGCTCAGCCAACTCACTGCAATTCTCACAAATCTTAGGAAAGTCCTCACTGGGCTAGGAAATGATCCCAAAACTCACAGAGAAAACGGACTATGAAATCCTGGCATTATCTTTCTTCTATTAGAGATATGTGTTTGTAATCACTTAGGAACTTGCTTCTCCACCAATCTGCTTTCCATGTGCAGGTTTTATTACTTTCCATTCCTTTATTCCTTAACTGAAACATTTCTGTCCTAGAAATTGAACTCTTATGTTTAGAGCAGTTTGAATAAGTGTTTCTGCCTCTTTCCCATACTCCATTATACTGAGCTCTATTATTAGGTGTATAGGATTGCAGAATAAATGAGTATTTGTTAAATGAATGATAGGGATGTGGCTTAATCATTTGTAGGAGAATTATTAAGTTTTCTGTGGGTCTAACTGGGTAAATCATATAGTCAAATGACAATGCTATGTGAATGCATCTAGCACTGCTTGCTAATTGGCCTCTACCAAGACATAGCAGCATTTCTCTTCCTGGCATCTCTTACAAGATGCCAACTAGTTTGCAGAGCAGAAAGGAAGGATGGCAAAGTGGTTAAGAGAATGGCCTCTGGCCTAGAGAGCCTGAGTCTGACTTTAGTGCTGGCATTTACTATCTGCGTGACTTTGGGCAAGTTACTTGATCTCTCCATGCTTAGTATTCTCATCTATAAGATAAGGAACGTACTAATCATTCCTGTTCATTCACTCATAGGCTTGTTTGAGGATTAAGTAAGGGAATATAGGCAAAACACGAAGTAGCTGCAAATAGTACTCTGTAAATGTTCACTATTATTATTATCTGGTAGCTATTGTTTGGTTTGGCAACAACTGTAATTCAAAGCAAAAAAATGAAATGAGCTTGCCACATTTTACATCACCTTCCAAGACAATGACACAGCACTGAAATGCTTCTTTCAGGAATGTATTTAAACCTGGGAACCTACCAAAGAAAGCCATTATGTCTCTGAGTCAATCAGGACATTTTAAATGTCTCTAAAATTAATTAAACAGTCATTAATCACCAACAATTACTAAATGGAGCAAAAGATGTTGAAATGGAAAACTATTCTCCTGCTGTATTCCTATTTCTCTGCAATTTAAGAATCCTACTTTTTTGGGACAAAGTTATAATTATATTTACATGCCACAAAATTTTCTTAGTTTTTATGTCAGTACCTCTTTATATTTGATAGAGATCTTGGCAAACTCCAAGAGAAAGATTAAAATTGTACACAAATTATCCTCCCCCTTTTGGGTCAGATAAATAGAAATTTAACTTTTTATAACATGGCATTAGCTTACATGTTTACCAGCCTACAGGTTTCTGTATTGGTTCAGTCAAAATCTCCCAGTAGGTAGTTTTTTCAGCTCTTTGCCAACCATAAATAATAAACAATAATTTCAGATTCCAATAAACCAAACCAAACAATGTTTTATTAGTATAGATTGCTGTTAACAATGCTAAATTTGTAAGATGCTGAAACCTTTCAGAAAGGGATAGTTCTTTATGGCAAGAAATGAATGAAAAAGATCCGTGTCAACGTTTGTCTCAATTTACCTCTTTCAGTCACTGGATGGGAGATGCAAACACATAAAAGACTCCGTCTCTACCGCTAGGCATGATACCCAGCTTCAAGTCAGCATCCGTTAAAATGGTTAGAATATAATTACTATTAGGAACCTATATCTCATGTACTAATTGTATAAATTAGCTTTAAGTGAAAGTGACATTGTATGATTACATTTTGGCCAAATCTGGCACGCTTGCTTGTTTTTACTGTTATTTAACTACTCAGGCCTAATGATTAAATTGTCACTCTTTTACCCTTCTTTGCGATGGGAAAGCATTTCATCTGTTACCCTTCTCCACACAATCAATTGATTTGCATAATGCCTAATGATGCTCCTTTCAGAGTTTCGTGTGTTTACCATATATTCCTTCAAACATGCCAACAGGCTGTCATTTAGTGGGAGGAAAAACATCTTCCAATTCAGACAAAAGCCTAGACTATTATTTTGAATACCTACAATCAGTCCATCTGATAATATGCCCCGGGAGCCAGATGCCCTAGAGAAACAAGATCCTTCTTTTTATTTTCTGGTTGTTATCAAATGACTTACCCACAATAACGGCGGTGACAGTGAGCAGGACGAAAGCATTCCGAAAGAGGTAACTTTTAACATCCTCCTTTGTGATGCTCTGCACTTTCCTCTTGGCCAAGAGTGTGCGCTTCCGAACGCCTCGCTGGAATCGCTCCATCCTGCCCCCCATCTTGGGCTCTTCTCCATTGGTTTTGGTCATATTTTACTTCTCTAGGACTGCCTTTTCTTTGCACTTCAGCGTCTCAGAATCAACCCCGGAAAGCCAGACCTCTTTGGTGTTAGAGAACACACTGGAACAAGGAGAGGAGAGACAAGAGTTACAGCCTGCAGGGTGAGAAATCAGTACTGCCCCACAGCAGGGCAAGCTGTTGGCACACTGCATAATCTCAGTGGGAATCAAGAGCTAGAGAGCCGCAATGCCAGGTTTCAAGGCTGGGATGTGCATATTTTACCGGACCATGTGTGAGAAATGTGCACAAATCTACCGGCAGAAATGTGTGCTTTATTTTTAAAAATTTGCCCTTCCTATTCCAATGAGACTGTAAAAGGGTTCGTCAGAGCCGAATGTGACTGAGCAGCCCCCACCACCTTGGTCTCCCCTAGAACCCAGCCAAGTGCTTTTTGCACAGTGTTCACCCTCAATAAATGTCTAATTGAATTGAACGCACAGGAAGCGCTCAATAATTACTTGCTGGCTTATGTTGTGTGCCCGGTGAAGGCGTAATCAAGTCAATAAAATGAATTAAGGTATTGATATTCATCCTCAGGGCTTTCTGTTACATATAATAAAGATTTTCTTCATTAAGGAAAAAACAGGATAATATTAGCTAATAAATACAGTCATGAAAAGAATGTAATGAAAAGAACATATGCACAGGACTTGGGAAATATATTTGACATTTTGCAGGGTAACTTTTTAATTTTTTCTCTTAAATAAGCAAAGTTCTCCGAGCCTACCTATGCATTATCTGAAATCATAACTCATTTCCATTTTTATCACAAGTATAAATAAAAAGTAGCATTTGTCTTTGTGGCAATCTTATTGGCGTCTTCTGAGGAAACCATCACCGACTACTGAGTATTTCAAAATTTTAGGATTTCTAGAACAGATGAGGCGAATCCAATTTTCATTCCAAACATTACAGAGTGTGGTTTCTAGTTTCTTTAAAGTGCTCCTAGGTTATTCAAATATCTAAGTCAGTCTCTCCTTGGTGGGAATCGGTTGTTTTGGGGGGGGAAAAAAAAGGATTCCTCCTGTTGTATAAGATTTGTAATCCACAATCTTTCCCAAGATCAGTCCAAGTAAAAATCAGTGGTGCCTGTGGACGTGTGTATTCGGTAACGCAAGCAGCCAGCGTGTGCGTCTGTCGGGGAGGTAACTGGGAAATCCAAGTGTGGAAAAAGAGACTCGTCTTAACAGTTTAGACTTTTAAATAAAATTGCAGATTGGGGTCACTGATAATAAGACCTACAGCTTATTGAAGACTACACTGCCGATTAGAAGTTTAGGGAGAAGGAAGGAAGGGGAGACACGAGAGACCAGTTTTTTGGTGTGTGTGTGTGTGTGTGTGTGTGTGTGTGTGTGTGTGTGTGTGTGTGTTAAACTAATCTCTGGTTCCCTTTCCAGTCACTTTTAAACGGACCAGCTCAGCCTTGATTCTTTCTAGCTTCCGAACCACAGTCTACTCCCCGTCCACCCTGAATGACTCAACTCCAAGTTAAGAATGGACACGGCATAAATAGACGCCATGCGCTCATTACATTAAATTACTAACGTGGACTTTATCTACCAAAATGGCTAGCTTTTCACTCTCGCTACTGCTACTCCTCTGCTCGCGGGGGAAAAAAAAATCCAACGGCAGAGAAGTGCATGGAGAAGTGAAGCCCAGCAGGAAGACAGGACGTCAGACTTACCTTTTCTGATTTTGTAACGGGTGGAAGGTACCCCAGGCAATGACAAGGTGAATTCCGCAGCAGGTACGGAAGAGTGAGGAACACCACGAGCCAGGCATGCATGCGCTCTGAAACTGCAAGTTACTATCAGGGCAACTTAAGAAAAGGGGAGGAGTCTGCGCCCGGGAAAGGGGGAGTGGGGCAAAATGAAAACACCACCGGGAAGGAGGGCGCACACCCGAGGTTTCTGGAATATTGATTAATCTTGGCTCACCAGAAGCATGCTTGCTGGCTCTGTTTTGCTCCTTAGACCACTTTCACGCTTTGTCAGTTCACTTTCATTAGGAATGCAAAACCGGGACCAGGAAGAATTGCAAAATAAAGCTCACACACACTCAGAGAGCTGGAAGTCTTGATTAGAAAGTTTCAAAGAAGACTTTTCTAAGACGAAATTTAATTATCTCGCATTATTACAGGTTTCCTCCTCCGAAGGAAACACGAGAGTGCTCTTTTGCCTGGTTGCACACTGTTATGAAAGAGTCCCTCTTTTTAAAATTGGGGAAATAACCGACATTTCTTGGGAAGACCCAGAATGCAACAAGTATGGAGGAAAAAAAATTCTTACTACAATTCTCTAAACTTGCCTAAAGTTACTCAAAACACAAATGAGACATGCCTCTATGTTAGCAGTTTAAATTCTGTTATAATAAATCTAATTTAGCTCAAACTTTGCACCGCAAAGACTTAAAAGGAAGAAACACACAGAGACCAGGATCTTTACTGAACTGTAAGGTAAAAAGCATTTTAAGACCAAGAGTGTAAACGCACACTTGAAGGTTTGTGATTTCAAAAGAGAAGCTTGTCCAGATCGATGCTTCAGTTTTAAAGGAAGCTAAACACCACCCCCACATTATTTTTAGAAATTGGAAAATTCTCACTGCACTTTTAGTCTATTTTTCTTAGAAAGGAAGATATATTGTGGAAATAGATCTAAAAAATGAAAAAAAATGGTAAGTCTCATTCAGCTCCAAAACGTAGAACTTGTTTAGCATGAAGAAAAAAATTTTAATAGAGACAAAAACACATACCAAAGATTGCAGCCAGAGTTCTGTATTCCTGCTCATTAAATCACATATTCTGCATGCAAAATCTGCTTAGTTCTTGCGTCTGTTACCCAACAGGAAGGTATGTTTTTTCCTCATTGGCAAATCCAGGAGATTTGCTAAAGATACACCTCCTGCCAGCATCAACTGTTTCATGTAAGCCCTTCCAAACAGCTACTGGTTGGAAAGCAATGGTGAATCATGTAAATGATTTAAAATTACAAATGAGCAGCCATCATAACAACTTTTAAATTGGGCATAATTTTAAGAGTTTATGGAAAATATATACTCTTGACAGTCCCAGCCCATGGCCATCTTTCTCTTCCTCTGCTCTCCTAGGTCACTTAGCATCTGTACCACATTGCTTAACACTTATTTACACTGTCTTCTGCTAATCCTTTCTTTTTAAAATCATGTTAAGCTTTGGCTTCTCACTGAATTATAAGTGCTTTGAAGGCAGGAACCAGTCCCACGCTTGATACATAGTAAACATTAAATAGTCTTATAAGTGCGCATAATATCAAATGCTTTTCAACCTTCTGCATTGAAATAGAAGCATTTGTTTTTGTGTAGGCTCCCCTGACCTAGGTGCGTGGAACATATAACATTTCTTAACAACATGACTACGTTTGAAAGCACGTATTTACTACCCCAAGTCTTGTCTGAGCCATGGGTAAAAGACTAATTTGTCCATATTTCTTGTGGAAGTGACTTGTATTTTAAGGGAACTTAAAAGAGAACTCTTTAAATGATTTTAAATGGCGTTTCAAGACAAGAGGCATTTCCGTTTTTTAATTCTGTATTTTCATAGGCAAGAAGAAGGACTAGAAAAACCACACTTTGGTTAGCATAGAGATGAGAAGCCCCTACTGCCCTTTCTTTTTTTCTTCTAATCTCTAAGGCTTGGTTAAAAACCATTTCATTATTTTACTTTGTGCAGACCTTATGGGAGTTTGGTGTACCCTTGAGAAGGAAGTAATTCACCATTGAAAGTTTTGTTGGCTGTAATAAAACCTAATGAGAAAATGAGATGCAAAGAGTCTCAGTTCAGAGTTCATCTGAATTACAAGGTTTTAAGTCTGGGGGCAATATTGGGAATTGCTTCTTTTTAAGTCCCACTTTCTCTTTTGGAACGCTGCCGCAGCAATAAGGCCCTGGGGGCAATCTGGGCTTCCTCAGCACGTGTTTCTACCTTTTTCCTTATTTCATAAATGAAACCCTTAAGTGTTAAAACATCCTTTCCTTCATAGAAATATGAAATAAGTGAAAGACGAAGAGATTATGAACAAGCCTCTATCTGCCAGATTTCACTTAAAGCTACTCTGGGTAGGAAACACAGAACCAGGGAATCATTAATTTTGGTATTCCAGAGTGAAACAAACAAACAAATAAACAAACCACATGTAGCAATGCCACTCCTTTTGAAAAATCTTCCAAGACTCCTCCTTAAACATACTATTGCAAAGTATGCTGTACATATATATATATATTGATAAAAACGTCACCGTAACAACCACCAAATCTAACTTATTCTTAAATGGACTGTTTTCGTTCATTAGTTTGATGTATGAAGGATCAAGATTAACAAGTAAGTTCTGTAACAGTATAGAACAGTTAAATTTCAGCATTCAAGATAAGGGTGTTCTGGAATTTGAAAAAGAAAATGGATTCGAAAATCTTTCAACCTCTATCAAATGTTTTCCACTTTTATTTTTAATTTCATGCTTCATAAGAGATTTTGTCATTCTTTATTCAAATAGCTTATGTTTTAAGGGTCCTCATAAGGAGTATCAGTTTCCCTATAACTTGGAAGTTATAGAATGTTAAGACAATGAATGAGACCCACTTTAACCCTGATAGAAATACCAAAGGTATAATAAGAGTAGAGGTAGAACTTGTGGTATTTGCTCTTTATTTTGTCTTGAATTTTTTCTTTCTTAGGTTTGAATGTAAAAAGCAAAATAAACAAACAAACAAAAAACTAGTGTGAATTCTGGTTAATTGGACTTTTTTAAAAGAAATTTTAAAAAGTTTATTTTAATTATTTTTGAGAGAGAGAGAGAGAGAGAGAGACAGAACGCAGGGTGGGGGCAGAGAGAGAGAGAGAGGGAGAAAGAGAGAGAGAATCCCAAGCAGGCTCTGTGCTCTCAGTGTGGCGTCTGATGTGGGGCTTGAACCCATGAACCATGAGATCATGACCTGAACTGAAATCAAGAGTCAAATGCTTAACCGACTGAGCCATTCAGGTGCCCATGACTGGGTTTATTTTAAACCCAAATGAAACCTGAAAAACCCAATTCTAGGGGTACTTATAAGTAACCTTTATCATATTCATTCATTCAGCAAGCCTTGAGCAAGTACTGTGCTGCAAACACCAGTCCCTTCCCTCAAAGACTCCACCAACACACACACACACACACACACACACACACACACACACACACACATCTGCAATTATTATGCAGTGGGCAAAGGGAGAATCCCAAAGGCAGCTTTGGGAACTCAGTGCTGGGAGCTGTTTCTACCAGGTCTCCCAACGAGACTGAGAGCTTCTTGAAGGAGCTGTGCCTGGTTAACATGGTATGACCAGAGGATCCAAGATGTCAAATTAAAGAACTCAAACTCTACTCCTAGGCAAGAGAGAGGCACAGGATTTAAGCACAGGAGCGATTTCAAATTTTGAGTTGCTCTAAATTCTTTAAGTGAAAAAAACTCGAGTTAAGAAGTGGAACAAAGGAGGAACATTTACAAACTGGGATAATTCCTACCCACATTAAAAAAAAAAGACTTTGTTGAAAAATACAGATGATTTCATGACACTAAGGCCCTTCAACGAAAGGCTGGCATTGAGTGAGACCTCCTGCATCAGATGAAGTATGTACTTCTCCATCACCGGCCTGCCCTCTTCACTTGTTTTAGTTATCTCTAACATATTCTAATGTTTTGACCTTTGGTGGGATTTGAGCAAGGGCAGAGGTCTGCAGAATCCCAACATAAAAGGAAAGAAGAACAAGAGAAGCCCTCTAAATAGACCCACAAACAGTGAGAAGTTATACCAACCATTTGATCACAAGTTAGCCAAGAGTTGGATATAACGGTGGTTTCAAGAAATCAAACACATTTTCTTCATACTAAAACTCAAGACAAACTGCTTTTTAGTGAAGATTTTACAAGTGTTATTGCTATTAATTGTGACATATTGTGAAATAGCATTTTTCCCAGTTGCTCACCATGAGCCAAATCTCTGAAGGTCCAGACTCTTCTTTAGTTGAGAAAGATCATGTAGGTTAATTGGAATTAAAGCCTTCAGCCAAGTGCTAGCAACAATAATAGTCAACATTTTTATGGTGCTTTATGGTTTTATAAGTGCTGTTACATACATCATCTAGTTTAATCTTTGGGACAATGCTTTGAGGTACATTCTATTACTACGAGTCCTGTATACCCAGATGCTGGTATGGAGTTTCATAGGGATTATGCAGTTCACCCAGGGTTACAGTCAGTGAGTGACAAGAGTTTGCAATAGTTTTCTGAGAACTTTAGTTTCTTGGGATGCCTAGCTGGCTCAGTCGATAGAGCATGTGACTCTTGATCTTGGGGTCATGAGTTTAAGCCCCATGATGGGTGAGGAGCCTACTTTAAAAAAAAATAGATAAAGTATTTAAAAAAAATCTTTAGTTTCTCATCTTTTTCTAAAAGAAGTTCCTGGTAGCTTTTATCAAAGACAGATAGAAAAGAAAGTAAAGAACATTAAAAGGAAGGCTTACCTCCTTTTCCTGCTCCAATCCCTGACAGGTTGATTGTTCCTCCTATTTGCTCCTTGGGCTTCCTGGGCTTAATGCTCCAGATTGATTACCACTCTGTTCTGCAACAGACTGTGGTCTCTTTGAGAGCAGAGCCTGTGTTTAAACCCACTGCATACTCAGCAACCAGCACAGAAGGTGCTCAGTGGAGACTTGCTGCATGAATGAATGGACACAACAAGCCACAGACAGAAGAGATTTCATCAATCTACTCCAATCCTAAAACTTGGAGAAAGGATATCAGTAAACATCAAACTTTAAAAAGTAGGGGAACAAAGCTGATGAATTCCCTTTTAAATCATTACTAGATCCAAGTAGGGCTGCTCTACTTGAATGGGTAGGAGGTGGGTGTCATGGTCTATCTCCGTGTCTTTCTTTTCTCCTCCTTAGGTAGGCCCCTGAGGCACCTCAGCAATCTATGGATTCCATCCATCATCCTTGAAAACAAGGATGAATGAGGAAGTCAGGTTGGCTTGTGCCATTGTTCCTTAGGGCCAGGTTCAGGTTTAGAACTTGGGTCCCCCATTCCTGTTCCTGTTGTTATCAATCACTAAATCACATGCTACTCCCCTCCCAATTTTGAATGTCATCTGTAAGATGGGGCTGGACTGCATTATTTTTCTCAAGTTGCTTTCCCCATTAAGACTCTATGATTCTAAATCATGTCATGCCAATAATGGGCTTGCCTTACTCACTTCTGCCTATTTAGTTAAAGACACAGATTTTTATATGCACTCAGTGATTAATGGCTTCTCATTAGATTTCTCTGCCACAAATTAAACACAAACACATAAACAGTCGCCAAAGGAAGCTTATTGAAGGGCACGGGTTTTATGAAGCACAGTGATGACATGAATCTTTTATAACTGTTTGCTAGTATAGAATCATAATTACAGCAATCAAGAGAGATACACATCTTTTGTAAGGAAAAAAGTAATTATAATTTAAAAGCACACAGCTCAAAGTTGCCATCACAAAAACGACTATTATAGCAACTATTTCGCATTTGGACATTTTTTTGGCAGGAGGTCTGGGCATTGTTTATTGTGAGTCAGAAACAGGCACTGAGAAAATATGCAAATTTTTTAAGCAAGAGAAAATGCAGCTTTGAGTTGAGAAAACAGGGTGAATGGTGGAAACTGTCTGGGCCTTGAACACAAATCAACCTTAGCTGCTGAAATCATTTTTGGTCATTGGATGCTATTCTAGCAATCTGGAGTAAGGTCAGAATAAAGTTATTTTATGCTTTAAAACATACATTCAAGCTTGGTGCTGTGCGTCTGAGTGAAAATCTATCTTCTGCTAATGCTATGTTTATGGATGGATTCTGAGTAGAAAGACCAGGGAAGAAAGCCACCAGAATGTTCATGGATCCCATTTTTCTTGCCTGGTCAGGGAACTGCTGTCACCTGGTGACTTCTACTCACCTGTGGGTCACAGAAGAGGCAAAGGAAAGCCTCCTACCTTGCCCAGCTGCTTCCCCTCACAAGATCACAGCTGCTCAAGTGAAATGAATTCAAGGTGACCAGTTCATTCCTGTCAATAGGCCTCAGTTGTAAAATGGTGTTTCTATTAGAGCTGCATAAATCCAGTAAGTTCTTCCAAAAAGAAAGAAACCTCAACATCAACAGGTGAAATTGGGGGAGATAATATATTGGAGAAAAATACACTAAAACTGGGGTTGGGTTGTGAAACCTTGGGCAAATACTGTAGTCCTTCCCCGTGAAAGGCAAGACAGGAGCTGGGTTTCAAACTTTTCTTTAACCCTTTGTTCAAGTAAAATCTCAACCATGAAACCAAAGCAATGTGACATCAAGAATAAGCCTAATGCAGGGGTAGCCAGAGCTGCTAGATTTGCCCTTCCATTTGCTTTGCCTCCCTCTTTCCTTGTCCCACTGCCAGCATCTGGACATTGAATTGGTTCCCAGGGCAAGATATGTAAATGACTAAATCAGGTGTCTCTCAAATTCTAAGAATACCACTCTAATAAGCTGGCCTAAACTCTGAGGAAAAGACCAAAAGCATAAACCCTAAGAAGCCAAATTTTAGTAATGCCTCAGTTAATAAATTTTATAGAAGCTGACTTGTTCTAGTAAATTCCACCATAAGTAAAATGTGTAGGTGCATGTGTTTCAGGTCTCAGGGGTCTAGGGGTTTGAGTGGTGATGAGATAGAGTGGACTGAGGGACTGGTCACAGTTTTTATGGCCCTGTGACCTAGCTAAGCCCCAAGACAGAGGTGAGAAATAAAGCACAGCAAAACGAATGGTTTGCCCCAAATCAAACAGGTGGATGTCAAAGTTAAGACCAGAACCCAATGTTCACTCTCAGCTCTAAGCATTTTCAGAAAAACATTTTGTCCTATAATACCAATTACATTCAGTGAAAGCCTTGTGTCATATGACTCATTCATAAGACCAATGTTTTTTTTTAAATTTTTTTTAATGTTTTATTTATTTTTGTTACAGAGAGAGACAGAGCATGAGAGGGGGAGGGGCAGAGAGACGGAGACACAGAACTGGAAGCAGGCTCCAGGCTCTGAGCTAGCTGTCAGTACAGAGCCTGACGTGCGGCTCGAACCCATGAATGTGAGATCTGACCTGAGCCAAAGTTGGATGCTGCAAGGGTAAAGTACACACTGAGCTTCGAAAACTTGATCCAAAAAATGTTAAAGCCTCATTAATAATTATTTATATTGATTTATAATGATATTTTAGGTATGGGCTAAATAAAACATTAAAATATATTAAAATCAACTTATCTGTTCTTTTTGCTTCTTTTAATGTGACTAGTAGAAATTTTTAAATTACATATGGGACTCACATTATATTTTTACTGGACAGCACTGTTATAAAATGATTTCTCTTTATAGAGGAGTCCTTGCTCTTTATGGGGGAGTCCTTGGAATTGGCAGGGCTGGCTGGCATCTCTTCTCTAGCTCATTTTCTCCCAATTTATTTAAATAGGTTTTAAAAAGGTGAGAATATTGGTTTCTGCGTGAAGGTTTAATGCTAGTGGTAATACTACTACTAGTAAAAATAGTTACCATTAGTTCAGTGTTTTCTATGTGACGGGCACTGTGCCATGTGCTTTATATTTGCCTCATTTACTTGTCACAACAACACTATTGTTACTAAGTTTTATTATATCCACTTTAACAATGAAGGAATCGAGGTTCAGAGAGAATTAGCAACCAGACAAGGTCATGAGCTGGTTAAGTGGTTGAACTGGGATTTCACCCTAAGGCCACTTGCATTCAAAATTTAGGCACTTAAAGGCCACACAATTCTTGTTGCCAGAACTTACACTCCCAATGAAAATACTGCCCTCAGAATTCTACAAGTTCCCACCATATTTAAGGAACTGGGGGGGAAAGTGGGATATACAGAAAGGGGCAAAATGGCTGCAGTCCTTAAGAATGTTACCATACAATAGGGAAAACAAATGCACAGTGAAATATATGACAAAATGAAACCTGATGAGAGATTAAAAATAAATTTCTGTAGACATCAGAGAGATTCATTCCAGTTATGGGGAAAAAAGAGTTTCATGGAAGAGACAGTATTTCAGAAGGAACTCTAAAAATGAGAAAGTTTTTTCCACAATTAAGAATAGCTCAGGAGAGTTATTCCAGGTGGAGGAATGGGCAGGAACAAAGACATGGAGTGGTGTAGGAGAATGAGTGAGGACTCCAGGTGGGCTTTCCAGACATGGCTAAAGGACAGAGAAAAGACCAAAGAGATGGAGAATACCATGTTTTGGACAAGCAGAAAAGTGGGAAGAAAGTAGAAAACAACTTGATGATCTAGACAAAGCATTTCTTAGGTTGAAAAAGTCTTTAGGTGCAATGTTCAATATCAAAGGTAGTTTTGTACTAATGCACTTTGCAGAATGTTACAGTCTTTTCCCCCCTAGAAACTGTCATAACAAGCAATAACAACACCACCAACAAAATCAGTTCCTAAAACCTTCCAAGAACTACCCAATTTTCATGAGCCAAAAGGAATATACCCAAACATAACAAGGCCCTGTGGGAATGACCTCCCTGGTGGCCAACACTCTTCTGTATTCCAGGATCTCCTTCACAATGCCTTCTCACCCACCACCCTCACCCGAGTCCACATTCTGCTTAAAATCTTGGGTTTCTTCTATTCCATTAGAGGAAGATCTGTCTCAGTGGCAATAGATTCACCAAGAAATAATAATTGCTAACATCTACAAGGCAGACAGAAAAGATTAGAGGGGTGTCTGGGTCACTCAGGTTGGTTTTAGCTTAGGTCCGATTCTTGGTTATAGCTCAGGTCAAGATCTCATGGTTTGTGAGTTTGAGCCCTGAGTCAGGCTCTGTGCTGACAGCATGGAACCTGCTGGGGATTCTCTCTCTTTCTGCCCCTTCCCCATTCATGCACGTGTGCATGCTCTCTCTCTCTCTCACAAAAATAAATAAACTTTATTTAAAAAAAGATTAGAAAAAAGCAGCTTTCACCAGGTGTAGAGAAAGTGAATATTTTATTAGGTGGTCTATTGGAATCCTTTTTTAGATGTCTGCTATGTTTTCCCAATGTGATATTTAAGACAGAACTCATACCTTACGCCCTTGACCTCACAGTAGGTAGAGTCTCTCCTCCTCTAGCACTACTTATACTTGCATCTTTCCTCCACCAAAGACAACAGGACTCAGAATTTTAGTTCCATTTTCAAATTCTTCCAGGACACTGGAGCCACAAATCCTATTGTTCTGGAATAGTTTAGTGATTAAAATGTGGCCCCAATCTAAGCCTAGTCTCATGGTTAAAATGTGTGGAGGTGGGATTAAGGAAAGGAGGCATGTTTACCCTCAGTTGACTACCCTTTGCACTTTTCATTACAATCTCACTATAGTCCAGCACTAGAAAATACTACTCCTCTTGGGACTGGCCCTATTCAATGAGGTATTTATTGGCAATCCTGGAGCTACCCTTCTGGCATTCTTTTTATCCACCAGGGATATCTGGTTTGCCCAACTTCTTTTTTTAAAGAAGGAATGCCCAGTAATAGAATTTTAACATAGTGATTTCATCAGCAGATCTTTGAAGACTGCTTTTTTTCTTGAGAGAGAGGGAGACAGAGAGAGAGTGAGAGAGAGAATGAGTGGGGTAGGGGCAGAGGATCCAAAGCAGTCTCCAGGTTCCATGGTGAGAGCAGAGAGCCTGATGTGGGACTCAAACACAAAAACCATGAGATCATGACTGGAAGTCTGATGCTTAACCAACTGAGCCACCCAGGCTCCCCTCCCAATTCACTGCCTCTTTGCTGGTCTTTTAGGCTGTTTTTCATGGGTCTTCTGATAAGATTTCAGGCTTTGAAATATTGGGCTTTATGAAAGAAGAGCCTTCCTATAGGCTTGTCTTGAGTTGCTGAGAGCTGCCTGGAGATTTAAAAATGCACATTGACTGCATGATGTGATTTGTGTTATTAGGGTGAGAAAGAGGAAAAGAACAAATGAGAAGTGAACAAGGGCACAGATAATCTTCACATGGGTAGATACAGGCCATGGCTAAAGCTGGGGCTTTGATTCTCATTATAAAGGTGGTGTAGACTACAGGAAGGCTCTTTTCTGATCTTTCCTCTTGAGGTTGACTTAACATTTTCAGATTCCTCAGCTCCATCAGCATTGGCCCTACAGGTTTTTCTCTTATTCTAGTGCCTCTTCAGTCTTTATATTGAGCTTAGCCTTGTTGATACATTTTTTTAAATGTTTATTTGTTTTGAGAGAGAGAGAAAGAGAGCAGGGAGAGGGGCAGAGAAAGGAGAGAGAGAGAATTCTAAGCAGACTCTGCATTGAGCGCTTAACTAACTAAGCCACCCAGGTAGCTTTGACACATTTAAGTAATTTTTTCCTTTAAAGATTTTTGAAGCCTTGGGTCTTCAAAAAAATCTCTTCACAAAAGAGTAAAATATATACAGCTGCTAGTGTTGCCTTTCAACACTACTTCACCCTCTCAATTTTCACGCCCATTTGTTTGCTCTTCATGCAGCAAATGTTGAGTCCCTGCTCTGTGCCTGGCCCTGTAAGGTCGTGAAAAAAAGGAAAGAAGCTCATGGAGTTTACATTCTGGTTGGGAGAAGACAGACCCTGTACAAGTAAATACTCATTGCTTCTGGAAAGGGCTTTGGACCTCATTCTGAGTGGGATGTGAAGGTATTTTAGGGCTTAGCTCCATGCAGAAGAGTGATGGCCTTCTAAAAGGCTAACCCTGGCTGCTGCATGGAGCTTGGTTAGCTGTACTGAGACTAGTTAGAAAGCTGCTGGAATAGACCATTTGGAAATACTGGTGGCTTAGATTAAGGTCACTAACCAGAGAGGTAGTGAGAAGTGGCCTTATTTGGTGATGTGTTTTCAAAGAAAGGTTTAATTTCAGGACTTAATAATGTTAAGTTGGACAAAGGTATGAAAGAAAGAGCGTAGTGAAGGATGGAACTAAGGTTTTAGTCTTGAACAACCAGGTAAATGAATGGAGTTTAATTGAAATGGGGTGGAGAGCCTAAGGTTCAGGTTAGGTGTAAGTGAATGAAGAGTCCTGTTTTGGATCCTCTCAGATCTCCAAATGGAGATGTCTAGGTGGCAATGGCATCCAAAAGAGAATGAAAGCTGGAATTCCACATTTGGAACTTGTCACACACATGGGCTTAAGTGCTGCGGCTCAGCATAAGCATGCCAAGGGAGTGCGTGACAGCATGTGAAGACAGAAAATTCATAACCAAAACGGAATGGAATAACTAAAAATTAAATAGTTGAGGTTATTTTGTTTAACATTATACATGCTAGCATGCCAAACATTATTACAAAGGCTGGAGTTATATCTAAAGGAATCTCTATTATTCCCCCTCATATGGTTAGACAAATTTTTATAAGCATTTTTTGGCTCAAAAAGGATGACACCAAGGTTTTGGGCCAGAGAAACTGGAAGACTGTAGTTGTAACGTACTGATTTGGGGAAAGATCCGGAGTAGATTTGTGTGGGGTGTGGTCAGGGCAAGATATCAAAACTTCAGATAATCAAATAGAGATGTTGAATGGGTTGTTAGATAAAAAAGAAGGAATTCAGGGGAAAGGCTTGGTTTGAGATTAAATTTGGTGTTATCAACATCTAGATAAGGTAGAAAGCTATTGTACATTTCAGCAGTAAATAAGTGGATGTTGTCTCCCAAGGAGTGAGTGTAGCTAAAGAAAAGATGATTGAGGACTGTCCCTGTGGGTCTGAAATGTCTAGAAATGGAAAACATATGGAGGAATGGGAAGAGAGACAGTAAGGTAAGGGAGGAAAACGCAGAAGTGTTATCCAGTATACCAAATTACCTTAAATATTACAAGTACTTAATGCATCATCACATAGTCACAAATTCTTTTAAAACTTAAACAAGTATAGAGTCCCATGGGTTTGATTTCCATTGTCTCTGAATTTAATTCTAAATCTCCCTAGGATTATAGACACTTGCCTTTGGAAATCATTACGTTATCTAAATAATTTTAAGGTTGCTTTCCCAAAGGAATATTTTGGAACTACTCACGGCTATACATTTCCAGCTAATTAGTGTTGTTGCCGACTGAGCAGAGATTTTGGTCTGATGTAGAAGTGGCAGACATCTATGCTCCTCACCATTTCAAAATTGTGTAGTTATTAGACCCGACACTATATCGTTTTTATTGTTAGTAAAGAAGCACAAATACATGTAAATTGTGTTTCAATATAATTGGCTCCTTTTGGAATTTTTTTGCTTTTTATTTTATGTACTTCTGTTTTTTGTTTTATTTTGAGGAGAGACTTTATTGGACTGCTAAAGGGGACAATGGTGCAGAAAAGTGAAGAATCTCTGGTGTCTGGATCTGTGTGGTGTATTCTTTCCTGATACTTCCCACTTCTCGGCGCACCGCACAGTTCTTAAAGACGGTGCCCTCATATGCTACTGGATACCTTGGGGATTTGATCGATGACATTATCTTTGTTCACAGTGTCTTTTCTCTTCTGAGGTTTTTAAAAAATGTTTGTCTTAGAGTGAGAGAGAGTGCATGTGAGTGGGGGAGAGGGGCAAAGAGAGAGGGAGAAAATGAGAATTTAAGCAGGCTCCACACTGAGTGTGGAGGCCGAGGCAGGGCTCAATCTCACAACCGTGAAATCATGACCCGAACTGAAATCCAGAGTCCTTCACTTTAGGTGGTGAAGTCTGCTATTGTTACTTTTTTCTTCGTGGCTTTTGAGTTTTTCCAGTTCTGAGTATTTCTTGGAGACACTTTCCCCACTCCAAAGTTATAAAAGTACTGTTCTCTCCAACATTTTCTTCCAACACTTTTTAAAAGGATTATTTATTTATTTTGAGAGAGAGACTGAGAGAGCAAGCAAACGATAGAGAGAGAGGGAGAGAGAGAATCCCAAGCAGGCTCAGCACTGTCAGTGCAGAAGCCAATGCAGGCTCGAACCTGAGCTGAGAGCAAGAGTCCAACATTCAATTGACTGAGCCACCCAGGTGCCTCTTCTTCCAATGTTTTTATAGGGTTTTGTTTTGTTTTTCATCCAGCACTTTAATCCAGTTGGAATCCATTGATTTGGGTTTTTATGTCTGTTGTGATGTATGAAACTGAGTAAAAGGAAACCTCACTGAAAATGGAGTAGAGAGCTCTCATGCCCTGCCATTTGTCAAATGCAGACCCCAACAGGGGGGGGGGGGCTACTTTCCTGCTCCAGCAGGAGGGGGAAATTTATCCTTGCCTGGTAACAAGTTTGGCCAATAAGAAAATACTACAACTCAGCAATGAGAAATTGTCATCACCTGGACTATCTCTTTCCTCCAATGGACTTTCATTCAAAGCAGCCCCTCCCAAAGTTCTCCTTTTCCCTCTAAAGTAACTTTCTTCTCCTTTGATCTTTGGACTTACTTATGGTTTGCCATGGCCTAAAGCCTTGAATTGCAATTCCTCTGCTATGCCCAAATAAATCCATTTTGCTGATAAGTAACTGGCTGTTGTACTTTTATGGTTGATAGATATAAGGATCTAACTTTAAAAAAAAATTTAACATTTTTATTCAGTTTTGAAAGACAGAGCGTGAGCAGGGATAGAGCAGAGAGACAGAGGGAGACAGAGAATCTGAAGCAGGCTCCAAGCTCTGAGCTGTCAGCACAGAACAGAACTTGATGCAGGGATTGATTCAGAGCTCAAACTCACAAATCGCAGTATCAATGACCTGAGCCAAAGTCGGACACTTACCTGACTGAGCCACCTACATGCCCCTATTAGGATCTAACTTTTTAATTTGTTCTCCTATAATGATAGCTAAGTATTTCAAAACCATTTATTGAATAGTTAATCTCTTTCTCATTTACCATTTTTTAGCAGCTTTACTGAGGAATAATCTATATACAATAAAATTATTAAAAAATTACAATTAGATACATTCTGACATATGTGTAGACCCATGAAGGCATCACCACAACCAAGATAGTGGTTATTATTTCTTAATATCTTCAATTTTATTTATCTTTTGAGTAGTTAACACATTAACAGAGCTGAAAATTTCAAGACATAAAATGTTTTATTATAGAAAGTTTCATTACTCATACCTAACCCCAGCTTTGATTGCCCATTTCCCTCTCTAGAGGCAATCAATGTCTTTTGTATTCTTATAGAGATGCTTATTTATACATATATTATTTTTTTAACTGATTTTTTTAAAGTAAATTCTACAAATCCCCAACATTTTGGAATATTCTTTCATGCCAATATAAATATAAGAGAAATTATAAAGATAAATTTCTCCATTGATTTGGGTTTTTATTTTCCTTCATTGAAATGATTTAGAAATAATCTTTAATATAATCTTACGAATAATACTTAATTCAAGCTTCAGCGGCTTCCAGTAGCAATTTCAACACCGAGTTTAACTTTTTCCAGTGGCACTTGTTTCAGGACAGCATCATCTGTCCTTCTTGGCAGCTGTCACACAGTTTGGGCCCATCTGACTCCCTCAACTCAAATTAACCAACCCCAAAATGGTGCCAACCTGCATGCATAGTTCCCTCTCCATCCTGTGTTTTCCTTCCTTCCTTCCTTCCTTCCTTCCTTCCTTCCTTCCTTCCTTCCTTCCTTCCTTCTTTCCTTTCTTTCTTTTTTATGGTAGTTAATTTTATTTGTTCAAGGGCTTATATTGCAAGCCCTAAACCAAGCATGGACTTCAATTCTGTGAGCCCAGATTCATATATTTAGGAGGATAAAAGCAAACTGTGTTCCATGTATATGGATGAAAAAATAAAGGCTCACGGTTAATCACTTTGTCGTTTTAAATTTCTACTGCTTAGAAGCCAGAAGTCACAGGTCTCTTAGGTCTTTCTGGATGTTCCACAAAGTATTTGCATTTTTCTTGAGCTGAGCAACCTCATGATCCTTCAGCTTTTGGCTGATGACACTGGTTAATCCTCCGTGCATGCTGAATGCTGGGGGATTGGAAGACTTCGTTCTCAACGCCATGCATTCCTTTCACCATTGTTGACACTGGATGGATACTGGATAGATTTTTCAACATGGATTCAACGAGATCAGCCACACTCAATCCAGTGTGGCTGGATGACTTCCCAGGCACTTTCAACCTGTGCACTTCCTTCCTGTTTTCACTGTCATTGTCTGTTCCTATTTCTGGATTCAGTTCCTGGAGAGAAACGTCTGGCACATTCACTCCACTCCACACGGTCACACTTGAGTCGCCAGGTTCTCCCAAGATACATCCCTGGCCGCTGCTGGGATGAGTGCCACCTTTTCCAGCCATAAGATAGCGAAATCTAGCAGATTATACCTGTTTCCGACCGCAGGGTGCTTGGGTAGGCCACTTAGCTTCTACGTATGTAAGAATATCCACCGGATTGGAGACCACAATCATGATACAATTAGGACTGCACTTGACTCTCTGAGGAATAGTGAGTTTGTAGACATTAACATTCCTCTGCACCGCGTTGAGTTGGCTCTCTCCCTCCTGCTGGGGGACTCCTGCAGGTATAGCCACAATCTTAGAATTGGCGGTCACAGAGAAATTTTTATCTGCCACAATTTTAGGTGTCAGAAGAAATAAGCTCCCATGTTGCAGATCCATTTCTCATTTGAGTTTATCTTCCAAAACACCCACAAGGGCAAGTTCATTATTCAGAGGCTTTCCCAGAATGCTGATGGCACATGCAATACCAACTTGTCCAACACCCACTGCAGTGATTTTATTGTTTGGGATAGTTGCCTCTTCTTCTGCAACTGGTTCAGTCAGTTTCTCCTTAGGAGTTGCCATGAACCCAGAGAGAAATGGCTGTAAGAGTCACAAGAAAATGATGTCAGCTGTGTGAGTCTCCTTCAGTACAGGATCTCCATCGTGTGTTTTTCTTGTCTTTGATGGTATCTATGGGATTATCGCTGTGGACCCTAAAACTAGGGGAGGAAGACTGGCACCTTTTCTGGTTTGTTGAACTGGAAGCTGGAATTATCCAGGACCATTCATTTATCCTACATCTGTTCTACAACCTCATGAGATCTGGCTGCACTAACACTGACCAGTCTTTTGGATGGAACATGTCTCTTCAAGGATCACCAAGCTCCTCCTAATCCACACATTCCTCTAGGTGGTAGATCCCCCTTAGCCCTCCAACTCTTGTGCCCCATCCTGAGACACATGACTCTGTGGAGCCCCAGGGCAGGGGCTTTCTTCCCAAACATATGTTCTGAAACAAAACAGTGCTTACTCTGTGTTACTCTGTGTTAGTATGGTAGGTGCCCATAGGAAGAGAAAGGATCATCTTAAATGTACGTCATTACTAGAATCAGGAGAGTGAATTTATTTTCGAATGTGCTGATGAAAAGGAATTCAGCTTTGTTGCATCACCTCCTAAAGAACTAATGCAAGTTATGATTACAACAAGCTTTTATGATCTTTCTCTGTGTGTGTGTGGTTTTCTTTTTTTTCTTTCTGCCTTTCTTTCTTTCTTTCTTTCTTTCTTTCTCTCTCTCTCTCTCTCTCTCTCTCTCTCTCTCTCTCTCTCTCTCTTTCTTTCTTAGTTTTAAAATTCATTCTCTATCTTTGTGCTACTGAATTCAAGCACACTCCACTTAAAAGCTTGTTAATGTTCATCACAGTATCTGTGTTGAAGTTTGGGAAGTCCATGGAACTTAAGTAGAAAGGAAGTTGGCTCTAATTTCATCTTTTAGTACCATACCCCCACTTGAAAAAATAAAGACTGGCTGTTTGAAGACGCTTAGATATTATTCTTTAGTTTCCTCTTGATTTGTGTTTATTGCTCAACGTTTTCCCAGGGGAGGGCTGGAGGCAACCGCAGGACAGTCAAGGCATTCTGTTCTATTCCTTTTCTATCGAAGGGCTCCAGATAACAGGCCTGAAGAAGGGAACATATTCAGGCCTCACAGCAGGATGTCAGTACTTTATAATAACCTCTCCCACAGCCTGAAGCTCCCAGCACTATTCACTTTGTACTAGTACCCTTAACCCAGCACAAAGGAAGACTTTGAAAGTCCCTGGACCCCTCGTCCCTGCTGAGAATTCAGGACGCAGGATTCTGCACAGCAGTCTTCAAAAAGCCCCCTAATTTTATTTCCATCTCTGATTTCTGGGCCAGAGTCTTCTGCTTGAACAAGGGGGAGAACAGCTGTGTAAATAAACACAAATGACTGCAGTGAGCTGAGTGCCTTCCCCAACTGCCACTCTGCTGATTGTGTAGATGGATAAAGACATGGACCAAACGTGCTGCAATATATAATATTCTTCATGGAGAAAATTGGTACTAAGCACCTGGAAGAGAGTTCTGTATAAAATAGGGCTGCTGGGATGCTGGGTAACCAGAAACAGTGAACTGAATCCTATTATTGTACTCAGGAACCTTCAAAAAGCCTGTTTTCCTAAAGCCAATCAATCATCCATCCAGCAAACATTTATTGAGTATCTACTACATACAAACCATGTTTCTAAGTGTTTAAGGGGACACCTGGTCACCTCCAGGGGGGTCTGTCTGTGCCTTTAGGCCTGTGGATCAGAGCAAAGGGATAAGTAGTGATTAAAAGTATAGTTTCTGAAGTTAACTGACCTAGGCTTGTGTTCAAACACCATTCCCTACTAGCTGTGTGACCTTGGACAAGTTGCAAACCCTTTCTGAGCTTCAGTTTCCTCACCTCTAATATTTATTTCCTCATAATCCCATTGTGAAGATTAAATGATGTGCTACACAGAGTCTGCCACATAACAAACTTCCAATGTAAAGATTAGCTGCCTCATAGGGCATAGATTAAGCTGATGCGGAAAACAAATCCCACCCCAAGTTCAGTAGCATAGCATAATGGAGGTTTATTTCTCTGTCCAGAGCTGGGAGGTGCAGGGCTGTAAGGGTATCTGTATCACTTTCGACATGTAGCTTCATCTCCAAGACCAAGATGGTTGCCCTGGCTCTTAGTGCATCCCTGCCAGCAAGAGAAGGAGAAAGTCAGAGGAGAGTATGCTTATTGCTTTTAACTGTATAACCGAGGAGTGGCACATACTTGTTAGATTTGACAGAACTTCGTCATGTGATTGTGTCAAGCTGCATTAGAAGAGTGGGAAATGTAGTGTCTAGCTGGCCATGTGTTCAGCTATAACTCATAACTTCCTTTGTGTGAGATGGTGGGCCACAAACCATCCCCGCCACAGCCATCATTATGACCTACTCATAGGGCTCACGACAGTCACTGCTGGAAGAGCCTTGGAAGATCGTCGGACATAGGCTCCTGGACACAGAGGTAGGAAGGAAAAACTAAAACATTCCAACGGAGGGAAAGAGAGCTCAGAGACATCAAAGGGGAATTTGTTTAGAATATATTGAGAAGTCTGGATTATCTGGGGTGTAGCATACAATAACAGAACTGCGTGGGGAAGCAAAGCTAGAGTGTAGGTTAACGGCAGCTCATGAAGGGCCTGAGACATTTGTACTGTATTTTTCAGCAGTGAAGAAATAATACAGATTTCCCTAGTAGGGAGGAAAAAATAGGTGATGTGCTTTAAGAACATATCTGACAGCAGAGAATAGGCAGAAAGTGAATGACCAATTAGAAAAGTAATTTAATAAACCAGGGATAAGATTTTGAGGGCCTTAACAGGGTCATAGTGGTGGTGAGATTGCTAAAATAGAATCACATGAGAAGCACCTTTGGAAATAGAATGGACAGGATATGGGAACCCACTGAGTATGGGTGTGAAACAAATGTGTCAAGAATGACCTCAAATTTTTGTTTTTATCAGGACAGTGATGCCATTAAAAAGGACAGGGAAGGGGCGCCTGGGTGGCTCAGTCAGTTAAGCGTCCGGCTTTGGCTCAGGTCATGATCTCACGGTTCATGGGTTCAAGCCCCACGTCAGGCTCTGTGCTGAACAGCTAGCTCAGAGCCTGGAGCCTGTTTCAGATTCTGAGTCTCCCTCTCTCTCTCTGACCTTCCCCTGCTCACACTCTCTCTCTCTGTCTCTCAAAAATAAAAAAATAAATAAAAAGAAAGAAAGGGAAAAAAAGGACAGGGAAGGGGTCCCTGGGTGGCTCAGTCAGTTGAGCGTCTGACTCTGGATTTAAGCTCAGGTCATGATCTCACATTTCATGAGTTTGAGCCCCACAACAGGCTCTATGCTGACTGTCCAGAGCCTTCTTGGGATTCTCTCTCTCCCCCCTCTCTGCCCTCCCCTTTTCAAAATAAATAAATAAACAAACGTTAAAAAAAAAAAAAAGGCAGGAAAGCCAGGAAGAGGAGAGAGAAAAGCTAGGGTGGGGTAATATCTTATGAGCCAGTGAAAGAGAGTTTCATGGTACCCTTATAATTAAACTTATTTTTTATTTTTACTTTTGGATAATTCTTTAATGTCTGCTCCTCCACTAGACTATAAACTCATCCATAGCTGCGTAACAAACCATCTCAAATTATGTGGCATGAAACAAGCAAAAAAGCTCATTTATTATTATTTTTCATGGGTCTGAGGGTTGACTAGACCTAGCCAGGTGATTACCACTCAGGATCTCTCATTCAGGTCAAGCCAGACAAGGGGAGGGGCCGGAATCATCTCAAACACTCACAGGTTTGGAAGTAGGTAGTTAGTGGCTCTGAGCTGAGACTTCAGCTGGGACTACTGGCCTGGGTTTTTTCATAGCACAGTGAGTGGGGTCTAAGAACACATGCCTTCGAGAAAGCCAAGGGAAAGCTGTATTACGGTTTATCACTAAGTCACTCAGGTCATTTCAACTGCATTCAGTTCATTAGAAGTGAGTCACTTGGGCCAGTTGTATTTCAGGGCTTGATGGGAGGAATGTGCAAACATTCGTGGACATGTTTTAAGCTACCGCATTCGGTGAGGTCAGGGCCTTAACCCTGCCATTTTTTAAACTACTATATTACTGATGCTTAGGAAAAAGTAGAATGTGGTGTGGTCAATGAAAGTTTGAACAAGTGAATGAAAAGAAAAATCAACATGTTTCAGTGCCACAGATTATTCATGATAAAGACTAGGGAATATTGGCTTTTGTTATTACTAGCTGGCCACCTGTATGGCCACCATGTCTATGTGGGGAACTCAGTTTTCAGCAGCTGTCACGAATACCACTGGGGAACGAGAGTATTACAATCCCCTTCTTTTTATGTTTTTTATTTTTTTAACACCAACTGTAATTCTCAGTTTGGTGACATGTAAGCTACTCTAGTCTGGTTTCTAAGTCAGACCCAGTCTCACCCTAAGCCTGGTCTGGTTCCTAAATTGGACCCAGCTTGACCCAGACCTGTTTCTAAGTCGGACCCAGTCTGACTCTGGCCAGTTTCCCACCCAGCCCACCTCCAGAGGTAGTGAGGAAGCAGCCAGCCCAAAGGGGCTCCACCGGTACCTAAGCTTAGTCAGGTACCAAATGGTCCGCTGCCCCAGGGGACCCTTAGGGCCTCCTCGGTTCCCTCTTCTGATACCAAAACTGTTAGAAGGTAAACTGAGGCATATTAAAAATCTTAAGAGTTTGAGCAAAAATGGATTTGAATTGGGCAGCATCCAATCCAGCAGATAGAAAGGAGTTTCGAGGAGCAGTACAAAATGAAAGCCTTAGAGGCAGAAGGGAGCAGGAACAGGGGAGTTACCTGAGGCAAACAAAACAAAACAAAACAGCGGGTTGGTTATTACAAAGTTACTTTCCTTTACGGAATGGCAGGGTTCTCTGTCAGGCAAATTACGCAACTGGTGCTGATCAGGTGATTCCTGATTGAGTTAGATTGCATTTCTGGGAAAGCCCAAACTGTAATCAATTAAGTCTCAGTTTGGTGACACGGGGCTTAGCATAAGCTATTCCACTTTAGGCCTATTGTCTTGCTTTTAACAGAGGCAATACCTGAACCAAATGCCTGTCCTGCAAGGGACTATTTTCTGCTTTTACCCAAATATAAAAGGTGAATGTGTCAGGGTTTTTTTTTTTTCTGATACATCACAAATTACCACATATTTAGTGGCTTAAAACAACACTCATTTATTAGCTCATAATTCTGTAGGCAAGAAGTCTCGGGTTCTCTGCTTAGGGTCTTGTAAGCTCAAATCAAGGTGTTGTGCAGACTTCAAGCTCATCTAGAGCTTAGGGTCCTCCTCCAAACTCATGTGGTCGTGGAAAAATCCAGTTCCTTGTGGTTGTAATACTAACGTCTCTGTTTCCTTGCTGGCTGTCAGCTAACGGTCACTCTCAGAGATAAGGGACTGCATTGCTTGCCACGGAACCTCCTCCGTCTTCAAAGCCAGCAATGGAGAATTTCTCTCTCATTGAATCTCTTATGCTTCAAGTCTCTCTATTACCCTGTCTCTGATCTCTAGATCCAGATTTGAAGGGCTAGTGTAATTAGGGCAGGCTTACCTGGATAACCTCCCTATTTTAAAGTCAATTGATTTGGGGACTTAATTACATCTGAAATTAGTATTCGAATAACTAGAAGTTCACAGTATTAGTGTCTGAATACCTGGGAGGTATGTGTACACAGGAACTAGGAATCTTGGAGGTTGTTTTAGAAATTACTAACGCAATGGGAAATTTCCCGAACATAGGAAGGTATACAGGCAGTTCCAGTATTGGAAATAAAAATAATTATACAAATGTCTACCACAGGAAGAAAAAGGACAAATGAAAATATAGGAAAACTGAAAGGTAAGCATCTGAGATTGAAGTTACGAATTCTACTAAGAAACTACAGCTGGACAAAGGAGTGAGGAGCAGCGATGAAAGCCTGGCTGAGGTTGGCTGGATGCAGAAAACAGCAATAGAGGCCTTTGATGTTCTTAATTAGCTTCCTAAGCAATCAGCTGCAGCAATGAGTACAAAAAAAGCTGGAGCCCTTGAGTGGGGATGTGTGTGCAGTATGAGGGTTGGCAAGGCAAGGGGCATGGGTCGTGGTGGGAGCGCTAGGAGCATGTTGCAGGGGAAGAAGCTGGAGGTCTGAATTCTTATCTGCAAGGTGAGGGTTTTGCAGTGGATAATGTCCAACCATTCGAAGGTAGCATCTTATTCTACGTTGTGGCCACAGGGTCCTGCTGATGAGGACAAAGATTAGGTTCATTCGGATTTGATACAATAAGAAAGAGTAAGAGTAAGAGGGTGAGGCAAGAAGTTGATTTAATGCAACTTCCCATACAATTTAAAACATTTATGACAATACATTTCCTTCCCCCACCCCTTTCTTTGGTCTATTATTATAATAGGGTTTTCGTCTCAGTATGGCATAATCCTCACTGTAGTTTGTTTGCATGTTTGTTTTAAAGGTCAATAATTATCTAAACACTTTAACAAATGAAAAATAAGTGTCTTTTATATTTATCTGCATATTTACGTTTATGGCACCAGTCATTATTTTATGTAGGTTTAAATTTCCATCTGGTATTATTGTCTTTCAGCCTGAAGCACTTTTAAACATATCTTCTGGCAATGAATTCTCTCAGCTTTTGTTGTCTGAAAATATCTTTATTTCGACTTCATTTTGAAGGAATTTAAAAAAATCTTTTTTAAAATTTCTCTTAATGTTTATTTAAAAAAATTTTTTTAACGTTATTCATTTTTGAGTGAGCAAGCGACAGAGAGAGAGAGACACTGAGTGCGAGTAGGGGTGGGTCAGAGAGAGAGGGAGACATAGAATCTGAGGTGGACTCCAGGCTCTGAGCTATCAGCACAGAGCCCAATAGGGCTCGAACCCACAAACAGTGAGATCAGACCTGAGCTGAAGTCAGATGCCCAACTGACTGAGCCACTGAGTTGCCCCTAATGTTTATTTTTTAGAGAGTGAGTGAGAGAGAGGATGCACTTTCCTGAGCACGAGTGGGGGAGGGGCAGAGAGAGGGAGACAGAATATAAAGCAGGCTCCAGGCTCTGAGCTGTCAGCACAGAGCCTGATGCGGGGCTCGCCCTCACAAACCTGGAGAGCATGACCTGAGCTAAAGTCAGACATTTAACCTACTGAGCCACGCAGGCGCACCTGAAAGATTTTTTAAAAAAATATAGACTTCTAGGCTGGTTCTCTCACCTCAGCAGTCACCGTCGTTCAATCTTCAAAAATGTTGGTCCATTTTATTCTGGCTTGCATTGTTCATGATGAGAAACAAGTGATAATTTTTATTTTTATTTCCTTGTGTATAATGGTCATTTTCTCTCCTTCTGCTGCTTTTATAATCTTTCTCCCCATCACTGATTTTTAACAATTTTGTTATGATGTGCCTTGGCATGGTTTTCTTCTTGTTTATTTTGTTGGGTTGTGTTGGGTGTCTTGGATTTGTGAGTCTGTTCATCAAAATTGATAATATTTTGATTGTCATTTCTTTAAATATTTCTTCTATTTCTCTCCAGGACTCCAATTACACATGTATTAGACTACTATTGATATGTGCCACATATCACTGCTGCTCTAATAATATTTTTAAGCCCACTTTAACTTGTGCTTTAATTTGGGTAGGTTTTGTTGCTCTGTTTTCAAGTTTACTGGTCTTTTCTTCTGTGGTGTTCATCAGCTATTGATCTTGTCCTGTAAATGTTTCATTTTGGACATTGTATTTTTCATCTGTAGAAGTTCCGTTTGTTTCCTCTAAATTCTTGAGCATATTTGTGATATTTTAAGCAGGTGTTTTAAATCCATCACCTGTGAATTCCATAATTTCTGTCATTGGGGGGTATATTTCTCTGGTTAATTTTTCTTCTAATTATGGGTCACATTTCCTTGTTTCTTTGAATATTTAGTGGTGTTTTTTTTTGAAGTTTGTTTACTTATGTTGAGAGAGAGAGAGAGACCGACCATGTGTGTGTGCATGCAAGCAGGGGAGGGGCAGAGAGAAAGGGGGAGAGAGAATCCCAAGCAGACTTCATGCTATGCTGTCTGCCGCATGGAGCCCTACTCAGGGCTTGAACCCATGAATGGTGAGATCATGACTTGAGCTGAAACCAGCAGTTAGACACTTAACCTACTGAGCCACCCAGGCACTCCTAGTGTTTTTTGATTGGATACTAGACAGTACATTTAAGTGTCTGAATCTTTTTATCTTCCTTTACCAGAAGAGTGGATAGATTTGTTCTGTTGTGCAGTTAACTTACTTATAGATCAGCTTCATCATTCTGAGACTAGTTTTTAAGCTTTTGTTAGGGGCAAGTATAGAGTAACTTTTTTTTCCCCTCTATGATTAGTTTGGCCCTAATTCTATGTCCTGCCCTTTGTGGAGTCTTCAGTGGAAAAAAAATCTTAGGTGTTTAGTGATGTTTCTGTTTTTGATTGGTCTTACGTAGTATTACCCTATGCATGACCAAGGTTGGTATTCAGCCAAATACTCAGAGGCCCCTATGCAGATTTTTAAAGCTATATCTCTGCATAGTTTTGTCTTCATTGCCCTGCAAATTCTCTGGGGAGTTACAATTTTCTTGTTTGTTATTTTTTATGTTTGTTTATTTTTTGAGAGAGAGAGAGAGAGAGAGAGAGAGTGCAAGCATGAGCGGGAGAGGGGCAGAAAGAAAGGAAGACAGAATTTGAAGCAGGTTCCAGGCTTTCAGCAGTCAGCAGAGAGCCCAAAGCAGGGCTTGAACTCACAAACCGTGAGATCATGACCTGATCCAAAGTCATACGCTCAGCTGACTGAGCCACTCAGGCACCTCACAAGTTACATTTTTCTGATGCTAGTTGTCCACTGTCTAAAAACGGTTGTTTCACACACATTTCTCAGAGAAAAAAAATGAGAAAGGGACTCTTGTGTCTACCTCTGACCTTGCTGGCCTCTTCCTTAATACCCTTGTGCAATCATGTGTAATTCTAAGTACAGGGGCTGGATGAGTTCACAGAGTTAGGCGATCTGAGGTGTGTGCTGGGTTTCTACTCTCGGATTAAAAATGCAGCTTAGAATAGGAGACTTCGGCATTTCTCCTTCAGAGCACTTCTGGGGAAATTCTTTGAGCTCACTAAGGTAGGTTGGCACATGAGGCAAGCAACTCCTGTCTCCCTCCTCTAGATCTTTCCTAAGTTGGGAAAGTCTCACTGATAAAGGCAGGATCTGAGCTAGACTTGGGGAACAGGCTTAGAAGAGGGGGGAGCAGGGTGGAGGCATCAAGGTGGCTCAGCCTCTCTGACTTTTGCTTTTTCTAAGGTATCCCCTCTCTTCCTTTTCCTCCCTCCCCCTGGTCCCCACCAAATCCTGGTGATGTAGTTGCCATTTTCCTAAGAGCAATACTTAATAAAAAAAAAACCTTTTATTGTGTCTTAAAATAAATAAGATAAACAAATAAGAGATATATTCACTCATTGTCAAACACCGAAAAAATACTGAGCATCCTTAGAAAACCACCTTTTGGTAGATGGTATTACTTTTTAATGAAACAGGTAGTTAGAATAGTTGGAATAATGCATGAAGTTGGGCTTCCAAGTTTTAAGACTTTATTTAATGTTTATTTATTTTTGAGAGAGAGACAGAGTGCAAGCAGGGGAGGAGAGAGAGGGAGACGCAGAATCTGAAGCAGGCTCCAGGCTCTCATCTGTCAGCACAGAGCCTGATGAGGGGCTTGAACTCCCAGACCACGAGATTATGACCTGAGTTGAAGTTGAATGCTTAATTGATTGAGCCAACCAGGCGCCCCATGCAACCAAGTTTTAAAACCTAGCATTATAACCATTTTTTCCAAAATTTTTAGCTCTGCTTTTACTTGTGTTAGCTTGGATGAGTTACTTACTCTCTGTAAACCTCAGTATCTTCATCTGCAAAATGGAGATTATAGTAGCACCTCTTTCACAAGATTGCGGTCAGGACTAAATAAGATAGTATATATCCAGCTCTTAGCTAGTGCCTGACATATGGCAAGGCCTCATTAACTGTTAGCTAATGCTTTTTCAGTCATGCATGAATTCATTTTATTATTAAAGTATGACTTTTCAAAGGGTGCATATTATGTCACTGTATAACTGTATCATGACTTACTTAACTGTTGCCCTATTTTGGACATGCATACTAGGTAAAATTTTTGCTGTTATAAATAATTTTGTGACAAAAGACTCTTGAATATAAAACTGTCCACCTTTCATGTGAAGGTAATCTCTGGAAGTGGAAGGAATAGGGGAAAAGGAATAGAACATCAGTGTTAGAGTTTCCTTCGTCAGTGTCAGCTCAGACCCCTCTGAGAAAGGATAGCAGCTTTGGGCTGGCTTCTAGAGGAGCCTGGGCTGAAGGAGAAAATAAGACCCTTTAGGGGATTTCTGCCTTCCCTCCTTTTTGTTTCAGATTCTCAGAAGGTTGGGACTCCTTGACCTGGGAAGACCTGAGGACTATGTCCACAGCTCAATGGCCAACTATGTGACTTTGGGAAAGTCACTCAATTTCTCTGGGCTTCCTCTTGGATAAAATGAGGAGTCGGTTTCACTTCTAAAGTTTTTTAAATGCCAGCAATCCTACAATCTAAGACTCTTGACAACCTCATATCTAATATCAACAGACCCCACTTCTTATTTCAAGTGGAGAATTTAGATTGTGCAATCTTTGGTCTATTCATGTTTTCAAGAAGCATTTACCCCACACCTTCCATTCATCATCACAGAAGTGAATTACATGGTCTCTAGTCTTTGAAGAACTCCCAGTCCAGTAGGGAAATAGGACAAGGGAAAAATTTTATTGACACACTGAGAGAAGTGCTATAATAGACTTACTGAACCCCATGGAAGGACAGAAGGAGCAGATATCTGTTCTGTCTTTAATGGTGCTGAGTGGGTGGGTCAGAGTAGGAGTGGATCACCTGGGAAAACAGGCAAATTGTCTCCAACCTCCTTCATGTATGAGCCTGATTCTTAGTATCAGTGAAAGCTCTCTTGCTATGAAACAATTGTCTATCGTAAAACATCTCCATAAAGGAAATATTGCTTAGAAACTCCAAGATGAAAGAAAGGAAGTTGACTATAAAAATGAGCAAGACATTGTCTTTACCTCCTAAATAGTGGTGGGAAAAGGCAGCTATGGAAGTAATCAGTATGGAAAGTTAGGTGTAGAAATAATAAGAATCAGCTATGGATGGAGTGTGATTTTTATTCCTGAGAGATCTGGGGCATTCTTTCTGGCTTGCTGAAAAACATGCTGGCTTTGGAGGTGGAGCGGGCGGGGAGCTTCAGGATCTAGGACTAGTTGCCTGATGGCTGTATCAGTAAACAGACCCGGGAACACTTGCCTGGAGATCATGCCCCTAGAGCGGGGGTATATATCAGACACCGGAGAAGATGATCCTTTCTCCCTTTCTCTGGTTACCAATCTTTTAGGCGTTGTTTACATATCCTAAAGGTGTGAATAGTATTTTTCGTTGAAGGAATATTGATAAAGTAATGAGTAAGAGGGCATTTGGCACATGTCAAATTACTCGGGTTCTGGAAGGAGAACAGGAGCTAGCATCTTAAGGAACAGACTTATCCAATAGACTTTGTAAGGAAGATTTTGGCATTCACCAGAGAGTTGTGTTCCCGGCAGAAGGGCACCATCCCGGAGCAGCTGCTGGAACAGAGCCTGACGCTGTGTGGCAGTGGCGAGAGCGCTCATAGGAAGGGGACATGGAGCAAAGGGGAAGGAGGACACGGCCAGCTGACCACATCTTAGTCTGACTTGGCCCAGGGGCCAGTAGGAAAGGGGTGCTTAGGGCGGGTCCTAGGGGTGGGGTGACTTCTTCTGAAGTGCTGGTCACCTAGCGCTACAGAGAATGTGACAAATAGTCGTTAGCACCCCTCGGTTTCTGTCTCTCCTGGTGTTCCAAAGTAAAAAGCAATCAAGAAAGTGCTTAAAGAAAAAAGGCAGGGCAAGGGAAAGATAAACCAAGCAGGCGTTGCCAGGACAATAGTGAACAGACAGCTGGGTTGAGTGTTTGGGGCTGTGCACTGAAGGAGAAATGCCCTGAGCAGCTCTGTGCTGGGTTCAGAATTCAGACATAATGGCAAGGTGCGATGAGATCCTCTCCCCCAGCCCCCCTCCACGCCACCCCTCCCCGAAGTCCAGCCAGGTGGAGAGGGTGGGAGATAGAGAGGGGGGAGATTTATTTTGGTGTAGAGTGCTCTGAAAGCGATAGGGAAGACAAAGGAAGTGAGCTCAGAGAAGGGAAAATGTAGGATATCCTAGGGCGCCTTCACAAGGCACCAGGACAGGAGCGAGAAGCCACAACCAAAGCAGTGCAGTGACTGTTATCTCCACATGCATGGAATGCCTGCTCTGCGCCTGCAGTTGAAATAGGCGGCTTTCTTCTGAGCAGAAAAGCGTTTGCCGGATTTGGGCTGTGTTATCTTGGAATGTGTTTCCTAAGCCTGCTCCCGGTGGCAGCAGACTGGCCTCCCAGCCGGCTCCATCCAGCGCAGGGAAGGCACCTGGTTAGACCACTGGGTAAGGCCTCCACTGTCTCATGCAGGCACAATCACAGCATAGCTAGCAGTTAAAAATACGGACTCTGGTGCCACACTGTCTGGTTTTGTAATTCCCGTTCTACCACTTGGGAAAGAACTTAACCTTCCTGGGACTCAGTTTCCTCATTTGTAAAATGGAATCATAGCAGTATCAACTTTGTTGATTGTTATGGGGTTAGACGGGCTTAAACATGTGAGGAGACGGCCCGGCCATGGTAAGAACCATGAAGTGTCGGCTATCATTATTATTATCTGGTGCTTAGAAGGTATTCAATAAATGGTAACTGCTGTCAAAAAAATCCTTATATCAAATAGTTCCTGAATCCTTATGCGTCCATATTCTATGCTTATTTATGGTGCTCAACTGAAGACATATTTTCTGCCTCATAACTTACTTTCTGAGGTGGATGCACTGATTTGGACACAAAGAATTGAAGAGTAAAATGAGAAATAAGGCACAAAAAATAATGCATCAAAAAAGAAAGATGTGGGTCACCCAGGTGGCTCACTTGGTTGTGTCTAACTCGATTTTGGCTCAAGTTATAATCTCATGATTCATGGAATTGAGCCCCACATCGGGCTCCATATTGACAGCATGAAGCCTGCTTGGGATATTCTCCCTTTCTCTCTTCTGCTCCTACCCCCCCCACCCCCATTAAATAAATAAATAAATAAATAAATAAACAAGCAAACAAATAAATAAATTAAATAAAGATGTGAGCATAAAAAGCCAACCAAAATTTGTGTTTACTATCTTAACAGAACAATCTCATTTCTGATTGGTAGGGTTTTTAAATTGGTTGATAGGTTGAGGCACCTGGGTGACTCAGTTGGCGAGGCATCTGATATTGGTTTAGGTCATGATCTTGTAGTTTGTGAGTTCAAGTCCTGCATCGGGTGAACTGGAGTCCCACATTGATTGAGCTCAAGCCCCACTTCTCTCTCTCTCTCTCTCTCTCTCTCTCTCTCTCTTTCTCTTTCTCCCTGCCTCTCACTCAATTGCACCCTTTCTCTCTCAAATAAAATGAAATAAAATGAAATGAGATAAAATAGGTTGATAGGTCAATTTGTAGCTGTTAAATAATCATATGGCTACATGTAAGGAGGTCTCCATTGGGATATTGCAGAAATCATTCTTATCCTGGTGAATCATTTTCCATAATAATACCTTATTATTACAATAAATAATAAAATAGTTAATGTTACGTTGTTATAAGTATATTTATAGCAACATTTTTCTTCTATAATAAAATATTGAGAGAATACCAGTTATTATGTCATCTGAAGGATCCTGTGATTCAAAATATTTATTATTACTCCCATTTGACAGATAAGAAGGTTGAAATTGGTCAAGTCCACATAGTTAGTGAAGGGTAGAGCTGACATTTAAACCTAGAACCTAGAACCATTTGACTTCAAATCTATATTCTTAATGACAAAGAATCCAAAGGTAATAATTTAGATGATCAAAACAATCTCAACAGAAATAGAGCTATGGACTAAAACTAATAAGACTAGATAAAACAGGGATAGATGGAAAGTTCTGAATGTACCTTCATAAAACCAGCTGTTTGAGTTTAAAATGGAGAAACTATGGCTTAATTACAGATCATGTGATATACACTTAGGTTTTCTTTCTTTTTTCTTTTCTTTTTTTAAGGTTTGTTTATTTATTTTGAGAGAGACAGATTGGAGGAGAGGCAGGGAGAGAGAAAATCCCAAGCAGGCTCCGCACTGTCAGCGCAGAACCCAGTGTGTGGCTCGAACCCACAAACCATGAGATCATGACCTGAACTGAAATCAAGAGTTTAATGATTAATTGACAAAGCCACCCAGGTGCCCCTCTTTCTTTTTATTTTTAGATTTAATTTTAATATGAGCCAACAAATATATAACATGGCTGCCCATAAAAGCTAATTGCTGTGGTAACAGCAATAGACTTATCAGCTGCAGAAACACAACCATCACAGGGAGGAAAGGGCAAATGGAACACCGAGAGAGCATTCGTGTCCATGAAAGGTTTGGAAAGTATGTTTCTAACAACGTCAACAACAAGGAATTGTTGAAGGAATCCTAGTGTTGTTGTAGTTTTCTAGAAAGCAGTAATAATTATTATAATAATATCTAATTCTGATAAAACAGGTTCCTTGAGTCAGGCATATTTACGTGTTAACTCTTTTATACCTTACAACAATGTCGTGAGTGGATCTATTATTTCAGTTTATGGATAAGGAAAATTTGTTACGCAGCACAGAAAACTAATGGCGTAATTCTCTACCTTGTGCCTCCCTCCCTCCCACACCCCCAGGTACCTTGTGCTTTTTCTTCTCCTCCCACCTTGTGCTTTTAGCTTCTGCCATGGTCACATGCAAGATGCAAGTGAAGTGACAGAATTTTTACGTTAATATATGGTTAAACCTGACAGAGGACTAATGACAACTCATATCTCCTTTCCCAACTGTTTCCAGATGTAATGTAATTAACCCTTCCTTTTCAAGAATAGCATAAGAGGGTCTAGCTGTTAAAAGGAAACACTTCCACACGTGAGCTAACTCCTTTATTCTTTGACAAGCTTCTGCCTCTGCTGGCCAGGGTCTAGCAGCCAGGTGTTTTCAGATAATGTGTCCTGGCCAGGGAGATTCACAAAGCCATGAAATTGTCCATCAGTGGGAAACATAGAAAATTACAAGTTAGGTACATGCAAAATACTTGCTGTAAATAAAGGCTGAACTGTCCTGACACAGATATACAGAAAATAGTATAAACTCTCTTGCTATCATGATTTTGCCGTTTGTTACTTGATAACTCTATTTAAAAATTTTGCAATAAGTACTTTCAACAGAAATGAGCTAAAAAACAAAAGTGACAACAAAACAGAACAAAACCCCAAAGCCTGAAAGAGTATATTTAAGGAAAAAATATGTCCTGAATGTTCATTTTTAAGGTTTTTGGATGATGAATATAAAACTTGCAAAAAATGTTTGTTGACATCAGGGGTTTAGTGATATAATTAAACACATGAAAAGCAAAGACACACATCTGCTGATGAAGTAACAGCACCTACTTCAAAGTTAGAAGTTATTTTAAGAAGATTGTGTCCAAAGAAAACAATTTAAGATGTGCAGTTGTGGAAAGGTATGTTTATACCTCACTCTTTGAAGTGTGACTTTTCGTTTAGATCGAATGTCTGTTCCTCTACATTAATTTCAATCATGATTTTCAATTTCAAGATTTCTTATGTATTTACAAAGCAATGTTAAAGTGTTGGCTCAATTAGCAAAGGGAGAATTTTGCAACCAGTTAAATAATTCTAGTTTTCTGTCAAGGGTCATCAGAAACTTCAAATAGGAAATCAGTCAAGTTAATTCCTATTAATGATTCAATTCTTTTTCCATCTGACAACTCATGAAGTCAAAGGTTTCAGAAGATTTTCTGTTGAAGGCAAAACATCTGATGTAATGGTGAATACTGTGACAAATTTAGTAAAAAAGTTAACATTGAAGATTAAATTATTTTTGCTATGGTGATATTAATGAATAGCTGTTTTGGCAGAGCATAGCACCATAAAAATTATGTTCTAATTATTATATCTGGGGAGCAGAAATAGAATTGGAATTGATTTTGGTCCATACACAAATCCTAACTGCATTCAAAAAATTTTAATATTTTACCAACTGAAATAGAAACTGATAATGGTTAAATTTTACAAATATTTTTATGTATACGCAGAGTAATGGATTATAATTTTTGTGTGTATGTGCAGTGAAGTTGACATTAAAAAACAACAACTTCAGAGCAGTGTGTATTTTCTTAGTCATGCATCATCAATTGAATCTTATAAATGTTTGAGCTTTTTGAAAAACTACTTGGAAAATCAACTAAATGTTAACCATGGGGAAGAATTTCTCTAAATTTTTGTTTCATTCTATCCAAAATCAGTTGGAAATAATTAATCAAATTATTCAATAAAGGAACAACCAAGATCTGTAGCTCTTAAACTTTATAGTAAATTGTAATTGTAATTATAAAAATCAAAGCTTGCAAACAAGGAGATATTGATATTTATCCATACAAAAGCAGGGGAAGAAGCAAACACACTAATTAATGAAAACTCCAATGAGGAAAGAACAGAATAAAATCTTTTGATCAAGATTTGATTTCTAATTTGGTAAGTTTATGTTCTATTCTGGAATGGATTGGAATTGAGAAGATCTGTGATTTTATATAATCTAAGTTTGAGTAATTATTTAGAAAAATCTTTAAAAAACACCTTTTAAAATGAACTTTATCTTATAAAAATATTTGTTAAAGAAGGTACTCTGGGTAAAAAAAACAAACAACAAATACCTATAAAAATATTTGGATTCAAATATGAACAGGTCTTAATATAAGCATTAAAATCTGAGGGGCACCTGGGTGGCTCAGTCACTTAAGCATTTGACTCTTGGTTTCAGCTCAAGTCATGATCTCACCGTTGATGTGTTTGAGTCTCACATCTGGCTCTGAGCTGACTGTGCAGAGCCTGTTTGGGATTCTCTCTCTCTCTCTCCCCCTCTCTGCCCCTCCCCCACTTGTGCTGTCTCTGTCTCTCTCAAAATAAATAAATTTTTTAAAATGTTTATAAATTAAAATCTGAGAATAGGCTCTATTTAGCAGACTTTGTTCAGAGTTGCCTGTAGAGTGCTTGGCACCTGTATAAGGAGTAGTTTCTTTGATAAAAATATGGCCAGAAGAAAGAGGTCAACCAAGGCTGTCATGAATTTCGAATTTATTAATCATGAAATTCAACTGCAAATAATACTGAAGACAAATTTATGAGAAAATTAAAAATCTGTATTAAATGTTCTTTACAAAAATACTAGTGACAGGGTCTTAAAGACAGATAAAGCTAAAAGATTTATTAAAAACATGAAAGTGTACCAAGGATGATTATTTCACACTTATTATTTTTAATGTTCAGATAATTAACATAAAGACTTAACCTTTATCCTAATATACTTAAATATGCTAATTTTAATATTTTAAGAAAATTTTATTTTGGGGATGCCTGGGTGGCTCAGTCGGTTGACCATCCGACTTCGGCTCAGGTCATGATCTCATGGTTCGTGGGTTTGAGCCCCACGTCAGGCTCTGTGCTGACAGCTCAGAGCCTGGAGCCCACTTCGGATTATGTCTCCCTCTCTCTCTGACCCTACCCTGCTCACGCTGTCTCTTTCTTCTCTCAAAAATAAATAAAAAACATTAAAATTTTTTTTTATTTTTGATAATTTTTAATGTTTATTTATTTGTGAGAGAGAGACAGAGCACAAACCAGGGAGGGAGCAGAGAGAGAGGGAGACACAGAATCAGAAGAAGGCTCCAGACTCTGAGCTGTCAGCACAGCTGACATGTCACAAGGCTTGAACTCCCGTGACCACGAGATCATGACCTGGGCCAAAGTCAGACACTCAACCAATTGAGTCATCCAGGTGCCCTGAGAATAATTTTTAATAAAATAATTTATAAGTTCTCCAACAAAAGAACACCAGTTTGTTGGTCACTTAATATTCTAAAATGTTAAGTAATTTTAGTTATTTGTCTTAAGTTTTTATTTGAATATAATTTGAAACTTACAGAAAAGTTGCAATAACATTACAAGGAGCTCTAGTATTCCTTCCTGTTTCCATTGTGTTCCGTTCACTTTAACATTTCCCTTTTTTCTTTCTCTCTATCAATGTGTTTATATACATAAAATTTTTTTCTGAACCATTTGAGTGCAAGTTTAAGATACCCTGCCCCTTTTCCACATATTCACTTCATGTGGTTTTTACTGAAAGTAAGGATATTGAATTCAGGAAACTTAACATCACTATAACAGTATAATCTAAAGTTTATATCCAAAGTTCTTCTCTTATCTTAGTAATGTCCCTTGTAGCTCTTTTCTTCCCACCCAGAATCCAGCCCAGTTACCACATACAGCAGCATTGTCAGGTCTTTTTGGTACCCTTAAATCTGAAATAGTTCCTCGGTTTTTCTTTGCCTTACTTAATTAACCTTGACATATTTTAAGAGAACAAGCAGCTGTTTTGTAGACTGTCCCTCAGTTTGGGTATGATTAATTTCAGGCCATGCATTTTTGGCAGGGATAATGTGATATGTCCTCAGTGCATCACATCTGAAGGCACATGGTGTCCATTTGTCCCAATATTAGTGATGCTGACTTAGATCATTTGGATGAGTTGGTGTCTAGCAGATCTCTCCCCTGAACGCATAGATATATTTTGTAAGAAGTAATTGGGGGTCATACAAATAAAATTTTTACCCATTATATTTAACATCAGTTAATTTTATTAATTATCCTAGATTTGACTAGTGGGACTCCTTCAAGCTAGCTGACTCCTTATTCTTTTGGGATGATTTCTTATTCTTAAGCATTTCCTTAATTTTCAGCATGAGGTGTTACAGGATCATCCTGTATTCTTATTGCATCGGGCCTGGAATCAGCCTTTTCTCCAAGAATCCCTGGCTTTTTAGTAAAGAGTGGTATTTATAAACCAATATCTGACAACTAGTTGTGCTTCTTGTTACGTGTGAGTCATTGCTTATAAGCCCTCTCAGTGGTAGTGCTGATACACACACACAGACACGTATACACTGACATGTACATATATGAACTTCTCTCTCTCTCTTTCTGTATGTATGGGTGTAGATCCATGAATTTATGCTGATACTTCCAATTCAATCCAACGCCACAGAATACATTCTAGTCTTCCCCCTTCTCTATATCTATAATATCCAAGTACTCATTTGTTTATGCCTAGAATATACAGAAAATAGATTTAGAATTGCTCAACCATAGTACTGTGAAAAGAAAACTGACTAGCTAGAATTTAACATATAATTAGTTATATTAGGTAAAAATACATACTTTGAAGTATAGAATCTCAAGTGTACAATGTGATGAGATTTTTCAAATGGATATATATGTGTAACACAATCCTTACCAAGATAAAGAACATTTCTGTCACTCCAGTGAGTTTCTTCTTGCCCCTCATAGAATATAAGTCCTTCCTGTAATACATATATTCAAAGGTGATTTTTTTCTTCCTTTCTGATTTTTAGTTTTACCTGAATTTAGTTTTACCTGCTTTAGAACTTCATACGCAAGGTCATGAAGATACTTAGATACTAGATTCTCCTGGAAGCTTAACAGTCTTAGCTTTTATTGTCAGGTCTATGGTCTGTATCAAATTAATTTTTGTGGATGATAAGATAGAAAGGAGTTAAGCGTCATTTCTCCCTCATACGTGTATCTAGTTATTTTAGTGCATGTGTTGAAAAGGCTTTCCTTTTGTCATTGCATTGCTTTGGTGTCCATGTTGATAATCAAGTGAATGTTTAAGTGTGTTTCTGGACTCTTTGTTTCCTATTGAAATTTATCTATATGCTATTATCACACTGTCTTGATTATTGTAGTTTTATACTTAAGTCTTAAAATAAGGCAGTGTGAGTACTCCAACTTTGTGCTTTCTTAAAAAGGTTAATTTAATTATACTAGTTGTTTTTCTCATTTGCCATATACAGTTAGAATTATCTTGTCAATGTCTGTAAAAATACCTGCAGGAATTGTAATTGTGATTGCTGTGAATCTATCGATCAACTTGTAGAGAATTGACATTTTAACAGTATTGAGTTTTCCCATCCATGAACATAGCACATCTCTCCTTTTTTTTAAGGTCTTTAATTTTTATCTCAGAGTATTTTGTGGTTGTGAGTATAGAGGTTTTACACATTCTTGTTAAATATATTCCTAAGTATTTTATGGTTTTTGATGCAACTGTAAATTGAGTTTTCTTAAATTTTCTTTTTCAATTGTTTGCTGTTAATAGTAGAAATTCTATATAATAGATTTTTAAATATTGACTTTTTATCCTTATAAAATCACTTACTAGTTTTATAGTTTTGTAGCTTCCTAACAACTTTCAACTTAACATGTATGATGTCTGTGATTGGGAATAATTTTACTTCTTTTTGAATCCTTTTGCCCCTGCCCCACCAACTTATACTGGCTATATTGCAGTGGCTAGATGATCACATAGTCTTTTATTGAATTTGTGTAAGATCGCTTTTATTACCTCTGTTGTTTCTGATGAGTAGCCTATTGCTATCCATATAATTGTTCTCCTTTTAGTAGTATCTCTTCTCTCTCAATACTGTCAAGATTTTCTTTTTATCTTTGGTTTTCAGTTGTTTGATTAGGATGTGTCTGAGTGTGTCTGTATTTATCCTTGGGAGGTTGCTGACCTTTTTGGATTTTTTTGCTGTTTTTCAAAATAACTTGGGAAACTTTTGGCTGTTATTTCTTCAAATAGTTTTTTTTTTCTTTACCTTTCTTTTTATTTTTCTAGGCACTGTAATTACAGGTATACTAGTCTGACTGACATAGTCTGTAGGTCCCTGATGTTTTGTTCATCTTCTTTCAATCCTTTTCCCCCTCTTTTTATGTTGGATAATTTCTATTGACCCATTGTTAAATTCAGTAACCCTTTCTTCAAACTTCATACCCTGACTCCTCAAACCAGTCTGACTGGGATTTTCTGCTTATGCTGTGACTGCTTTAGGCTTGTGTGGACTGGGGAGCAGTCTCAGGCAAACACTGTATAAACATACATTTTATTGAATTCAGTTCTCTTTTAGAGATTGACTACCATCCAGTTTCTAGTGCTTTTGATTGATCTCCAGAGCCTTCAAATGGTTGTTTTTAAATATTTTTTTCAGAATTATCTGCAGAAAACACAAGCTACTTTGCCAATATTAGATATGAAGGTAGTAATACAATTATTCCCTAATTCACCTAGTAAAGGAAAAATATAAATATATAAATATAATGTTATATATGTCATATAAATATATATAACAATTGAAATAGGACAGTTAAGTTATAATAAACTTTATAAAAGATTTAAAAAGCCTTGTATAAATATTTGGGTTGCACTTGGCAAACTTAACCTTAAAATATCTGCTGTGTTAACCTGAGCCTATTAAATCATCACTAGAATGCAGCTCATGCCACTTTGCAGTTCACCTGAGTCAACAGCCCCTGCACTGCTCCATTTGCTATTTAATGAACTGAGTCTACAATTATGTACTTGAGTGTTATGGTTGCATCAAATTGCTCTCAAGCTTTCTAAATGCATACTCCAATATGTCCTTGTCTCATGGTGGTTCAGCCACAAATATTCACAGATTGGCACAAGTCTGTAAAACACATGAGGAATGCTGATACACACGTCATTCTTCTTGGCACTGTGGACATACCTCTGAGAAACAGCTAGGTAACGAGTAAGCGTACCCTTGTCGTGTAGTGAATACTGCTGACCTTAACCCATCTATTTTTCTATATTCTACCTTGACAAACTATTTCCAGACTAGTGGCATAGATGTGTATTGGAATGAAGGTCTCTTTCTTCAGAGGATGGATGGCCAACACAGATACCATGACCCAACACTGTTCTTGCAGCAATAACCGAGTATTGTATCTCACTATCAAATCACCTGCTTTCTATAGACACTTCAGCAGCAGCAACTGTGGCAGATCATGGCACCTGTCAGTGGATGGACTCCTCATGGTTTCCAGTTTTCTTCAGTCATGAAGATAGTAACGACTGGGCCAAGTAAGACTCCTTGGGTTTTTTCTTTGGAGTGGGAGGTGAGACAAGCTGAAGAAGCAGGCATACTTTTTCACAATAGAGGAGTGGAATGCACAGTTATTTAATTTGAATGTTAAAAAAAGGCAGCCTTATTTTATATCCCATATTTGAGAAAAGGGGCATATCAGTCACAAAAACATATAATCAAAGAGGTACATCTAAAACTGCAGACAGCAGAGTCAACAATAACACTAGAACTATAGTCTGTGTTATGTTCTTTATAAATATTGGTACTTTTAGGGCAGAAAGTTTGGTTGAGAATGCTTTAAGTGGACAAAATCCTCATTTTATTTGTATAAATCTTTTTCCTAAAGAAGCAGAATTTTACAATGTCCTATTTTTTGGTATAAATTTGGGCCAGGTTAGATATTGAGACCAGTGATGAGGATGTTTGTGTGGAGAGAGAAATACAGAGAACTAAATTTAAGTGGTTTAATTTACCAAGCATTATTTTTGTGATCTGTTTTTACTCTGTTTGGACCATTGTATTGATTTTGAAATGTTTATCAGCCCTTGGAGATTTCAATGATGAGAACATTTTAAGAACTCTTTGAAAAATTCTGTAGTTCATTAAATGTAATCACCTGTTGGCATATGGTCAAGATGTAATTCACGGTAAAACATTTGTGTTGTGGGATTAGTCCATATCCATCAGGCAAAAGCTTGCTTGGTCAGTTGCCTTTCCCAAAGGTCCTGATGGGGAGACTTGCTTGCTGTCTATATTGTTTATAATGACTCATTTCAAGGGTTAAATTCCTTGATCCTTGTTGGGGTCATGTTGTCAAACTTACGGTGGGTATGGTATTTTACTTTCTTTACCTACTAATAGAGGCTGCAAGGCTCTCTCCTTTTCTCCCTCCAAAGTCAGGACTAACCTCTTCATTCCTCCATCCCCATTCTTGTTCTCTGTTTAACACTCCATTCATGGGCTGCCTTCCTGCATGAGGAAGCAAGGGAAGAATTCCACTATCTTCTTGTAAAAGTTTTCGGTGACAAGCAAAGAGTGTACAGTCTGACAGGGAAGATGCCTAAATAGAGATGACAATGTGTGAGCCTGATGCTCTAATTAAGGTGAGCACATGCTCTTGTGGTACGTACAGGAGGAAGCTCGCCTTGAGAAGGTCTGAGAAGCTTTTCTATATTAGAAGGCATGTAAAAGAGAACAGCAGTATAATTTGAAAGACAAATAGGAGCTAAGTCATAAAATAATTTGAATGACGTGTTAAGGAATTCAATCTTTAATGTGAATTATGAAGAGCCATAGAGTATTTTTAAGTGGCACAGAAGGTTCATGTCTTTGAAAGCTCTCTCTAGTAGCTTTGTGGAGGATGAATTGTAGACAGAAGATCTAATGGGACACAACTGAAGCAAATTGTAAGGGCCTGAAAGTGGGGGCAATGAATTTGTTTAAGAGGAGAGAAATACAGTAGCCATTTTAGAACTTAGACTCCACAGGACTTGGGACTGGCTTGGATGGAAGGTAGGCAGATGGAATACGGCTTGGGAGGAGTTAGGATGAGGTCTCCCCAGCTTGAAAGACTGATGGATAGGAGTGGCACTGGCCAAGAGAAGGAATGTAAGAATAGAAACAAATTACTCAGGGGGTGTTTGGGTAAGAGATTCTAGTTTAGTTTTGAACACATTGGATTTGAGGTATCTATGGGGAGATAATAATAGATTATAAGCATCAAATAAAGGAGAAAAGTTTTTGTTCTTTGTTCTGACATTTTGTAATATTCAGTAACTTTTCAGTCTAGTGTATTTTTTGAATCATACTTGTATTGTAATTTTCTTGATTCTTTTTTTTGGGGGGCCACTCATAGATATATTCCTGGCTCCTTTGCATTTATATTCTGTGAGTTAGTTCTGTATGATGGCTATTTTTTATTAGAACTATATTTTACAATGAAATATGCACTTAAAGTTTCTTTTTTTTGTATTATTTGATATTTCAGTTCAAATCACTTTTTTAAATGATTTTTATTTATTTTTGAGAGAGAGAGAGAGAGAGACCAAGTGGGGGGGTTGCAGAGAGAGGGAGGCACAGAATCCCAAGCAGGCTCCGAGCTGTCAGCACAGAGCTTCATGAGGGGCTCAAACCCATGAATCCTGAGATCATGACCTGAACCAAAGTTGAATGCTTAACCAACTGAGCTACCCAGGTGCCCCCAGAGCACTTTTATATATACATTTTATTTTCCTCTATGCTACAGAGCTACAGGTAGGTTTATCAGATAAGGAAACTGTGACTCAGAGGTGGCAGGCAAGTGCTTGGCTTGTGCAGAGAGTTCACAAAAATAAAGCCAGAGAAGTGGGCCTGCTGTAGGTCTGCAGAGGAAGAATAACCAGACGTGAGTGTCAGAGCTGCAATAAGAAGAAATAGTATGCTGGTATGGGAGAATTGGAGGGGTCACTAGCTAGCATTAGAAGCAGCAGAATAATGCCCTAGGCTGGGCTTCTCCCTGGGTGAAGTGTAGCACCTGGGTCCATTTCAAGAACCTCTAGGCATTTGCATTTGATCTCACATATTAATGGAACATCTATGTGATTGGAACAAGGTTAGGAACTGGGGATATAACAATTAAATAAGACATTCCTTCCCCTCCATGGGCTAAAAGTGACCTATGTATAAACAGTTGACTATATACAACTGCTAAGTTCTAAAATAGAGCAATAAGGGAAGAGAAAGTAGTTAATGTTGTCTAAGAGTTCAGGAAAGGAAAATGAAGAAAGGAGTTATATTTGAATCAAAACTTGCTGGAGAAAGGTCTACCAGATTGGAGAGGAGGGCAAGGGAGTTCTAGGCCCCAGGAAGAATGAGGGCAAACCTGGGACGTATAGCTGTATATGGGGGTGGATATAGTTTGGATCAAAGGTATTACCTAGGGTAGAGACCCTCATGGAAGGACACCCATGTGGAAAGGCGGCCATATTACGACTACGCTGTGGAAACTTTTCAAAGGCAGGATAGGTGAGGGAGGGGACCCAGAGACCACCTCTTTCAGTGGAAGAATCAGCCGGATTACTGACACTGTATTCTAGATTTTTAAATGATCTCTTATGTCCACAGATCCTAGGAGGGGTGAGAAGATTGGCCATGAGTGACAAGTTGGTGGAGGATACTCTTCCCTTCTCTTTACCTTGGAGCATAGGCAAGGTCTCAGGCAACTAGTTTTCTACAGGTTGTTAGGTCAGACATCATGACCTTGGTGTTATTTGGGACTCAAAGGTTCTTAGCTCCCTGCAGTAAAGATATCTATGAAAAAGTTAGAAATCAAATATTTATCAATTCTGGGAGAGAGGGCTGTATGAAAAAGACAGGATTCAAGTTCACCTTGAGGTGGAAATAGGATGAAAGGGTCCACCTAGCAGAGTAGATAGGCCATGGAGGTCAACAATATACATGTTGAAGGAGTGTGTGAAACTGGCCTCCAGTGAGCACAGTATTATGTCCGGAACAAGGCTCATGTCAGTAGTCAGTAAGGCTCTTTATAAAGTTCTTACATCTGATGTGAGAGGTAGGGAAACATTGCAGGCTTCTTATCATTGGGTAGTGGACTAAACCTCTCGGGGAGATTATTCTGATGGATGGAGAGCTGGGAGTCTCTGATTATATGTACATTTTCAACTCCTGGGTTCTTATGAAGTGAGAAGACTTCATACCATTTTCCTGGTAAGCAAACTCATTTGATACCCATCAGACTCTTCTTCACAATGGAAGGTTCTGGAGTTTTGGATACGTTTAGGAATGAGTTGAGGAAAACTAGCCCAAAGCCTGCAGTCAGTAGCTGAAACTAGCAGGCATTTATCAGCCCTATGCCATGTGCAGTGGCTTTTCCAAGTGTTGTTTTTTAATCCGTGTTTGCTTCAGCCTCAGGGGACAATCTATTCAGTCACCATAAGGGATACCTTCAAAGAGTTTTCTTGGATAAATCCACTCATGTGGTCAGCTGTGACCTCATCTTACTGCTTCAGGCTCCCTTGTTTGGGACTTGATATCTTGAGTTCCTGCTTGAATGGGAAGCAGAGAGGCCTTTCTTTCTAGTGCCTCTCATTTTGGAACACAACAGAAACCACCCGTTAGCTTGTTAAATGTTTTTCCAGATTTTTTTTTCATTTTTAAATAATCTAGCCCATTGCCCTGCTTATTGTCAAGAGTCATTAAAGACAGCCAACTGCTTATATTCTTTTCACAAACACACACAAAGTGGGAGGTTTGGGGAGGTGCAGGGTGGGGAGAATGGAGCTTTTTACTTTGCTGGCACAAAATTTAGAACTGTAGAGAAAGAATAGAAGTTCCAGTTCAGATTTTCCTAAATTGCGAACTTGATGTTTCTACCAGCGATCATAATGCTCATCTCATGGAAATGTCCACACTTCTCTTTCTTAAATGTCTCTTCAAATTTGAAACTGTTCTGAGGGGGCTTTATATTCCCCTATGTTATTTATTTTTGAAAAAAAAAAGGCTCTTTGGCCGACTCCCATAACTCCTTGGAGGAGAAGCCACCCATCAGAGCACCTTTCTCCTGCCAGCTGTGGGTGCAAATCCTCAGTTGTTCACATCCTTCCCCCATAACTCCATGGCTTGTGCAGATTGTGTGACTAACAGCTGAGGGGGAGGCTGGGAGGGGTGGGAGGGGCAGGGGGCAGGTCTCTAGAGAGCAAGCTGTGCATGGGACCAGACCTTCTTCCAGAACAGGCCCCTGCTGCCAGAAACAACTCATTCCCTGAAGAGCCTCTGACTCATGCCTCTAATAGGACTATTATGGTTTCCTGGCTGTAAAGTTGTCCTTTCAAAATGTAGGATTTTTTTTTCTTTTTGAAATTTGAATTCTGAGTTATGTGTAATAGATTAATTACCCTGTTTCATGGTCTCACAGTGTTTTTTGAAGCTTTCTTCACAGTCTCCCTTTGCCTGACTAGATTTTAAACTCCATGCATGCCAAAGACTGGTGTCTGCTTTGTATGCTACTGTATGGCCAGGAGCTGGAATAGTAAATGGAGCGTGGAGACACATGAGAATTGTTTGTTGAATGAATGAATGAAAAACTGATGTGTTTTGCCTATGCAGCCCTCCCAAGGATAAAAATATTTTAAGAGGCCTTAGACCTCATAAAGCAGTAACTGGGGGACAACTAAGGAACGTGTCCCAGAATTTCACTGGGCTTTCATTTGAGGCTACAGTAGAAATAGAAGCAGATTGGAATAGGGAGGTAGGTACTGCTAGAGAGAGGTGACTCTAATAGAAAAGGAGGGAGCAGACCATAAAAAGCAGGCCTAATTTTAGCAGAGTGGAGTGTGAGGCTACTGATTGAAGGGGACTCCCCTCTGCACACTTCACAAGCATGGAGATCATCTCTATGTTATACTAAGGCATAATAATTGCACAGACACGTGACAATGGTCAGTTATCCAGGAAGTTTCCTTACGTGAACTAGTTTATTTCCAAATAGTGCTGAGCACTGAGGTGTTAGCATGTCATGGCACTTTCATTTTCTTTCTTCGAATCCTTAGAAAATCTACCACTTTTCTTTGACAAGGGTAATAAGAATTGTCAAAGGTTGGCCCAGCCTTGTGAGGAGGAGAATCTTCTACCTCGTTAAGAGTCTTTTTGCACATCTTGGGGCACCGAGCGGCTTAGTCAGTTGAATGTCTTACTTTGGCTCAGGTCATGATCTCGCAGTCTGTGGGTTCAAGCCCCGCGTCATGCTCTGTGCTGACAGCTCAGAGCCTGGAGCCTGCTTTTGATTCTGTGTCTTCTTTTCTCTCTGTCCCTCCCCTGCTTGTGCTCTGCCTCTCTCTCTATCGCTCAAAAATAAATATTAAAAAAAAAAAGTCTTTATGCACATCTATATTGGAAATTTCCTTCAATCAAAAACAAAAAAAGAAAAAGTCAAGAGAAGCACCTGGGTGGCTCAGTCGGCTAAGTGTCCAGCTTCAGTTAAGGTCATGATTTCACAGTCTGTGAGTTCAAGCCCCATGTTGGGCTCTCTGCTGTCAGCGCAGAGCCCACCTCTGATCATCTGTCCCCCTCTCTCTGCCCCTTCCCTGTTCATGCTCTCTCTCTCTCTCAATCTCTCTCAAAAATGAATGAACATAAAAAAAGAAAAAGTTGAGAGAAGAAAGCTATGAGAAGAAGCTATCTATGCTCAGGGTACAGAGATGCTAAAAAGTATAGTTCTTATTTTGACATAACTAATAAAGAAACAGAAACTTCTAGTGATTTCACAGACGAGAAACAGAGACATGCAACCTGGAAGAAACCGAGGAGCTTTTAATCAGATACTGGGATTTCAGGTATCTGCCAACAGAAGCTGTAATTCTTCCAAAAACCTTTTTATGTTCATGCCACATTACACAATATTTGCTTCATATTTCTAGGTAAGCAGAAAAAACTGCATGACTCAAGTCATAAAAAAGGTGTCCTTATTCCAGAATTTAACTTTTGAGGGCACACACGGGTTTCTCTAGGTCTGTGCTTATTTTAGGCAGGCACCAGGTTGTCTAGCTTGCAAGACGTCACTCATTTAGCACCTGGAGGAAAAAACATGCCAAGCACTAACAGTGTCACGTGAAATATCTAGGAGTAGTTATATCCAAGTTATTATTGGAAAAGGGCTTAAAGGAAAAGGTGGAAAGAATGAAAAAGGAGAAATGAACTCTTCAACACTTTATTTATTTATTTATTTATTTATTTAAACACAATAGAATTAACATACAGTGTTAGGGTGTCTGGGTGGCTCAGTCAGTTAAGCTTCCAACTTTGACTCAGGTCATGATCTCACAGTTTGTGAGTTCAAACCCACATCGGTCTCTGTGCTAATAACTCGGAGCCTGGAGCCTTCTTCAGATTCTGTGTCTCCCTCCCTCTCTGCTTCTCCCCCACATGCACCCTGACTCTCTCTCAAAAATAAAGATTAAAAAAAACCTTTAAACCCATAGATAGTTATATTAGTTTCAGGCATACAATATAGTGATTCAACAATCTGTACATTATTCAGTGCTCATCAAGACAAGTGCATTCTTAATCCCCTTCACCTATTCACTCATCTCCCTTCCCACCTCCTCTCTGGTAACCATCTGTTTGTTTTCTATACTTGAGAGTCAGTTTTTAGTTCATCTCTTTGTTTTCCTTTGTTCGTTTGTTTTGTTTCTTAAATTTCACATATGAGGGAAATCATGTGGCATTTGTCTTTCTCTAAATGACTTATTTCACCTAGCATTATACTCTCTAGCTCCTTTGATGTTGTTGCTTATGGCAAGATTTCATTTGTTTTATGACTGAATAATATTTCATTGTATATAGATGACATCTTCTTTATCCATTCGTCTGTCGATGGACACCTGAGCTGCTTCCGTAATTTGGCTATTGTAAATAATGCTGCAATAAACAGAGGGGTGCATGTATCCCTTTGAATTAGCGTTTTTGTATTCTCTGAGTAAATACTCAACAGTGTGATTACTGGATCACAGGGTAGTTCTTTCTTTAACTTTTTGAGGAGCCTCCATACTGTTTTCCACAGTGGTTGCACCAGTTTGCATTCCTACCAACAGTGCTCAAGGGTTCCTTTTTCTCACATCCTCACCAGCACTTGTTGTTTCTTGTCTTTTTCATTCTATTTATTCTGACAGGCATAAGGTCATATCTCATTGTGGTTTTGATTTGCATTTGCTTGATGGTGAGTGATATTGAATTTCTTTCCATGTGCTTACTAGTCAAGTCCTTTGCCTGTCTTTGAATCAAGATGCTTGGTTTGTGTTAAGGTTTGTAAGTTCTCTATATATTCTGGATATTACCCTTGTTAGATTTGATTTATAAATATTTTCTTCCAGTCTGTGGGTTGTCTTTTTACTCTGTTGATAATATCTTTTAATGTAAAATGTTTTTAATTTCATGAAATCCAATTTGTTTATTTTTTCTTCTGTTATCTGTGCCTTGATATTGTCAAATCTAATGTTGTGGAGCTTTTGCTCTACATTTGTTATTTTCTATTTCCTTGAATTATAAAGTTAGGTTGTTGATTTGAGATCTTGTTTTTTACTTTCTTAATTTTTTATTATTTTTAAAAAATTTTAAAAATGTGTGTTTATATTTGAGAGAGAGACACACACAGTGTGAGTGGGGGAGGGTCAGAGAGAGAGGGAGACACAGAATTCGAAGGAGGCACAGAGCCTAATGTGGGGCTTGAACCCATGGACTGTGAGATCATGACCTGAGCTGAAGTCAGCTGCTTAACATACTCAGCCACCCAGGCACCCCTCTTGTTTTTTAATACAAGTAGTTATAGCTATACATTTCACCTTAGCAGTGCTCTTCCTGTGTCTCATAAATTTTGGTGTATTGTATATTTGTTTTCATTCATTTCTAAGCATTTCCTAATTTCTCTCATGATGTTTTCTTTGATCTATTGGTTAAGAGAGTGCTCTTTAATTTTCATAAATTTGTGAATTTGCCAGTTTTCCTTCTACTATTCCTTTATTTCTGACTTCATCCTGTTGTGGTCAGAGAAGATACCTTGCATGATATCTATTCTTGTATTTGTTTATTTATTTAATATCAAAGTATAACTGAGGTATAATGTTTTACTAGTTTCAAATGTACAACATGGTGATTTGATATTTGTACATATTGAGAAATAATCAGCCCAGTAAGTCTCATTAACATCCATCACCACATATAGTTAATAATTTTTTTCTTGTGATGAGAACTTTTAAGATTGAATCTTTCAAATATGTAATACAATATAGCAACTTTCAAATATATACTACAGTACTACTAACTATGTAATGCTATACATTACATCCCCAGGACTTATTTATTTTATAGCTGGAAATTTGTAGCTTTTGACCACCTCTACCCAGTTTGTCCACCCCACTATCCTCTGCCTCTGGCGACCAACAATCCATTCTCTGTGTCTACGAGTTAGGTTTTTTTTTAGATCCCACATATAAAGATCATAGTATTTGTCTTTCTCTTCTGACTTATTTCACTTAGCATAATGCCCTCAAGTTACACTCATGTTGTCACAAAGGACAAGATTTCCTTTTTTTAAATTACTAAATAATATTCCATTGTGTATATGTATGTATGTCTATGCCACATTTTCTTTATTCATCTATCATTGGACATTTAGGTCGTTTCCAAGTTTGGCTATTGTAAATGATGCTGCAATAAACATGGAAGTACAGATACCTTTTCCGGTTGGTGTTTTCATTTCCTTCAGATAAATAGCCAGAAGTGAATGTTGGATCATAAGGTAGTTCTATTTTTAATTTTTTGAGGAAATTCTATACTATTTGCCATGTGGCCATACCAATTTACATTCCTGTACTTTTTCTTGACTAAATCTTAGTAATTAGTAACTACTTAGTACTTAATAATTATTAATAATTACTAAGACTTGTGTATTTCAATGAATTTGTTCATTTAACCTGTCAAATTGATGAAATCCAAAATATTTATAATATTTTCTTCTTAACTTTTCAATGGCTGTAATGTCTCTAACTAGAGGGTTATCAACTTTACTCTTTCAAAGAAACAGACTTTGTTTTTATTGGTTTTTTTTTTTCCTGTTATTTTTCTATTGGCAGTGTCACTAATTTCTGCTTTTAACTTTAATATTCCTTTCCTTCTACTTTGGATTTAATTTCTTCTTCTTTTTCTTACCTTAGTTAAAGCTTTGCTCTTTGACTTTAGAAGCTTTTTAAAAAAAATAATTATTTAAATAACTAATATTGTTTAAATTATCTTGTAACACTGTTTTAGCTTCAACTAATAAATTTTGTGGTATTCTTCATTTTAATTCAGCTAAAAATATTTTCTAATTTCTTTTGTGATTTATTCTTTTACCTTTGGGTTTAGAAATGTATTGTTAATTCCAAACGTTTGAGTATTTTTCAGATATCTTTTAATGGTGTTTATTTCCATTATGGTCACAGATTATTACTCTGTATGATCTTAGTACATTTCACTTTATTGAAATTTATTTTATAGCCTCATATGTGGTCATCATAAACATTCCATATGGGCTGAAAAGAGTACATATTCTGAAATTATAGAGTATAGTGTTCTATAAATATTAGGTCTAGTTGGTTTGTAGTGTTTTAAGCTCCATTGTGTCCTTACTGACTTTTGTTTAATTGCTCAATCAATATTTATGCTTTTCTCTGAAACAAATGTATTTATCTGGTTGCTTAGAGCTACTTTAAATAGATTTGAAGCATATCACTAATCTTTTTTACATTTATTTTTGCCATTTCAGATTCCTAAGCTCTTAATTGTCTTGATCTCTTACTTGCATGACTAGATTTCATCATGTAGGTTTTTGGAAGAGGTGTTTTAAATAAATCTAAGATTTTACATGTTTGAAAATTCCTATCTGTGTTTTTTGTCTGAGTGTACCTGTGAACTTGGTACACATTATTCCAATGTCTTCTGGAATTAAACTTTCCAGGTAAAGTCTGAGCATCCTCAATGTTTGCCCTTATTGTGATATTTTTTTCCTGTCTGGTAGTCTTCCTTTATTTTTCAATTTATATATTTTATTACAAAATATGGTATACAGTCACAGAAATACATTTATTCCTGAAATTTAATAGTTTAACCAAAGTATGTCATGATGTCATATAGTATCAATTTTACCTGGTATTTAGTAGACTCTTTCAAGTTTACTGATTCTGTTCTTTCCTCATTTTAGGGAAATTTTTTATGATTATACATCTCCGAATGCATTTTACATTGTTCTCTGAACAATACATATATTGTTTCTTTTTTCTTCAAGGACATGAACATATATGTCCTTTCTATCATATTGTCTTAATTCATTTCATTTCTTTTCTTTTTCTTATATATTCACTCTTTTTATCTTAAGATGTTCCTTCCTATCGTTAATTTAAAATTCAGGCATATCTATTCCATCCTTTGCTGGTTCTAGGTTATTTATCTGATATAAATAGTGAGGGTTTTTTGAGTATTTTTAATATGCTTTAATCATTCTTCATCTCCTTTTCCATGCCATGACATGTATCAACTCGTCTTTGCACTCTTATTTTACTGAAGCAATACTCTTATTAAATTCTTCTATAGTATACATTCTAAGAGAATCTGCTTCTATTTATTGAACTCTATCCCACTTTTAGTAATTCATTTGTTTTTTGGCACTTTTTTTTTTAATATTTCTTTATCTTCTTTTTGTTGTATCTCTATATAATTTCTACTTCATTTCTTTTAATCTTATTTGGGCCTGGGAAGTTTTTGTCCAAATGTCTATTATCTATAATATAGCCTGGGACTTGACACATATTTCATTTACAGAAGATGCTTTTAACATCCCACTCCACATCGCCTTCTCTCATCTGAGTTACCTGCCACTGCAGACAGTTCCTGGCAGGCTGACAGCTTCTCTTCTCAAGCACCTACCTATCTTCTCTTTACTGCCTGAAGGTCTTCTTTGATAACATGGGAGTTTGCTTGATTGTGTACAAGCACACTCCAGAAGTGTGGGTGGAATTTGACTTCTAGGGGAAACTTAACTGATAGGGTATGGGAGTCAATGAATAACTGGTCATCGAGAGTATCAATCACAAGAAACATACTGAACAAGTGGACATGATAACTCAGTCATTAGAGATCAGCCAGTTGTCCTCTGCCACCATACTGCTTACACAATGGGCCCGTGAAGAAGTTAGCAAGGATGTCAAGTGTAGATACTCTGTATGGGTCCAACTGTTGTTGGGCTCTCTCACACTAAGGCTCACCTAGTAGTTACCATTGTTCAATGTCCAACATGTTAGCACAGAAAATAATGTTGAGCACTTGATCTGATACTGTCGTTCAAGGACACTAATTAGCAAGTTGGTGGCAAGTTGTTTACATTGGACCCCTTTCACCCTAGAAGAAAAGTAATTCTTTCTACTTGAGATTGATAAGTATTCCAGGTACAGTTTTGTCATCTCTGCCCACAAGATCTTAGCCAGCACCACTAACTGAAGGTAAAATTTCTGATTTACTGATGTAGGATCCTGCCTAATATTGCCTTGGCTCAAGGGACCCAGACATTTGCTTTGCCATAAAGTGGTGGGACAGTGGGCATAACCATGGAATCCATTGGTCCTACCATATATTGCACCACCTGGAAGCTGCCGCCATGATAAAAAATTAGAATGTCCTCTTAAAGACACAGATGAGGTTCCAGCTTAGAGTATAACACTTTTAAGGGTCAAAGTATGTTACATGGTTCTTTGTCCCCAGTAGGCTATCATATGGTGCTTTGTCTTTGGTAGCTTAAATACAAGGGTGGAACCAAGGAGTGGAAGTTGAACTGACTCCCCTCACTCTCACCATCTCTGTCCCAACTAGGGAGTTTTTATTTCCTATTCTACAACTTTAGGGTTAGGTCTTCAAGGAAATAGCACTTCCACTAGGGGACACCATTAGGGATCCACTGAATCTAAAGTTATGACTGTTGCTCTCATGTCAATACAGCAACAGGCTAAAAATTGTTAACAAGCTGGTGGTGGTAATCAATACTGATAATCATGAGAATCTAACGTTTTTGTTGTAACAGTGGGCATGGTCTGAAATTCAGTAGATCCATTGGGGATCCTCTGATAATTCTGTGCCTGAGGGAAGGGTAGTTTCAGCAACCTCTAAAGATTGATGAGGTCAAGGATACCAGCAATTCAGACATATCAAAGATGCAAGTCTGCATTGTCTCCAGGAAAAGTGAGCTAGGATGGCAAAAGTTCTGACAGTGTGAGATGAAACTAGAATGGATGCAAGGGGATGGAGAAAATAAAATCCGTTGCTTTGGGTCTGGCTGAAGCCAAAAGAACTTCAGGTTTCCCATTAACCGTCTTAGCTACAGAGGCAGGGATTTCAACTTTTACCCCTAAGCATCATTAAAAGAGTGGAATCAGGGTGGGGCATGAGCAGGTGTGGGAACTGCTAAGCCTGACTGGCAGATACTGCTAATAGCATTCCCTGTATCCCTTTGACCGCCCCAGTTCACCTACTACTGTGGGGGCGTTGAGGGGAATTGATACCCTTGATGCCCTCGTCTTCTTGTTCTCCAGTGGGACAATTCTGAGGTGCATTCATTCAACACTATTTCTCAGGAAGTCCCAAATGTTTAAGCCTCAATTGCCTAAAGCAGTAACCTGATCAATACCATCTCCTCCTTTGTTGGTCCTTTTTCTTTCCCTTTTCTCAAATCCCAGTTGTCTCCTTTGTGCTTCCTGAGATCATTTTCTAGTTAAACCACCTGTATACAATTACTTGTACTATAGTCTGCTTTGGGGGGAAATTCAAACTAGAGCATCTCCTATCTGAGACAAGTTTGTGGTTTTTCCCCAAGCTACACTTTGATTCTTGGATACTACTTTTAATCTATATTTCTGTAGGCTCCGAAGGGAAGAGTGAGAGTCTTCTCTCTTTTTATTAGCCAGTCTAACAGTTTGTCAATTTTGTTGATCTTGTTGGTCTTTTCAAAGAACCCAGATTTGCTTTCATTGATTTTTTGTTGTTGTTGTTTTCCTGTTTCTAGTTCATGTATTTCTTCTGCAAACTTTATTATTTCCTTTCTCTGCTAGCTTTCGATTTAGTTTGGTTTGCTCTTTTGCTTTTTATTTTTATTTTTTATTTTTATAGCTCCTCAGGGTATAAAATTAGGTTACTAATTTAAGATTATTCTTCTTCAAATGTAGACATATATGGTAAAAATTTCCCTCTGAATACCACTTTTACTACATTCTCTAAGTTTTGCTGTTTTGTTTTCATTCACCTCAAGATATTTTCTAATTTCATTTATGATTTCTTCTTTGACCCTCAGTTGTTGAGAATGCATTGCTTAAGTTGCATATATTTAAAATTTTTTGTAGTTTTCCTCTTATTATTGATTTCTGACTTCATTCCATTGTAGTAAGAGAGTTAACAGTTTGTATGATTTCAGTCTTTTAAAAATGTATTGAGTCTTATTTTGTGGGTTACTAGTGTTCTTTCCTGGAGAAAGTTCAATGAGCACCTAAAAAGAATGTGTGATCTTCTATTTTTGGATGAGGTGTTCCAGCGACATCTATTAGGTCTAGTTGGCTTATGTTGTTTTCTATTTTTTTGGTGTCCTTCAGTCTAGATGTTTTATCCATATTTTATTGTGGTATATTTAAGTTTCCAACTATTATTGTAGAACTCTCTATGTCTTCCTCTAATTCTGTTAATGTTTGTTTCATGTATTTTGGGCTTCTGTTATTTGGTGCATATGTTTATAATTATTATATGTTTTTGTTGGATTGACTATTTTATTGGTATATATGTCTTTCCTCATAGCAATTTTGACTTGCCTGTTTTGTCTGATATTGGAATAGCCACCCCAGACCTCTTTTGAGTATTGTTTGCACAGAATATTTGTTTCTGTCTTTTTGCTTTCAACCTCTTTGTATCTTTGGGTCTAAAATGACTCTCTTATAGGCAGCATATAGTTGGAACATGTTATTTTTGTCCATTTTCCAATCTAAGCCTTATGATTACAGGGTTTAATCTAGTTAAATTTAATAAGATTACTGATAAGGAAGAATCTACTTCTATCATTTTGCAACTTGTTTTCTATATCTTAACACCTTTTTTGTCCTCCATTCCGTCCATTACTGCCTATTTTGTGTTTAGTCTGTGTAAACTGTAGTCAACTGTTTTGATTCTCATTTATTTTTGTGTATCTTTTTAAGATATTTTCTTAATTATTCCATTTTTTATGATTATCATTTAGCATCCTAAATTTCTAACAATCAATTTCAATTGATACCCCCCTTAACTTCCATACCATGCAGAAATTTTGCTCCTATACAGCTCCACCCTTCTCTCCTTTAGGTTTTTGTCAGATATTTTTCTGAGAAATAATAATTTTCAGGAAAGGAAGAGACAATAGGAGACACTTCACTACCAGGAAGTGGAAAAATAACCTGTCTTAGAATCCTGTTTCTGCACTTTTCCATGCACTGACCCATGACCCAAGAAATTAAAAGCTTAGTAGAAGAATAATTATTATATTATGGTTCTCATCAACAGTGGCCCAGATTCTGGTATAGGAATGGGGGGCTGGAAGGCCCTGATCCCCAGGATGAGACAGATACTGAGGTATCAGATTGAGTCACATGTGCTGGGAGGAAGTTCATTCCGGAGGTCACAGTGTGATGTCTAGGGCATGGTGAATCCAGATGATAGATTGATGAAATCAGTATAGTCTGGGATTCATGAGTGCCCTTCTCGGTTTCCTTCCCACACTTGGGTAAGTCCTAATTTTCCTATAAAATCCTTCCTCCTATACATTGATACCTCCAGGACTCTTTCTACACTTGTCTCAGATTGGTCTTCTTGAATTTTCTTGGGATTGTTGCAGCAAGGCTGCTGACCTTTTATCTTTCTTTTGGCTCCCTATTCATGTGATATTTTTCACCAACTATTCCAAACCTAGGACATTATTTCAGATTTTAGTTGAATCATCCCTAATGCCATGAAGGTAAACTCTGCTCACTTTTATGAGTCAAACTGTGGACTCAGTTTGACTGTGGACTAGTCCAGCAGAGCAGAGGGACAAACAATGGCTGAATTGACTTTGGATAACACCTTTACCATTTAATAGTTAGGGCTGCAACTAGAAAAAGGGAATGATAAAAAATAGCTAGCTATGAAGGCACTATGACAAACACTTTAAACATCTCATTTAAACTTCATAAAAATTATGAGGTAAGTGTTTTGTTATATTCATTTTGCTGATGAGGAAATTGAAGCTTAGTGAAGTTAAGTACCTTGCTGAAGTTTATGCAACTTGTGAGTCAAGGAGTCTGGATTTTGATCTGTCTCTGATTCTAAAACCTAAGTCATACAGTGGTTATAAATGTTATGATAGTAAGTGTATGTGAAGTGCTTATTTGATAGCTATTATCATTATATTATTCTTGAAGGCAAATCTCATATTTCTTTCTGTCTTTTGTTCATTCATTTCGTACTCATTGAGTACCTTTTAATGTGCTGAGCTAAACTCTCTGGCCCAGCATCCACGAGCCAGAAAAGACCTCTGCCTTTGAGGAGCTCACCTCCTAAGAGGAGGCAAGCAAAAAATTGGATGCAGTTACTTCAGAAAATGATCAGTGATCTAAAGAGAATCAAGAGTGACTGAAGTGGTGGTGAGTATTGTTGGCTTTATTAGATCAGGTGATTTAGAGCCTGAGCACATATCATAAGCAGAATAAGGATCCTCTAAGATGCCACTGTCCTAATATGCAGAACCTGTGAATATATTATATTAAATGGCAAAGAAGGATTAAGACTACAAATGACATTAAAGTAGGGAGACTAGATTGTCTGGGGGCTGCGGGGAGGTGGGGGAACCCAGTATAAACATAAATGTTCTTAAAAGGGAAAGAGGAAGGCAGAAATGGTCAGATTGTTACCATACAAAAAGAAGTTAACTCACCCTTGCTGTTTTCAAAGACATGAACCAAGAGGAAGGAGGCCACAGACCGAGGAATGAGGGAGGCTTCTAGAAGCTGGGAAAGTCAAGGAAATGTAGTCTCTCCTAGAGTCTCCAGAAGCACACAACACTGCTAGCACCCGATTTTAGCTTGGTGAGATCCATTTTGGACTTATGTTCTCCAGAACTGTAATACCTTAATACTTTAACTATAATGTATGTGTATTGTTGAACCCACTACGTTTGTCATTTGTTATAGCAGCAACAGAAAAACTAATACAGGAGACGTCATTGAAGTTGACACCTTGGGGACAAGAAACCATCAGCTATGGGTCATAGCATTCCAGATAGATGGAACAGCATGAGAAAAGAGGAACAGAAAAGAGACTAAGGAGTGGAACCCAAAAAGGGAGAAAGGGAGTGGTAAAATTGAGTTTGGAGAGATAAGTAAAGGCCAGTCAGTCATATAGGACCTTGTTGGCTGTCATAATAGATTTGGATCTCATTTTAAGAGCAATTGAAAAACTTTAGAGGCTTTTAACTAAATGTAAATGAGTGACATATCAATTTTTAAAAATAATTATCTGTGTGTGAAACAAAACTGGTGGCCAGAGGACCAGGGGGAGGAATTCCTGTAGTTTGAACTAGGCAATAGCAATGGAATTGCAGGTGTACACGGGCTGGGTATATTTGAGATATAGAGACAGGATTTGATACAGGGCTTGAAGAAAATAGAAATTGAAACCAGAGGTACACTTCTCATGAAGTTAATGAAGGCTCAATGTCAGGTATCTTTACCTGCATGGGTCTTATACCTAATTTTGAATTCATTATTTTGTATTATTTTTCCTCAAGAGAACTCCTGGGATTGCATCTGCTTCAAGCTCCCACCAAACAAGAGTCTGCTTATGGGCTTAGGTGGGACAATGCAATTCGCTAAGCTAAATCTCTTTAAAATCTTTCTAAGGCCAGAAGTGGTCTAGCCCAAAGCAGGATGGGTATGCAGGTGGAGGCTATGAGACTTCAGCTGGAGGGAGAAGAGAGCCTAGAGTTTGGGGACCAAGCTGGGCTTAGCACCTTTGGGGGCAGAGGTGTGCCACTGGAGATCCCAGCCAGACTGGGAGAAAGGCCTCTCCTCTCATGCAAAGACATGGGTTGGGGGCTAAATGTAGGATCCTGTCTTTATGGGGATCAAACTTGTCATTCATAGGGAAAGCCTATTTAACAGACTCCACTAAGAGGGAGCAGTCCACAGTGACCGAGATACCTTTCAACTGGTTGTTAAAAGTCACCCAGAAAGTAATGCTCACATGGATTTTTTTGTGTCTATGTTATCGTCTTGTGATGCTTTCTCTGCTTTTGTGTCTTTGCCCCTTTCCTGTTGGCTCCACATTCCTTTATCCTTGGCTATCCCTTATGCCAGCCGTTTATGGCCTGATCTGTCCTGTCTTACCCCTGATTTGCTCCATCTTGTTAATCTTGATCTGCCCTCCTTGCCCCACACTAGCTGCCTGGTTCCTGAGAGTTGAGGTCATGCTAGCCGACGGGAGATTGTCTTCTTTCTTCAGCAAACACTTGGGTCCCCTGTCCATGCTGGGCAGCACCTTCACTGGCCACATGTAAGGTCATAGTCATATCCACTTCACTGATCCAGCCCAGCTCAGGTACCTCCTGTCTGCAAGAGCTAAGAGCAAGAGCTTAGTTTCCACACTGCTCTCTCTTAGTCCCCTGCCATTGCCCTGGTATTGAACTTCAGCTCACACTTCTCAGGGCAGTTCTGGCATCCTTTTTCTTCTCTCTTTTTCTCCTCTGAGACTCAGTGCTGGCAAAGCCTGTGAAGAACTCCTGGTTGATAGATTCAATTCCTGAGGTAGGCTCAGCACCTCAGCCTGACACAGCACTTCTTGCATACGTGAGTACACTTCTTGCTTAGGGAGCAGGACTGAGGGAGGTGGGGATAGTGAGACAGGAAAGGAAGAAAAGCCAATAAGAATGATACCATCACAGTTGCTTCTGTGGATGGCAGTGCTTGATTCTGCTGGGACCCGCTGCGGAGCATAGAGAATGCCTGTCAGACTGTCTGCCCAAGGGTGGAAAGGCTAAGCATTCACCCACCCCTCTGTACCTCATGCCAAATTGGCTGGAGGTTGCCCTTGGGGCCATCAAATTCCCGCTGTCACAGACTGCACTGGCTTGTCCTATGAAGCTCTGGGCAGAATGCAGAATGACTCAAATGCAGAAAGACTATGCAGTAGGCATGAGGTGGGGCACCATCAGTTCAAGGTAAGTCCAAGTCTTCCAGAACTGTCCTTTCTGCAGCTATAGCTGAAATCAGAGGTGGGCTTGGGGTATGATTCTTGTACCAAAGCCACATGCCTCCTTCCTGCCCTTGCTGTCCCTACTTCCGGGCTCTCTCCTTGCTTCACATCCTAGTATAATCTCTCCAAAATGAGAAGCCTCATCATCAGGCATGTATGCTGGTGGGAGTATAAGTTGAAATTGTCACTATGGAAAAGGGTATGGAGGTTCCTAAAAAAAAAAAAAAAAAAAAAGAACTCCCAGGTGATCAGCAATCCCACTTCGGGGTATATATCCAAAGGAAACAAATTACTATCCTGAAGGGGTATCTGCACCCCTGTGTTTATTGTAGCATTGTTTATAAGAGCCAAGACATGAAAACAACCTAAATGGTTTGTTCTTGTTTTTGAAAAAAAACTTTTATTCAAAGATACTCAAGAAAGACATGTTTTAGTTATTTGATTTTTATTTAAATTTTTAAAAAATGTTTTATTATTTATTTTTGAGAGAGAGAGAGAGTGTGAGCTGGGGAGGGGCAGAGAAAGAGAGAGACACAGAATCAGAAGCAGGCTGTAGGCTCTGAGCTGTCAGCACAGAGCCTGATGCAGGGCTCGAACTCATGAGCTGTGAGATCATGACCTGAGCCGAAGTCTGATTCTTAGCTGACTGAGGCACCCAGGCATCCCCGTTTTGGTCATTTTAAAGTGAGATTAATCGAAGATCTCAGAAAAATTATATTTGATTAACATACTGGCCACTCACAGAAAGTTCTCTCTTCTGTTACTAGCAGCTAAATTTATACACACAGAAAAAATTCTTGAGACCATGCAAATTCAGTTGAATTACATGCATTCATTATATTAATAAAAACCCTGTAGTAATGTTCACACCAAACTGTTACTTTAAGAAAAAAATTAAAAATACACATGAAAACATGAGCAAGATTAAACTAAAGAAAATGGCAAATAAGGACAATTTATATTTTATTTTACAAAGTTTGGCATCACACATATTCAAGTGTGTTAACACCATGTTCATGCCTCAAAAGTGGCATTTTAAAGTGTTAAGCATTGTTAAATATCAAAAAATACGAGTCTACCTTTACAACGCAGTACTGTCATAATTCAAAGTACTGTGCCAATTATAAATAGTAGCATCAAGCTTCAAACTTCTTTACAAATATATTTAAAGGAAAGCATATAGATGCACATTTATATGCACACAACTTATACTCATGTAATCAAAGATATTTTATAAAAGTAAACAGTTTTATCCCTCAGTTTGTTTGTATACTTACATACCTGTTCAAAGACTTTCAGTTCCTGTGTATACAGATTTTCATGAGAAGGAATAAAGATAAAATTTAATTTTACAAGAGCACACATTGTGTTGCTTCACAAAATAACCCACAGTCATTCAAGGTTGGTAAGAACTAATCTTTAAGAAAGCAACTGTTGTCCTGGGTGGCTCAGTCAGTTAAGCGTCTAACTTGGGCTCAGGTCATGATCTTGCTGTTTGTGAGTTTGAGCCCCACATGGGGCTCTGTGCTGACAGTGCTGAGCCTGCTTGGGATTATCCCTCTCTGCCCCTTCCCTGCTTTCACTCCCTCTCTCAAAATAAATAAAAGCTAAAAAAAAAAAAAAAAAAAAAAAAAGGAATAAGTACTGCAGCCCAGGTTCCTTATTAAAATGAAGTATTACACAGACCTAAAAAAAGAAGGAAATTCCGCCATTTGTAACAACATGGATAGACCCTGAGGGTGTTATGCTAAGTAAAATAAATTAGAGAAAGACAAATACTGTATTTGCTTATATGTGGAATCTAAAAAAAAAACAACCCAAACTTATAGATACAGAGAACAGATTAATGGTTGCTAGAGATGGGGAGTCAAGGGACGGGCGAACTGAGTGAAAGTGAACAAAAGGTACAAACTTCCAGTTTTAAGAGTAATTAGTTCTGGGGATGTAAGGTATAACATGCGGACTGTAGTTTATAATATAGTATAATTTATTTGAACATGGCTAAGAAAGTATATTTAAAAGTTCTCATAAAAAACTGTAGGGGCACCTGGGTGTCTTAGTTGGTTAAGCGTCTGACTTGGTTTCTGCTCAGGCCATGATCTCAGTTTGTGAGTTCAAGCCCCACATTGGGTTCCGTGCTGACAGTATGAAGCCTGTTTGGGATTCTCTCTCTGTTCTTCTCACTCTCTGTCTCTCTCTCAAAAACATATAAAATTTTTTTTAAATTGTAACTATGTGAAGTGATAAATTTTAACTATGCTTACTGTGATAACCATTTTACTGTTTACACATATATCAAAGCATTACATTGCACACCGTAAACTTAGATAATGTTATATGTCAGTTGTAGTTCAATAAAACTGGAAAAAAAAACAGAAAAGAAGGGAAAGGTCAGCCGATGCTCCACTGACTTAGTTTACTCAGGTAGCAGCAGCAGAGGTGGTGTAATTTGGATAATGTCCCTGATTACAAGGTCACAGGTGAAAATCCCTCCCACAGTGATATCCTTAAAGAAAGACATTTATCCCCAGCTCACACTCACTAGCATTGGTTCTATGGTGTGTGTAACGAAGAACATTGACTGATAGAACTCCATGATGTTGGATAAATGACGTTTTGCTTGTATGATATTTGGTTTAATGTTATCACAAGGATCTAAGACGAGATAAACTGAAGCAAGAACAGTGAATTTTAAGATAGTTTGTATACGGCCAAGTATGGAGTTCTATAGGAAACATTCAAATAGAAATTTTGTTTCTTTCTACTAAGAGTCTAAAAACTCAAAGGTCCCTGATCACTGTATACAGCAGGAGGTTTTGGGGCACTAGGTGGCTCAGTTAGTTAAGCAATTGACTCTTGATCTTGGCTCAGGTCATGATCTCATGGTTGGTGAGTTCAAGCTCCACATTGGGCTCTGTGCTAACAATGCTTGGGACTCTCCCCGCCCCCCCACTTCTACCCCACTCCTGGGCACACACACACTGTCTCTCAAAATAAAGAAATATTTATTTATTCATTTTTAAAATGTTTATTATTTATTTTTGAGAGAGAGAGCATGACAGAGTGTGAGCAGGAGAGGGGCACAGAGAGAGGGAGATATAGAATCCGAAGTGGGCTCCAGGGTCTTGAGCTGTCAGCACAGAGCCCCACGCAGGGCTTGAACCCAGGAGCTGTGAGATCATGACCTGAGGTGAAGTAGGACACTTAACTAATTGAGCCACCCAGGTGCCCCAGAAATAAACTTTAAAAAAAATTGGGTTTTCTTTTCTTTTCTTTTTTTTTTTTTTAAAGAAAGGAGGTTTTGGGGCACAGGGCCAGGCAAAGTTTCTTTTGTGAAATCATTTCTGCCCCTACAGTTTTGGCTCCTTGTAGCTCAGTTGTTTTCTTTATCAGTATGTGCCAGGTGTACCAGACAAAAGGCAAAATGCAGCAAAACAAATCAAAGGAGGATGGTTCTCCTTCGTAGACAACTTGTACTCTACCGAATTCTGACTGATGTCCTACAAGCTCAAGGCTCCAGAGAGAAACCCAAAGTGGATTGTATGAACTCTCATTATAAATCCATTAAAAAATAAAATACAACCAAGTAAAGCTGATAATCAAATTGGTTTCATTAAGTGAGTCACAAATCAGGACAGCCTCCCATCTAGCAAGTAGAGGGGAGCTCCACTCATTAAAATAAAACAAAGGGTTTTAAAGGCAGAAGGAGGGCTTAACAAAAAGAAGAAAGAAATTTATTAGCAAGGAATGTAGTGTTTAGGCAAGGTTGACCTCCTAAGGGAAACCAAAGGAGTCTACCAGCAAACTTTCTAGTATTGACCAGGAAATTCCATGCTGACTGGTTAAAGGTTACATTCCTGGGGGATTGAAACTGGAGTTGGCTTAGGTATTAAGTCTAGGCTTCCTGAATTGGGGCCTTAACCTAAGTGATAACATTTTGGGCCTATGGTTTTCTTTTGAACAGTTCCCTTCTTTTGACCTGACTTCCTCTAACTCAGAGATGTGACCAAAATTTAAGACCTTGGTGCCACTCTCAGATACTGCTCAGTGGTTCTCTTAGATTTGCCGATCCTTCGCTGGAATTTACAGGCCCTGGCGTTTTATCTTTACTCTGCACTTTATGGCTTTTGGTTCACATTCCTTAAGTCAGTTATCTTCTGTGTGCCTTTTCTGATGTTCCAGTCTTAGGGGGATCATTTGCTTGGGGGTGAGCAGCTGAGAACATCCATTTCAAGCTTTTGAGAAAATCTAACATGCCGGGGAGGTTATAATGATTACTATAAGCAGAATAATCCCCAATGTTTGGAGTAGGCTTTGAAACCATGGCCCCCAACACCCAAACCAACCAAAAGCACAGAAGTCAAAGAAAGATCCCATTGAAGGAATCACCTTTATAAGTCAAGTGATTTGTTTTGTGATTTTATGTAATTGAGTTTTAATTTCCTGAGAAGTGTTAATCTATGTACAGCAGGTGGTGTTGGCCAAACACAGACACCTCCTTGCTCAGTTCAAAGATAATGAGGAGCTGTTTGTAATCAAGAACAAATGTGGCCAGAGAATCTTAGTTGGTCAACTATTGCTTCAGCAGCAGATTCTGTAATAGGGTTAAAGAGGTTCTTGGGGCACCTGGGTGGCTCAGTCAGTTGAGCATCTGACTCTTGATTTTGGCTCAGGTCGTGATCTCACAGTTCATGAGATAGAGCCCCAAGTCAGGCTCCGTGCTGATAGTCCAGATCCTTTCTGCTTGGGATCCCTTCTCTCTCTCCCTCTCTCTCTTTGCCTGCTTGCATTGGCTCTCTCCCTCAAAATAAATAAACACTTAAAAAAGAAGAAAGAAAATAATTAAGGAGAGGTTCTTAATCATAGCCTTATTTACATTCGGGAAATAGGGGCCTGCCAGAAGGAGTAAATCCTGAATCATGAAAGCTTCCTGGAACATCCTTTTTTACTCAATAATGTGAATTTAGAGGAGTCAACCAATGAGAAAAGTCAACTTGTGAAAAGTTAAGAGCACAGTTAGATTTTTTCCCTAGCCTGAAATAAAACATTGTTCCAAATTCCAGAGCTTACCCCCACCCGCACCCTTAGTAATGGCCTCAGAGATGAAGATGAGACATTATCTTTCTAGGCCAATGCCAGAGGAAAGGAAAGGAAAAGAAGAAAATAGGGTTTCATGTTCAGTTAAACTATGAACTCCTGATCTGTCTTCTTGGGCAGAAATAGTCTCTCAATGTCACTGCTGCTCTTCCTCGTCAATTTGATTTGGAGGCCTCCAGCCTCTGTATAGGACCAGGTGCCGCACGGAGCCTTCTTTAGCTGTGTGCTGTGAGCCCAGGGCTTGCTACCTTCTAGCTCTGTAGACGTGTCAGTCTACAGTGGTCAGGAGCACTTGGTCAGTTCCTTTCTAATGGGGCTCGAGAGTTCGTTTTCTCTGATGACATTTCCAAACACCTAAACACCTGGCTCTAAACTATGATCAACAGAATCCTTTGTGGGTTTTTTGTTTTATATATATATATATATAAAAATATATTTTGTTACATTTATATATATATATATATATTTAAATTCTTTTTAATGTTTACTTTTGAGAGAGAGAGACCGTGCATGCACATGTGTGGGGGAGACACAGAGAGGGAGACAGAGCATCTGAAGCAGGCTCTGTGCTGACAGCTGACGTGCAGGGTAGGAACCATGAGTTCATGACCTGAGCAGAAGTCAGATGCCTAACCGACTGATCCACCCAGATGCCCCTCAGCAGATTCCTTCGCATTGGGACCCCAGAAGGCTTCTTTCATCTGCTGATGACAGGCATGGATGTAAGGCATTAGAGACTTAGAGTAGGCGGCCACTCTAGCATGAGACAACAGGGGAGCAGCAGAAGGCTGGACACTGGCAGAATTCCAAGAAGTCTGCAAGGTTTTGTTAAGACTTGAACGATTCGCCAAGGAAGTGGGTGCCTTGATCACTGGAGATTATAGAAGGTATATCCTAAGTGAGAAACATATTTTTTAAGTTTTTTTCCCCTTAGTTTCTCACTGTGAGAGCATCAGGAAAAGCTTCAACCCATCCAGAGAACACCGTAACAAGAGCATATTGATAACACTTACAAAGTGGCATCTGTATGAATGCGGTTAAGTTGTAGATGTTCAAAGAGTCCAGAGGGAAAAGGTCTGAGGCCTCTGAGACAAAAAGTTTTCCCAGGATTATGGACCTTGCCAAATCAGACATTTTTTGTTTTTGCAGTTTTATAGAAGCTTCCCCACTAATGTCTATTTATAATTTGAGTCCTCTGAAATGCACTGTGGTGGGTGAAGGAATGCAAAAACTGAAAAATGGGGTTTGTCAGCAAGCCGGGAAGAACCAAACAGCCTCGACTCTTCATTTAATGGACTTCATCTGCATGTATGACAATCTCTACAGAACCTTTGCTGATGTCTGGTGTGGAAGTCAGGCCGATCACATATTAAAATTTCTTTTCAAGGAGCTCTTTTCCACAAACCTGTAAGTTTCTTTTTAAATTTAGATTTGGTCTTAAGTTACCCTTTTTTATTTTATTTATTTATTTATTTATTTATTTATTTAAATATTTTATTTTTAAGGACTCCTGGGTGGCTTAGTTGGTTAAGTGTCAGACTTCGACGCAGGTCATGATCTCACCTTTCATGGGTTCGAGCCCGAGCCCCACGTTGGGCTGTGCCCTGACAGTACAGAGCCTGCTTGAGATTCTCCATCTCCCTCTCTCTCTGCCCCTCCCCCACTCATGCTTTTCCGCTCTCTCAAAATAAATAAATGAACTTTAAAAAAAGATTGTATTTTTAAGTAATCTCTATACCCAATATGAGGCTTGAACTTACAACCCTCAGCTCAAGAGTACCATGCTCTACTAAGCCAGCCAGATGACCCTAAAGTTGTTTCTCTTTAAATAGCAAGTCTTACTTTAGGACAAAGTTACTTTCCTTTTTCCTCAACAAAAATGTATTTCTATTTGTCATGCTTTTACTTACCACACTTTCCTGGCATATAGAATCGTGTCCCTTATTATTTCTAGTAGTCTTAATTACACGTATTAGAATTTGTAACTCCTAGAACACTTAATTTTGAGAGAAAGCTTCTAAGTAAGCAATTGTGAACTGTTACACCAGTAGTTTTTAGATTTGCAAATTTATGAATAAATTTCATAATTTTTGAAGTATATGCCTTTTTCAATTTTCCAGTGTTATGCTAACACATCCAAATATCTTTGTTTCTTTGCAAAAAGAAGCCCAAAGCAGATAAACCTGTGTTCAGTAAATGTTTTAGTATTTTATCTTATGTGGAAATGATCTAGGTATTTAAAGAATTTAACTTATCATTTGATCTCATTCACCAAAACTTTTAAGGTTTTAGGTTGCTCAAAAAGCTTTGGGAAAGCTATTTAAGTAGAAATAAGTATTGCTGTAAAGTTCATTTATAAACTTTTCTTGCTTTTACTTAATTCACTTCTGTTCAGTATTTATGTTTTGATGACCTACAAAAACTTTATTAAACATTAGACAACTTTGGCCATTATCCCAAGCTATTATTTTTTTGTTGGTAAATCTTTTTCTAATTTATTTTTTAAATTTACATCTGAGTTAATTAGCATATTAGTGCAACAGTAATTTCAGGAGTAGATTCCTTAATGCCCCTTACCCATTTAGCCCACCACCCCTCCCACATGTTGATAAATCTTAGAAGAGAACATGAACTTATTTGGCTAGTAAATTCAGGTAAAATAAAAGTTTTCTATTTAATGCTGATAACTCTAAAGACATGCCTGTTTTAATCAAACCATCAACCTTCAACTAGCTTTATTAAATATTTTCCCAGTTCACATGAACTTGACAAAAATTTCTATCTTTTTGAGTATTTTAAATTGCCCAGTCCTTACAAGTGCTTTCCCTGAAACCCACTGAATAGAACTCTTTTTCAAATTAATTTTAGCAATACCATGTGGGGGTAGAACAGTATTTATACATTTATAACATAAACGCAAACACACAGGTGCTAAGACCTTATGGTTACTAATATTTGTGGAGATTTTTACGATTTGTATTTGCCCCTGAAATTAATGTTAAGGGACCTGTGCTAGAGTTTTGGAACAAGCACCCTTCTAGCAGTTTGTACTTAAAAAAAAAAAAAAGCCACCTCCCCCTTTTTTCTTTTAGTCTCAGGTGATTGTGGGCTGTGTTTACATTTCAAAGACATGATAAGATGTTTAACTTCAAGGAACAATAAAAGAATGTAAGTTTCTGTAAGGAGGACTTTTTAGTTTCCTAAGGCCAATAATTTACTAACCTTTTGAGAAGAACAAAGGGAAATTTGGGGATTGGTAAGAAATGGATGGATGAATCTAGAATTGCCTTTGAAGCTGATTTTTGTTTTCCAAAAGATTTGTAAGATAAGGACAGTTGCTCTCACTTAAAGAACTGAATTCTAACTTGAATGGCGTCGTAGGTTGATCTACCTTTCCTATTACATTATCCACAATTTGTTTCTTTCTCTCTGGTATATAGTTCTAATTTTAAATCTTTTTAGTGGTATTGAATACCCCTCCCCCTCCCCTTGCTTGAGTGTAAGACAAAGAGAGTGCAAACCCATTACCTTTCCCAAATCTAGGGTCACTCCGGAAGACAGCCAAAAGAAAGAACCAATGACTGGGGTTGTCCCAGGCCGGTAGAAAGCCAAGTCCAGTTATGTAAAATGAAGAGAGCAAGAAAGTAACAGCTATCTCTGGGCGAGAAAGTGATGCAGGCCAGCTGGGTCAGAGGACCCAGAAGGGGTTCTGCAGAACCAGCCAAAAGAGTCCTTGGCTTTGTACAGAATAGAAATTAGACTCGGAGAGGAAGAGAGAGCATTACAGAATAATGATAGGGCGCAGCAGATGGGAGTCTGGGGGACTCAGGAGGCTAGGACAGTCTCGTTTCTCCTCGGGGTCTGGGGTTTTTGTTGAGGATGCTGGTCTGGTGAATGTGTCCTCTCAGACATCTAGGAATGGTCAAAACAAGGACAGGTGCTCAGGTGTCCTTCATAAATCACTGCCACCCCGGAGCTGTGGGTGTTGGTATCTAGGTGTGTGGAGTCAGTGGTTTTGGGAAATGGTACCTGGTGACTCTGCCTGGTCACTCCTTAGATGTTATCTATTGTTCTGGAAGACTCCAAAGAAATCATTAATTTCTTGACCTTTACAGAGAGGACTTACATGATCTGAATTATAAGGCATGTGAAAAGTTGGGGTGCAGGTCCTAACAAGAATAGAAGCAGGAAAAGGAATAACAAACCAAAACAAAACAGTGTTTTTCATGGGGTCCTTCAGTTTCCCTGTCCCAAAAGGATCAATAACCAATGGGTCTGGATTTGGAAAGTCAGAGACAGTGCAAAATTTTATTTTCCTCTCTTGACTGAGCACTACAGACAGAGCCTCAGAAGAACTGATTCTGTGAAGAGTTTTCATCCTTTGCTGGCTTTTGCCAGCTTTTCCAGGATCCCCTTCTCAGGCTCTAGAATCTGAGTCTCCCTTTGGCTGTTGAAGGATAAATATAGCAGTTTGCCAGAAAATGTCTCAGTGTCGTGAACTCTGAGAGGGGCCTATATGGGAGGGGGACTCCTTTGAAGGTAGATATGAGGGTGTCTTTAAGGCCATTGACTTGGAAGAATTTTGTTTATATTGTGTAGTTTTTCCAGGGTGGAAAAATAATTTAGACTAGGATGAGTACTCAAAGGAAGAAAGGAAGCAATAGGAGTTATGTCAGTCTTATAGTCTTTTCTTTTAGGTATCTCCCACATCTTTAATTTTTCCTTAGCTTTCTGCAATAAGCCTTTCAATGAAACAATTCTGGAATTTTGAAACCTTTTGGAGGTTTTTGCTTGTCAATTAAAATAGGTATACTGTTCAGTTTAATTTGGGAACCCTTTCTCTCAAGGGTACTTCTCAAATGAATGACTTTGTCTAATTGGAATTGCAATTTTCCCCATAATGGTTATTGTGATTCTATTTTGCTTTTAGTAAAATTTTGCCATTTTTATAGGTATTCACAGCTCTTTGCCTTAGTTTTTAGACATGAGAGGAGCAGGTGTACTGGAAGGCACTGTGCTAGACTCTTTAAACATTTTCTTTAAGTTTATTTACTTATACAGAGAGCATGAGCAGGGGGAAGGCAGAGAAGAGAAGGAGAAAGAGAATCCCAATCAGGCTCTGTGCTCAGTGCTGAGCCTGATGTAGGGCTCAGTCCCAGGAACCATGAGATCATCATGACCTGAGCTGAAACCAAGAGTCAGACACTCAACAGACAGAGCCACCCAGGCACTCCTGCACCAGACTCTTTAGAATTCAAGGATCCCATTAGCTAAGGTTGTATTTACACAGTACAAGAAAAACAAACATATGCACCTTAACATACCAGCAGTCACCAAAAGATGTCATTGTAGGCTGGCCAAGAGAAGGCTGTGTGCACCACCAGCAATTCCCAGCATAGACTAAGTCAGCAAACTGGAAATGCAGAATACAGGTGGGAACTGGGGAAGGGGTTCCAGTGTGGAACTGTGGACTGGTCCAAGGGCTAAGGGCAAGTCTCCGCTGACCTGTTAACCTTAGTCTGGAAAGCCATTTAGCTTGGCAGCTTGAATTCAAAAAGAATAGAGCTCAAACCAAAAGGAACTCATCATCAGCCCTTCAGGATGGTGAAAAAGACTGTGAACTCAAAAGAATTTGGAAGGCATCATGTTTGTTTCTTATTGTCCCTGAATGCTGTCAAAAGTTCACTTTGGATCCCATCGCTGCCACCAAATCTGTTAAAAACCAAAACATAACCAAGTAAATCTGATGATCTAATTGGTTTTATTAAATGACTCATGAATTAGACAGCATCTCATCCAGCAAGCAGTGAACTAAGCAAAAGGAAGATTTTTAGAGGTAGAGAGAGGGCACAACAAAAAGAAGAAAGGAGTATATTAACAAGGAATGTGTTGCTTTGGGAAGGTGGCCCCCCCCAAGGGTAGCCGAAGAAGTCTTTCAGTAAATTCTCTAATATTCACCAGGCAATTCCATCCTGACTGGTTAAAGGTTACATTCCTGGGGGTTTCCAACTTGACTTAGGTTGGGTATAAAGTCTTGGTTTAGTGACTTGGGGTCTTAACCTACGTGACACCATTTTGAGCCTGTGGTTTTCTTTCAAATACAACCTTAAAGCTTGAAAACTAGAGTGTAATCTTCTCGTTTCACAGAGGGGCAGACAGAGTCCCGGGGAGGTGAAGTGACCTGTATAACGTTTCACAACTAATTCTAGGCTGAAGGGCAGCAGAAATGAGACCTAGTTCAGGACAGGCTACCCCAGTATGCCTTGTTATGTTCGTAATCTTGAGCTATAGTCACTTGAAAAACGATAAATGCAGGAAAAGCCTTTCCCCAACTTCCCCTTATCTGCCAGAGGACGGGTCATACAATAAGAACTCAGTTGTCCTCAAGCCCCTGTCTCTCTGGGAATGTCATTAACTGGGGAAGCATGACCAATCCCAGGAGAGGAGACTAGAAGTTAATGCCACCCCTGACAAACTTTGTCACAAACTGTCATATCTCCCATCTATACGTCTTTCCCCCCAAATCATTTACTCTTCCCTAAAAGCCTGAATTTCTCCCTCCTATCTATTAAGATAGTATTTAATCCTAAATTTTCTAAAAAATGTTTTATTTATTTTTGAAAGAGAGAGAGACACACACAGCGTGAGCAAGGGAGGGTCAGAGAGAGAGAGAGGGAAACAGAATCAAAAGACAGGCTCCAGGCTCTGGAGCTGTCAGCACAGAGCCTGCCGCGGGCCGGAAGCCACACACAGTGAGATCATGACCTGAGCCGAAGTCGGACGCTTAACCGACTGAGCCTCCCAGGCGCCCCTAATCCTCAATTTTAAAGCCACCTCTGGGTGTCACTCATTTACCTTGCCTGTCTCCTGTGAATACATAAGGCATATATGCTAATAATCTTCTGTTTTTCTCCTGTTAGTCTGCCTTTTGTCTCAGAACTCAGAAGTATAGAGGGTAGATGGTGTTTTTCTCTCCTAAAAGGCAGATATAGATTTTTATTAAAAAACAAAAGAACCGTGGTGCGCCATTCTCTCCAGATGGATGCATCTTCCGCTCTCCGACGCTGTCCCGTGTAGCACAGGCCACCTCGGCCCAGTGCGGGGTTTTGTGCTGGGGGCAGAGCTCCCATGGGAGTGGTTTTGCCGCTGGAACAGGTTGACGAAGAGATGGAATTTAAAATGGCTCTTGCTCTTGGGAGGGAGGGAAACGCGCTGCGCGGGGCTTCAGGTTGTTTGCCTGGACGTGGCTTCCACGTAGCAGGAAGTTTCTTTCCCTTGCTGCCTTCTTCCCTGAACTCCAGATTCGGCCGCATTCTTTTCCCCCCTCAGGGTCCTTTCAGTTTCTGCCTAATGAGACCGGTGGTAGCTGAGTGTGTGACTGACACTCGGTATGTACAGCTTGTATTCATCTTCCTGAGAAAGGGCATTGCACAATAAAGCATTGCCAAGGGCAACCGCGGCGGCATCTCCGAGAGCCCGGCAGCAGCCCGGCGCACCGCCCCGGGGGAAGGAAGCGCGCACGGAGGCGCGGGCGCCGGGAGGCGGGACTTCTACAGTAATTAAAATATTCATATGCAGGGAGACCTTGAGTTCCTTTCTCTTTGCCCCTTAGGCCTCTTTACTTTTTACCCACACGCGGTCCTCCTGATTTCCAGGACACAAAAGCCAAGTCGAGGCTTGAGGGAAATACTTTTGGAGTAAAATCAAATCAGTTGCAAATGAGTTACAACATCTCAATTGCCTTAATAGATCAAACAAAACTTCTCTGTGTACTCCAGGCACCCGAACCGAAACCCTCCTTGGAGTTCCCCAGCTAAAAAAACCAGCAAATCTTTGGTCTGCCCATAGCAAGGTCCCAAGCAATGCCCTTGAGGGCTTACCCTCAGGACACAGTGACTTGGAATAGAGCTTGCTGAGCACGTGGCCTGCCAGGATGGTGTAACTAGCAAGCTAGCTGGACCCAGCTGGCCAGCTTCGGGCAGTGAATACTTCTGTCAGGCCAGAAGTACCCAAAGTCGATTTTACTTACTTTGCACCCCATGTATTGCCTGGGGAGAGGATAGGCAAGTGAAGCGGGTTTTTTTGTGTGTTAGTAGCTAATTCCAGCCAGGCTGGCTGCCAATACCCTCCCTTTTTCCCCCATTCCACCTTCTCTCCCTGTTCTGTCTTCAGAATTCTGTGTATTGCACATAAACGAGTATCGGATAGGCACACACCTCTTTGTGGGTCTTTTAATAGAGTTGGCTGGTGCTTCAAAGTCTGACTTTAAAAACAGATGGATTGAAGTGAGACTTAATAGATTTCAAACTGAAAAAAACAAACTGCATTTTATTGATAAAAGTAGTTTACCAATTGACATAAAATAAACTGCATGTACTTAAAGTATGCAATTTGATAAGTTTAGGCATATGTATTCACCCATGAACTCATCACCATAATCAAGATAACGTGCATATTCATTCCCTCCAAGAGTTTCCTCTTGCCCCTTTGGAACCCATCCCTCTCCCCTCTTCCTGGCCCCTGCCCACACCATTCCTACACTTCAAGCAACCACAGATCTGCTTTCTTTCATACTAGATTTGTTTTCATTTTCTAGAAATTTATATAAATGGAATCACATGTATGTATTCTTTTTTGGTTTGGCTCCTTTTACTCAGCATGATTAATTATTTTGAGATTTGTCTATGTTGAGTGAACTTTTTTTTGTTTTTGTTTTTTTAACGTCTGATCTTATTTGTTACTCTTAGAAAATCTCATTTTTGACTAGACTCAGACTTAGAGGTAGAAAGTCCCAGAAAGAATAGCCTCTGTCTTGGCAATCTGTTCCTGGTGTTTTTCTTTGGCTGTCTTCATTCTCTTGGCCAAAAGTTTAGCATATTTTGCAGCTTCTTCCTTATTTTTCTTAGTATGCTATTTCTTCAGAGCAATATGCTGATGTTTGCGTCACATGACACATGGAGTAACAAGATATTGAATCTTGGGCGCTTTGTTTCTAGCTTTCTTACTGTCTTTGTTTAGGTGCTTTTTCACAATATACTGTTAGACATCATCTTCTTTAAAGAGATTGAAAAGATTTCTGCTAGCTCTTTTGAGACAAGGCACAGAAATATCAATGAGTCTAGGAATATCTCCCTCCCCCCCCCCTTTTTTTTATATATAATAACCAAGTTGAGAACACAAAGATTGACATCCACAGTGCAACCTGGAGCAGATTTGCACTTTCTTTCTTCAGTCCTCCTTGGTCTGTGACGGGAGTGCCCCTTACACAGTAGCACACAGACACAGCCATAGGTCAAGACACCCTGCCTCAAGGGGAATCCTTGCCTATAATTCCCACCACTGATTGGGACCCTACAACCCTTCCATTCTTCAGAGCATCAGCAGCAACTTCTGTGGTTATATGCTTCTCATAAAAGGTATGAATTTGCATATATTGTCCACTTCGATGACAGCCAGTAGCTGGAAAAGAGAGGGTCAGCTTCACCCTGAGGCAGCCGACCACCTGTGAGGCACCATGAAAAAGAGCTAGGTTGAGTGAACTTTCAGAGAATTGGTCCATTTTAAAGTTGTTAAATTTATTGGCATAAAGTTGCTCATTTTTTTTAAGTTTATTTATTTATTTTGAGAGAAAGTTCAAGTGGTGAGGGGAGAGAGAGAGCGTAAGCGAGCGCAAATCCCAAGCAGGCTCTGCACTTTCAGTGCGGGGCTTAAACTCCCAAACCTCGAGATCATGACCTGAGTGGAAGTCAGACACTTAACCAACTGAGCCACTTGAGCACCTGGCATAAAGTTGCTCATATAATATTTCCTTGTAATTCTTTTAGTATTTGTAGAATTTAAGGTACAGTCACCTCTGTCATTTCTAATATTATTAATTTTTATTTTCTCTGTTTCTTTTCTTGATAATTCTATTTGCAGGTTCTTTAGTGTTACTGATATTCTCAGCAACTTTCGGTTTCATTGATTTCCCTATTGTCATTCTGTTATCTGTTCATTGATTTTTGCTCTGATATTTATTCCTTCCTTCTACTTTACTTTAATTCATTTGTTTAGCTTTCTTTTCTTTTTAAATTTCTTACAGTGGAAGCTGAAGTCATTGATTTGAGAACTTTTTTCTTTCTAATATAGGTAGATACTATTATACATTTATCTCTAGGTATTCCTTTAGCTGCATCCTATATGTTTTGATATTGTTTTTCTTCTTTTTAATTGTAAAATACTTCCTAATTTCTCTTTGATTTCTTTTTTGACTCATAAGTTATTTAGAAGTTTGTTACTTCTATACTTTAAATATGTATAATTTTGTGTCAATTAAATAAAGCTGTCAAAAATGTGTGGAAATTTAGTTTCCAAATATTTGGGAATTTTTCAGGTATCTTGCTATTATTGGTTTCTAATTTGATTCCACTGTGGTCAGAGAAATACTTTGTATGACATGAATCCTATTAAATTGACAGATTTGTTGCTCAGAATATGGTCTATGTTCTGTGTGCAATTGAAATTATGTGTAGTCTATTGTATGGAGTGTTCTAGAAAGGTCAATTAGGTCAAAATGATAGTGTTGTTCAAGATGTCTGTATGTTACCTGATTTTCTGTTTAATTTTCCTATCAATTATTGAGAGATAGATCTTGAAATATGAATTATAATTATAGATTCAGTATATTTGTTCTAAGTGTCCATCAATTTTTTGTTTATGCATTTTGAAGCTCTGTGATTGGATACATACATTTTTGGAATTTTTTATGTCCTCCAGAAGAATTGACAGACTCCTTCATCATTATGTAATGAGCTTCTCTGACCCTGGCAATCGCTGTCTGATTTTAAAATAATCACACTAACTTTATTTTGATTAGTGTTAACATGGTGCATCTTTCCCCATCTATATTAGTTTCCTATTTTTGCTATAACAAGTTACTACAACTTAGTGGCTTTAAACAACACAAATATGTTACTTTATAGTTCTGGAGGTCAGAAGTCCAAAATCAGGTTTGTTGAGCTAAAGTCAAAGTATCATCAGGTTTGGTTTCTTCTGGAGGCTCTGGAGAAGAATCAATTTCCTCACCTTTTCTAGTTTCAGGATGCCTTCACTTATGGCTCCTTACTCCATCTTTACAGCCAACAGCATGGCATCATTACATTCCCCTTCATTATCTCTGCTTCCATTGTCACATGGTTTTCTCTGGCCCTGACCCTCCTGCTTCTCTCGCATAAGGACTCTCATGATTACAATAGGTACCCGTGGATAATTTCCTCATCTCAAGATCCTTAATCAGTGAGATCCCTTTTTCCATGTAAGGTAATGTGAACACAAGTTCCAAGGATTAGGATGTGGTTATCTTTGGGGGACCGTTATTCAGCCTATCATACCATTCTTTTCCCTTTAACCTATTTGTTTCTTATATTTCAAGTAGGTTTATGGTAGGCAGGAGGTTCTTTTTTGAAAAAAATTCTTTTAATTATAGTGTTTAGGTTATGTTTAATGTGACTATTGATAAAGTTGAGTTCAAGTCTTCCCTTTACTGTGTGTTTGCTATTTGTCTCATCTGTTCTTTGTTCTCTTTCTCTTCTTTTGTGCTCTTAGTCTGCTGTAACAAAGTGTCACAGACTGGGTAGCTTACAAACAACAGAAATTTACTTCCAGTGGTTCTGGAGACTGGAATTCTGAAAAAGGGTGCCTGCATGATTGAGTGAAAGCCTTCTTCCCATTGAAGACTTCTTGTTGTGTCCTTACCTGGTAGAAGTAGATAGGGATATCTCTAAAGTCTCTTTTCTAAGGGCACCAATCCCATTCATGAAGGCTCTGTCCTCATGATATGACCATGTCTCAAAGGCCTTACTTCCCAATACCATCAACTTGGACATTAGGATTTCAACATATGAATTTTGGAGGGATACATTCAGACCATACTATGTCCTTCTTTGGGATTAAGTATTTTTGTTGATTCCGTTTAAACTCTGAATTTGGATAATGGCTGTAAATCTGTTGTTTAGCGGTAGCTTTGTGGGTTTTTTTTTTTTTTAGGTTTTAAAAGATCCATTTTTTATTAATGCAGATAAATGATTTACCTTTTTTTCAAAGACTAACAATATTTATAGGTAAAAAAGAATAAATGTATTTTATGAAGAATGGACATTTTCCCCCTTCATTTATTATTTTTCCTTTTTTTTACTTTCTATAATTTATTCATTTTATATAATTTATATCCAAGTTACTTAGCACATGGTGCAACAACGATTTTAGGAGTTGCTTCCCTAAGCCCATTACCCATTTAACCCATCATCCCCCAGCAACCCCTCCAGCAACCCTCTGTTCTCTATATTTAAGAGTTTTTTGTGTTTTGTCCCCTTCCTTGTTTTTATATTATTTTTGCTTCCCTTCCCTATGTTCATCTGTTTTATATCTTAAAGTCCTCATATGAGTGAAGTCATATGATATTTGTCTTTCTCCAACTGACTAATTTCACCTAGTATAATACCCTCTTAGTTCCATCCACTTAGTTGCAAATAGCAAGACTTCATTCTTTTTGATTGCCAAGTACTACTCCATTGTATATATATATATATACCACATCTTCTTTATCCATTCATTCATAGTTGTACATTTGGGCTCTTTGTATACTTTGGCAATTGTTGATTGTGTGGCTATAAACATTGGGGTACAAGCATCCCTTCAAAACAGCACACCTGTATCTCTTGGATAAATTCCCAGTAGTGCAATTGCCAGGTCATAGGGTCGTTCTAATTTTTTGAGGAAACTCTGTACTGTTTTCCAGAGTGGCTGCACTAGTTTGCATTCCCACCAGCAGTGCAAAAGAAATCCTCTTTCTTCACATCCTCGCCAACATTTATTGTTGCCTGAGTTGTTAATGTTAGCCATTCTGACAGGTGTGAGGTGATATCTCAATGTGGTTTATTTTGTATTTCCCTGATGATGAGTGATGCTTAGCATTTTCCATGTGTCAGTTGGCCATCTGCATGTCTTCTTTGAAGAAGTGTCTATTCATGTCATTTGCCCATTTTTTTACCAGATTTTTTGTGTTTTGGGTATTGAGTTTGATACGTTCTCTGTAGATTTTGGATACTAACACTTTATCTGATATGTTGTTTGCAAATATCTTCTCCCATTCCGTTGGTTTTGGTTGTCTTGTAGTTTTGCTGATTGTTTCCTTCACTATGCAGAAGGTTTTTATTTTTATTTTTATTTTTTTTAATTTTTTAAAATGTTTTATTTATTTTTGATACAGAGAGAGACAGAGCATGAGAAGCGGAAGGGCAGAGAGAGAAGGAGACACAGAACAGGAAGCAGGCTCCAGGCTCTGAGCTAGCTGTCAGCACAGAGCCTGACGCGGGGCTCGAACCCACGAACGTGAGATCTGACCTGAGCCAAAGTCGGAGGCTTAACCGACTGAGCCACCCAGGCGCCCCTAGAAGGTTTTTATTTTGATGAGGTCCCAATAGTTCAGTTTTGCTTTGGTTTCCCTTGCCTCTGAAGATATGTTGAGGAAGAAGTTGCTGTGACCGAGGTCAAAGAGGTTTTTGCCTGCTTTCTCTTCTAGAATTTTGATGGCTTCCTGTCTTGCGTTTAGAAAGTGGTCCAGGTTCATTTTTCTGCATGTTGCTGTCTGGTTTTCCTAGCACCATTTGCTGAAGAGACTTCCTTTATTCCATTGGATATTCTTTCTTGCTTTGTCAAAGATTAGTTGGCCATACACTTGTGAGTCTATTCTTTTCAATTGACCTGAGTGTCTGTTTTTGTGCCAGTACTGTTTGTCTTGATGATGACAGCGTTGTAACACAGCTTGAAGTCCGGGATTGTGATGCCTCCAGCTTTGGTTTTCTTTTTCAAGATTGCTTTGGCTCTTCAGGGTCTTTTCTGGTTCCATACAAATTTTGAGATTGTTTGTTCTAGCTCTGTGAAGAATGCTGGTGTTATTTTGATAGAGATTGCATTGAATATGTAGATTGCTTTGGGTAGCATTGACATTTTAACAATATTTGTTCTTCCTATCTAGGAGCATGGAATATTTTCATATTTTTGTATGTGTCTTCTTCAGTTAGTTTCATAAGGCTTTCTATTGTTTTCAGTGTATAGATTTTTCACCTCTTTGGTTAGATTTATTCCTAGGTATATTATGGTTTTTGGTGTAATTGTAAATGGGATCAGTTCCTTGATTTTTCTTTCTGTTGCTTCATTATTGGTGTATAGGAATGCAACCAATTTCTGTGTATTGATTTTATATCCTGTGATTCATGGATCAGTTCTAGCAATTTTTTGGTGGAATCTTTTGGGTTTTCCAGATAGAGTATCATATCATCTGCAAAGACTGAAAGTCTGAACTCCTTCTGGCTGATTTGGATGCCTTTTATTTCTTTGTGTTGTCTGATTGCTGAGGCTAAGACTTCCAACACTATGTTGAATAACAGTGGCAAGAGTAGACATCCCTGTCTTCATCTAGACCTTAGGCAGAAAGCTCTCAGTCACTTTTGAGGATGATATTAGCATTGGGTTTTTCATATATGACTTTTGTGGTCTTGAGGTATGACCCTTCTATCCCTACTTTCTTGAGGGTTTTTATCAAGAAAGGGTGCTATATTTTGTCAAGTATTTTCTCTGTATCTATTGAGAAGATCATGTGGTTCTTGTCCTTTCTTTTATTGATATGATGAATCACACTGATTGTTTTGCAGATATTGAACCAGCCCTGCACCCCAGGTACAAATCCCACTTGGTCGTGGTAAATAATTATTTTAATATCATCTTGTTGGGGATTTTTGGATCCATGTTCATCAGGGAAATTGGTCTATAGTTCTCCTTTTTTTAGTTGGGTCTTTGGTTTTGGAATCAAGGTAATGATGGCTTCATAGAATGAGTTTGGAAGTTTTCTTTCCATTTCTATTTTTTGGAACAGCTTCAAGAAAATAGGTGTTAACTCTTATTTAAATGTTTGGTAGAATTCCCCTGGAAAGCCATTTGGGCCTGGACTCTTGTTTTTTTGGGAGATTTTTGATTACTAATTCAATTTCTTTACTGGTTATGGGTCTGTTCAAATTTTCTATTTCTTCCTGTTTCCATTTTGGTAGTTTATATGTTTCTAGGGATTTGTTCATTTCTTTCAGATTGCCCATTTTGTTGGTGTATAATTGCTTGTAATATTCTCTTATTATTGTTTGTATTTCTGCTGTGTTGGTAGTGATCTCTCCTCTTTCATTCTTGATTTCATTTATTTGGATCCTTTCCTTTTTCTTTTTGATCAAACTAGCTAGGGTTTTATCAAGTTTGTTAATTCTTTCAAAGAACCTGCTTCTGGTTTCATTGATCTGTTGTACTGTTTTTTTTTTTTTTTTTTGATAGCATAGATTTCTGCTCTAGTCTTTGTTATTTCCCTTCTTCTGCTGGTTTTGCTTTATGGTTTATAGTAAATATCTTTAACTTACCACAATATATCTTCATGTGATATCATACCATTTCAAATATAGTATTAGAACCTGATTCTGGTATACTTTCATTTCTTCCTCCTGATCTTTGTGCAGTTATTTACATTCTACTTTAAATAGTCAATTATCATTCAAAGAGATTTAAATAATAAGGAAACAATATTTGATTTATATTTACACAGTTATACTTTCTGGCGCTCTTTATTTTCATGTGTATATCCCAATTTCTATCTGGTATAATTTTCTATCTGCCTGGATTACTTTATTTGATATTTCTTATAGTTATGGTCTCCTGGTAATTTCTTCCTTAAGCTTTTATATGTCTGAAAAAAAATAATTATTTAACACTTTTAAAAAATATTTTTTGTTGAGTATAGAGTTCCATTTCATTACTTTGAATACTTGCTCTAGTTCCTTCTGACTTGCATTCTTTTCACTAGGAGTCTGCTATAATTATCTGATAAATTATCTTTGATTTTTTGCAGTAGGCTACATGATGACCTCTCTACATGCTTTTTTTTTTGTTTATTTATTTATTTTGAGAGGGGGAGAGAGAGTGAGCATATGCGCATAAGCAGGAGGGGGGCAGAGAATGAGGGAGGGAGAGAATCCCAAGCAAGCTTCAAGTCCAACCCGGGGCTTCATCTCACTACTAGAGCCATGAGATCAGGACCTGAGCCAAAATTCAGAGTCTGATGCTTATCAACTAAGCCATCCAAGCACCCCTCCCCACATGCTTTTAAGATTGTCTCTTTATCATTGGAATCTCTTTACCAATGCATTCTCCTTATGATATAGTTTAGTTTTCTTCTTGTTTCTTATACTTGGATTATGTTGAATTTCTTAGATCTGTGGGTTTATAGTTTTCATTAAATTTCTAATCATTATTTCTATTATTATTATTATTATTATTATTATTATTTCTTCTTCCTACTTAAGGAACTCCAATTACCTATAAATCAGGCCACTTGAAGTCCCAGATCTCACTGGGAGACATCTTTTTCTTATCTTTTTTCTATTTTTCATTTGAGTACTTTCTATTATAATATCATTAAATTTACTAATCGAACAGTATGATCCTTTTGGGTCTTGCTTTTATATTTTATTAGGCAGGATCAGAACAGCTTTCAGTCTAGGGCTAATTTTGCCCCATTACTAAGATAAAACTTTTGACTATATGCTAGCCAACAACTCTGAATTATGAGATTTTCTTCTCTGGTTTGTGGAATGAGAAACTTTTTTTTGACATTGTATGACCTTTGGCTATTCCTTCTAATCTCATTATGTATCCCCTCCCCTTGACTTCAGCCTGCCTCAGGTTATTTCCTGACATACAAATGTTGCTCAATACTCAACTAAAGACTTGTGAGCTATCAGCAGATCTCAAGAGCTCTCTATGAGCCCTGTTCTCTCCAGGACTCTCCTGTACAAACTCTAGCTATGAGGAGACCAATCTCAGACTCTCAACTCTGTCTCCTCACTCAGGGATGATGCTGGCTCTAGCTAAGTTTTCCTTTCTCTTCCACATTCTGGAAACTGTTCTAGGCAGTAAGATGGGACACATGTAAATTCATTTCATTTGTTTCTTCTCTTTTAGTTCATTGTCTTTCATTATCTGATGTTCAATGTCTTAAAAACCATTGTGTCATGCATTTGTTTGGGATTTTTTAGTTGTTTCAAGTGGGAGAGTAATTTGGTCCATGACATTTCATCTCAAATCACAGAAGTTCTGCCACCTTCGTTTAATTTTTTAAAAACTCTTGTGTTTATTCAAGTAAGGACTCTACAATTATATTTTAAGTGTTTGTGTGTTTCCTTCACACAAGGGACTTGATAGAGAATTGGGTAGCTAGAACCTGAGAGCTAAACTAAAAGATATCACTTCCCAAAATGCAAATGAAGTTCCTCTGAAATGAAAATGGAAGTCATTTGGAAATTAGGGTACTGTTATAAGAATTAATGTAGTCATCTACATTTATCTACTATTATGTAAATATTGAGAAATAGTTATTTGATTCTCCTGTTTCTGCATTTCTGACCTTTGTTTTGGACTATCTTCTCAAAGATATATATATATAGCAAACAGCTTGGAAGTTAGAGATAGGATCTAGAGAAGAAGACAAGATTTCCTATAAGCCTGGTATAAAAAAGATTTCTCCCATTGGAGCCAGGGTCAGACTTCTTGATTTGTTTTCTTTTTGGCCATTATAAAGGATTCAGGTTCTAGAAACTCTCCTGTAAAGCAACCCACTGCAAATGTGGGTGTCACTTGGTCCTCTTCTCACTGCCTTGTGGGAAATTGGGCTTGAGGAACTGGAACAAATATTCTGATGCTTATGCTGTTTGTTGTGCTGTGAGTAATAAAGTCTTTTGTCTCTGACCCAGGAATCTCATATCTTCTGCCAGCATCCATAGAACTGTATAAAGCTAGTTTGTTTGCTTGCAAAGAGGGTAACGTAGCAGATTCTTTACAGAGTGTACAGTGATATAAAGCATATTTACGTAGGCTGCTGGAAATTTGACTATGTTTCCTTATATCAACAAGAACCAAACTTACAGAAAGTGGCAGAGATAGAGGGATGAGGAAGATATGGGAGGACTCAAGATGAGTGGCAGTTGTGGTATGACCATGTTCTGTGGCTCATGGAAAGTAAAGCATTATTTAAGAAAGTAAAGCATTATTTAAATACCAGGTGGTGTTAATGTATTATACTTATTGAGGAATTTGAGAATATTCAGCCTGGAGAAGGGAAGACTAGGCAGGGCAAGATAGTCACAATCAACTACGTGAAGAGCTTAAAAAGAAAGGGTAGAAGTATGTTTACTTATTAGTGAGATCTAATCCTCTTTCTAATCTTACATGGGTACTACACATATAATCAGTTGTGACCCACAGTTAGTGGGAAAGGAACTACTGCCAAAGACAAATCTCATGTGCATATCACCAGTAAGTATTCTGTTTAGGATGAGAAATATAAAAAAATACAAATTAAAAGGGGAGAATCCCCAACCTTGGGCAAAGGGCCAAGGTGGTGCTTTTAGGGGTTACTCCTGTTGCCCTGTCCTATCCCCTTTGGCCTGACCACTGTGGTGTCAGATTTCTCACATCCTAAGGCTTTCTTTCCTTAGGTGAGAAGTGCCTGAGGCTTTGTTTCATCTCTTCTACATAGCAGTCCTCAACTATGACTGATGAAAACTGGTGCTTAAATCTTCAGCTCCTTTGCCCCTTGGAACTGGTAACTTCAAAGCACACATTCTGACTGATTCTTTGTGTTCCCAAATTTATGCGCCAGTTATTTCCAGCAGAAATGGACTCTATCGTGCACTGTTTATTTGCAGTCTTCTTTTTCCTGTCTCATTCTCCATCTCTTTGCTGGGATCACCTCTCCCCCCTCAAACTCCTTGTACTTGAATCTTTTTATCAGGATCTGTAGCCACACTAAGCAGGTAAAGGGAAGGGACATGGACACATTGAAAAAAATCACATTTGATGAACTATCCCACTAAAATCTGTACATTGGAAAGAAAGTTGATAAACCCCTCAGTGAGGCTCTGCAGCTAAACTGTAATGCAGTTATTGGCAAAAGGAATGGGTTTTTTAAATGTCCCTTAGGACGTGTCCCCTTTGAAGGAGAAAAATGCCCTGTAAACCGTGATGCAATGCTTGCTCAGGAACATAAAACAGATGTCTTTAAAACCCTATCAGTGAGGCTGGGAGTCCAGAGGGCTTTGATGGCTCCAACCTTGTGCTTTATTTGCTGGCAAGATATTTTAGATTTGCCAAAGCTTCTCGGGTTGCCATAGTATTTGTAAACAAAACTCTGCGGTCAACAGACTCTGGGATGGTACAACAATGCTACGGGAAGTTTGGGGGAAGGCAGGGTGCTCTTGCTGAGAAAGAGTCTTGAAAAATGAGATCTTGAAAAGGTCACAGAACACTAAGCAATGGAACTGGCCACCTTGCAGATTGGGACCAGTCACATTGACCCAGTTCCCTCCCTCCTTTCCTCTTCCAGGTTCTTCTCAGCATATGCTTCCATAAGGATGTGAAAGAAGTTAGAATCATATAAAGAAATTTTGCAGGTGCCATGGATGGTGTGGCAAGAGAGACCTTTTGGATCTCTGATAATTAATAATCAAACTTTCTGCTGAGGAGTTTAGAACTGCCTGCTATTCTCTCTTCTTTGAAAGATATTAGTTGCACAAACATTTATTGCACAGTTGCAAAATGCTGAGCTCTGCAACAGATAGTGGGGGATATAAAGATGATTAAGATACAACTCCTGTTGTCAGGAGGTCCCTGACCAGCCGGGGACACTATAGGGTGAAGAACGTGAGGACAGCAGCACCATTCACAGCAGTCAGCAGAGGAGAGAGTGGGTAACTTGGGGATGGGCTGCGTCTTCCTTGAAGGTCACGGTGGACCAGAGATAATAGCATTTACTGAGTATTTACTATGTGCCGGACACATTCCAAGTATATACATGTATTAACAAATACAAAGCTATACAAGTACTATTATCCCCAAGTAAATGAACTGAAAAGTTTACCATGCTTAAGGTCACACAGCTGAGTCAGAATGCAGTGCCCCAGAGTGTACAGTCTTAATGGCTGCACGGTGCTGCAAAAAAAACATTTCCAGGGATCAGAACAGGAAAAATTGATGTACATTAGTGATCTTTTTCTTTCTAAAGTTTATTTATTTATTTTGAGGGAAAGAGAGAGTGCGTGTGGGCAGGGAGGGGACAGAGAGAGAGGGAGAGAGAAAATCTCAAGCAGGCTCTGCACTGCCAGCACACAACCTAATGCAGGGCTTGATCTCATAAACCGTAAAATTGTGACCTAAGTTGAAATCAAGAGTCAGACACTTAACCGGCTGAGCCACCCAGGCACCCCATCGTTAGTGATCTTTAACACATTTTGTAGGTGCTCTAGTAGAGCATAAACTAGAGTTCCAGATGTGAGACTAGGATCCAAGATTTAGCAGTGACATTAGATTCCCTATCAACAAAATGACCACAAAATTCCTATTTTAGGAAACTGTGCTTCTAGAACCTGTTTAGAAATCCCTCCTCTCCCAGGGTGCCTAGGTGATTCAGTCAGTTGTGCATTCGACTCTTGATTTCAGCATGGGTCATGATCTCATGGTTGTAAGACCAAGCCCTACATCAGGTTCTGCACTGGGTATGGAGTGTGTTTGGGATTTTCTCTCTCTCTCTCTCAGAAAGAAAGAGAAGGAAGGAAGAAAGGAAGAAAAGAAGGAAGAAAAGAAAAAGGAAGAGAAAAGAAAAGAAAGAAATTCTTCTTTTCCCAAAGATGGTGATTAGGGTTCTGGCAGGCTGCCAGAGGTTTATGCATTAAAATGCAAACACTACAGGATCCCGAGAGTATAAAGAACAGTGATGTTAGTCCATAAGTCTTTCCAGAGTCAGATCATTGTCATTATCTTGATCAAGAGCATTATCTTGAAAACAGAGATCCTTAAGAGTTTTGGAGAAGAGTCCCAAACAGGACCTAGTGGGCTAGGGCTGGCCTGAGGCAGAGCCAAGAAGAAGCCACTTTGCAGAAGGAAAAATGCCTAGAAAGAATGAGCATATACATAATCCAGAACAAGCTTTGTGATGATGGAGAGATTGGGTGGACTCCAGGCAAGGGGAACCTTGATAAGAGCAAACAGAAATGACTGAGAATAATGGGCTTCTAATAGCTAGGTGGTGAAGACTCTGACTTGGCTGACTTCGGTTTCAATGAGGAGACTGGGCCAGGGTGCAAAAGGGTCTTCTCCCTCAGGATCAGGAGGAGCTGGCAGGAATGCCCTCGGCCTTTGCTATAGGTGTAGAACTCAGGTGTGCTGAACAGTATCATGAAGGGGAGGAGCCTTGTGCCTGGCAGTTAGAAGGAAGACAGGGAGAGCCTGAATGGATCTCTTTAAACTGTAGCCAACCTACTGAGTAATGTGCCACAGCGTTCAACTCTTCTCATCGTGAGATTTCCTCATGCTGTGGCCGAGTTCATTCGGGATCTTGAGCTGACTGTATGCACTGGACTTTAGAAGGCTAGATTCAGAAAGGAGAGGAAGAGGGGGAAATTGGCCTGGACATGCTTGTAAATAGAGAATGCCTTCTACCCCCCTTCCTTCCCTCCATTCATTAAAAAAAAAAAAGTAAAATGCACATGATTTTAAGGGTCACATAGGTCTATAAGATTAGGAGAAGAGCAACAAATTGTATAACATGTCCTGGGAGGGGCTTCGGGGGTCTGACTCTAAAATCTCGACTTTTAATCAGTCCTGTTTATTTCAGCTACCCTGTTCAGCCCCTGTCCTTCTAGAGATACCTGCTGCTAATTTCTAAACCTTTTGAGGATTTCTTGGTACAAACCAAATTGTTTCTCATCTTTCTGATTTGGGGAATACATTCACATATTTTCTGTCTTCCAAAATTTTACTCTCAGTTGGTTAAGCATCTGACTCTTGATCTTGGTCAGGTGACAATTTCACCAATGGTGAGCCCCGCGTTGAGCTCTGTGCTGACAGCAAGAAGCCTGCTTGGGATTCTCTCTCCCTCTCTCTCTCTGCCCCTCCTCCTCCACTCTCTCTTTCTCAAAAATAAATACACATAAAACAACAGTTCTTTAAACCCTAGAAGATACAGTTTCACTCAAAATGATCCTCTCACGAGACCCACCCTGACCACCCCCTTATTTGAAATCACAATCTCCCTCCTTCCTCGTGCATTGTTCCCAACCCCCACCACCCGCAACCACCTACTTGCCATTTCCCTATGGTCCTATTTCCGACATAATGCTGCCCCCACTTTGAGAGCATTTTCAGCTAGTGGGAGGCTTGGAAACGAGTCCTTCAAACACTCCAGCAGCTTTCAACTCACGTCCCTATTCTTGCAGGACCAAATGGTGATGTCTGGCTCACTCAAGTCACTCAGAGATCTCACCTCAGGTTCCTGCTATTACGGACTACTGGCCTTCTAGATTTATTCATTTTTTAAAATGTTTATGTATTCCTGAGAGAGGGAGAGAGGGCATGAGCAGGGGAGGGTCAGAGAGAGGGGGAGAGAGAGGATCCAAAGTGGGTTCTGTGCTGACAGTAGAGAGCCTGATGTGAGGCTCAAACTCATGAACCATGAGATCATGACCTGAGCTGAAGCCGAAGTTTAACAGACTAGCCACCCAAGACCCCCTGGCCTTTTAGATTTATGTCTTAAGAAAAAAATATAACCCTTTATTGGCATTTTTAAGGGCATTTAGGAGGAAAGTAGGCAGCTGTGTTCCATCGATGTTTAAAATGTTTTTTCGTGACTATGAAAAATCAACTGTAGGAGTCACTATGGGTTGGAGTCTCTCTAGTTGGTCAGTCAGTCTGTCCATCAGTGTCTTATCCCATACCCAGGGACCCATCATCTGTATTAGTCACAATGCTTTTGGCTGATCTTGGTTTAAAAAGAGATATTAAATCAGGTGGGAGGTAGGAGTGCAGAAATAAGAGCACCTCATCATCTTGTAGGGACAAATAGTAAATCCCTTGACTCTCTTGTATTTTGAAGCAAGCCTTTCCCTGCCGATGATCTGGATCCCTACCTCAAGATTCACTTCATCAAAGAGACAAGCCATGGGGTCTCCAGGAGGTAGAGTAGCAGGGATAAAGCGATCCATTGGATAGGTACCTCCAGCTGAGGGCAGAGGCCCAAGAAGAACCTGCCTTCCTGGGGCACCTGGGTGGCTCAGTTGGTTGGGTGTCCAACTCTGGATTTCAGTTTAGGTCATGGTTTGTGGGATGGAGCCCTGTGGCAGGCTCTGCACTGACAGCACAGAGCCTGCTTGGGATTCTCTCTCTCCCTCTTTCTGCCCCTCTTCTATTCTCTCTCTCAAAATACATAAAACAAACTTAAAAAAAAAAAACAACCTCCCTTCCCAAATTGATAAACAGACTCTGTTATCACTTAGCAAAGCCAATGAGAGGTGACAAGAAAGGGGAGACTTTTGCTTCAATATTTTGGAGAGAGCAGAAAGTCTCATCTGTGTGCTGACAGGAACTTAGGGAAAGGAAGAAAATGCCTCTACTCTCACATTTTCCATAACCAATGGCTTCTTGTTTGGGAACACAAATGTACTTGAGCGAGGACTACATCATGTACCCTGAGGGGTCCCAGTCCATAGTGGACTCTGGGTTGCAAGTCTGCAGGTCCCGAAGGTGTAGAATCCAAGATGGTGGTGGGAGAGGGTGCGGAGAGGATGCTGAAGGAAAACTTGCCTAGCTTCCAGGCGTGTTGACAGTTGACAGGACCTGTTATATCTCCACAGTGCCAGGACAAGAAAGCTTTTCTTTGGGCCAGTGGCATATGTGATTTGGCTCACAGCTTAAAGGAGTGGAGCCCCAGGAAGCAGCACTTGGAACACAGCTTCTCTGGACGCTAGCATTCCTTGACTTGTCTTAGCCCCATGTCTCCCACTTGATAGTTTTTACTGCCAAGATCGGGAACAGCTTAGGATTGTCCCTTCTCGATTAGTCAATCCATCTCAACAGCCACCAGGAAGTTCAAGCAAGAGTGTTCATAGGAACTGGAGTGACACTACCCAGGGCTTATCATCCATTCTCTGAGGTCATTCCAGAGATTTGGGATAGCATTTCCCATTGAGTAGCAAGACTGGAGGAAAAATGGAGGGTGCTGGCTAAAAGTGAAAATCTCAGGGCTCACCCCAGATTTTCCAAATAGATTTCTTAAGTTAGAGGGGACATGCCTGGCCATATTCATTTCTTAGAAAGGGGTTCTCAGTTAATTCTTTTATACACTAAACATTTGAGAAACTTTAGGTGTTTTCCAACTTGATAAAATTCACCTCCATTTTAGGCTTCTTCCCCCAAGATTTAATCCAGAGCATCTGAAATAGAAGCTGGGACTTCGCATGTCCCGCAGGTATCCCATGTGATTCTTATCAGAAAAGTTGGAGAAAGGCCAAGGGATGTAGGAGTAATGCGAGACAAGGCTGGGTCTTCTCTGCCTGCCTAATCCTTAGAATTACCTGAGGAGTTTAAAAAGCTATATACAGGTCTCCCTTACTTTTTGAAAGTTCACAATTGCACCCCTTTTGTTTTTATGAAAGACCTACATAAGCACAGTGCCTGTTTTTGCTACCTGAATGAAATCCAGAGATGATTTGCACTTTTGTGATAAACAGCAAAAGCAAAAATAGCTTTGAGCATTTATTGAGCAGCAAGTCGCTATAGAGGCAGTGCACCCCCAGCACTGGTGGCTCCACCAAGCTCCTTCCTTGGGAACCACACTTAGCATCTCAGCATCAGGCTGAGCTTTGGACTGTGTGAGCATCTGTACTTAAGCTCTATTTATTTTGTGCATCTGTCAGCAAACTGTGTCCTAAGGTACCAGAAAAGCCTAAGAGAGGTTATTCTTTGGATCTTGGCACTAAAAAATTTGTCCACATAAATTAACAATAATTGCTTCTTCAGTTTACACCCTTTTGGTTTACCAAAGATTTCACTGGAACATTCTACTTTTGGATACTGGGGGAAATGGGTACACTTATCTCACTCCTGACGACCGAGTCAGTAGGTTCTGATTTGTTTAATTATAATTATTATGCACACATCTGGGCTAGCGTCATTACTTCTCCATGCTGGTTTGATTTCCACCAATTGGAGAAGGTAGATTTTGCCACCAGTGGGAGGTATTTGAAAAGAGCTTCTTTTCCCTTCTGGAGCAGGAGTTCACTCAAGAAACAATGATAGAAATTTTATATCAATTTAGCACTGACATAGCAATTTGCATGCTTCATCAATTTGATTGCCACACTGTAAACATTTTTTGAGGTAGATATTTTCATTTGTTGCCTTATAGATGAAAAATATGAAGCTCAGAGAGGTAAATAACCTGCCCCAAATCCCACAGTTTGTGTGTGGGTAGGTGTGGAAGCAGCTCTTTGTCTCCAGTCCCATTTAAATAAGTGGTTGAGACAAGAAAATTACCAAAGGAGCATTTGCCCAAGGAACTGCAGTAGCATTGATGTGGGTCTTCTCTGTGGGTGAAAGGCTAGCTGGGCCTTGGACAGAACAGAGGAGGAAAGTTACGATGCTAATGTGCTCACTTTTTTTTTGTTCCTGCTGCCGCTGGTAGCCTTCCATGGGATGTTCCCTTTGAAGTCTCCCACTTCCCTGTCTCCCAGAGTGAACATGACCTAAATCGGCCTCCACTCTGCTGTGGCCAGACCCAAGGCCACACTGCAGCCCTGGATTGAGGACATGGGGAATCGGGGCTGCACAGCATGCTGGCCTTTTGGGGACTAATCCTCGATGTCATTAGCACCAGTGAATGTGGCCAAGTGGACCTACTCACCTTGACCACACGACAGTGACATAACAACCACTGACATTGTTATGCCGAAGTTTCCAATATCGCCCCAAAAGGAACCAGAGACTACCAGGGAGACCGAGTCACCCATGCAAAAACAAAGGGCTTTATTACGGGCTTAAGCTTGGGCTCACAGACTCCACCAACCCACTGGAGTGGAGAGAGAGCCCCGAATATGGCAGCTTAGGGGCTTTTTTAGGAAGGGGGCATTATAAGAAATGACGACAGAGGTACAGCGATCCATTCGCTACCCCCCTATCAATACTGGCAGTAGTGGGAGCCAATCACAACATTTACAGTATCGACCAATCACAGAGTGGGCCCAGGACCCTCATGTAGGGTGTGACTGAGACCCTCACGTAGGGCAGGGCGTGACTAGCCTCCATCTTTAAACCCGCCCCTAGAAAGGTCAAAGGTATTAGCTGGCCTCTCCTGATTGGGTGCCACAAGAGTTGTCCCATTTTCCCTGGGCAATGTGCACCCTTCCATTGGCCAAGGAGAAGCCGGCACCTTGGCCTTTAAATACAGGGGAAGCCTGAATCAGACCTGCGTCCTTACAACATTTCACAACTTGTCAGATGCTCCAGGAAGTCGGCAAGCTTCAGGAGAGGTGGACTTCTTTTTCCTGTGGCTCATCATTGGAAGCCCCACCAAAAATTGCTAGATAAGTATTTGTTAACAGAAACAGGGACTCTAAGAAAGACCCTGTGCTAGCCTAACTCACGTAGACCAAGGGATAAGAAGACCCTCTCATTCACATGACTGAGACTGCGTTACATTGGGCCCTGCCTTGTACTCTTATTCACAGGACAACTATCACATCCACCCCAGCCCGGGAGGTCCTGGGAAGAAGCAAAAGGTTTAGAGAAGAAAGAGTGACAGGGGCCTCAACACCCTTCGACAGGCCCACGCTTTTTATCTGAGCATACTTTGTTTGCTGTTGTAATGAAAAAAACAAGAGGAAGGGTTGAAGCGTCAGTAGGAGCCGGGTGCAGAGCGATCCAAGAGTAAGTAGCTGGCTCTCTGGAAGCTTTGATTGTATTGGCCTGCATTTCTTTGGCTGCCAACTTATTTGGATCCAAAAATGGCATGGGATTGTTGGCACTAGAATTCTCTTTACCACACACTGGGAAATAAGCCCAAATAGTTGGAGCAAAATGTGACGGAAAGATTTGGCTAGGTAAAAGGGATAGAAGGAGCAGAAAGGTGTGGGGCAGTGAAGGAATTCAGAGTCTGGAAGAGACATATGTGTTTTCCTATCTCTTTCATCAGTGACGTCACCGGCCCCTGAGCCGGCATGACAAAGGAGGGTGGAGGGTGAAAAAGAGAGTGGAAGCTGAAGGAAAAAAAACCTGTAGTAAAGAAACTGACCCTGAGGAGAGAGGATGTGGCTCAGTTTCTGGGCATGTGCTTGAGTAGATGTGTGCATGCACGTGTACACACACACACACACCCATACCCATCTCTTTACCAGCTCCAAGCCTGCAAGTTAGCCAAGAATGAATTTTTTAGATTGCTCATCTTAGACATCTGCTTTTATTTTAATTATTTATTTATTTATTTTGAGAGACACAGAGACAGTGTGGGCAGGGGAGGGGCAGAGAGAGAGAGAGAGAGAGAGAGAGAGAGAGAGAGAGAGAATCCCAAGAAGGCTCTGCAGGGTCAGCACAGAGCTTGATGAGGGGCTCGAACTCACAAACTATGAGTTGAATCATGACCTGAGCCAATATCAAGAGTCAGATGCTTAACTGACTGGGCCATCCAGGCACCTCACCATCTTTTAAAGTATAATCAGCATTAAGAACATTTTTTTGCCTTTATAAGTCCTTTCCCTTAATCCACATTAGTGTTTTTAATAGATAATTTCATGTTTACTTTTTTTTTTAACCTCATAGCCACGCTTTTGACCTCTAATTGAACATAAATACCTTTCATGGGCAAAGTATAATTTCATTTATTTCCTACTCCATGCCCCGGAGAACCATGCACTCTCCTCAGCATATGCCACATGCTTCATAAATGCCTAACTGGTGACAAATTCATAGGAAGGAAAAATTCATGGCGTTCCTGGGCAGTGTCAACCAGTAGCTGGGCTTGGCCAGAGCCCCGTCGCAGTTCTGCCAGTGTGATCCTTGCTTTGTATTTTGGAATGTTCAGCCTACTTTACAGTCACTTGGTCCCACAGGGTTCAGCATCTTTGCTCATGGTGAACTTTCCAACCTAGTCTGGCTATAGCTTGGAACCCTGCTACATAACTGGCCTTGAGGTGTCCTTTCCAGGCCCGTGTTCTCAGTGACACTGTGTTCTCACACAGTACTTCTGATGCTTCGGCTAATCTGACTTCTTTGGCAGGGGCCCAGTGAGGGCCTCTGTAACCCTGTATTCTGAGTAAAGGAAAGTCATGTTATAGCAAAGATCTTGCAAAACAAGAATGCCCAGCTACACTTTGAAAAGAATTTTAGAAAATTTGGAGTCATCTCCAAATTTGCCATCTGCTGAAACTTTTTTTTTCACCGGCCCCACCCACATTGACTAATGAGATCCCTAATCCACTCAGAACCATATCCCAGTCTCCTTTCCATCGCCTAAGGGAGAGGGAACATTCACCTGGTTGCAGTCACGCCTTCTTGGAGTTTATACCGCAGAGAATTCCTAAGGAAACCTAATAAAAGGTAAATGAAAGGAGAGGCTCAGGCAATTGGATCCTTATAGACTCACCACGGAAATTTACTAACCCATGAGGGTCGTGTTGGTACCTTTACAGGGGACATGGAAAGACAAGGGTTGTTGGTTCCAGGAAGTGAAAAATCCCAGTGCTGCTGGGAGAAAGCTGAGTCAGATTGGCTAGAATGCTGCTCCTAGAGATTCTGGCTCAGAATTCCGGCTTACCTGGGAATCTGATTCAGAAAGTCTATAGACCGCTCTGTGAGAAACCCAACACTTGTAGATCCCAAGGGCAGACACTGGTCCTCAGCACCTTCCCTCACCCTTACGCCATCACTACCACCATCTAGGAAATATTTATCATCTGATGGCCCAGGTTCAACTCACTGCAAAGCTAGCACATTCCTCACTAGACCACATAAAATTCCAGGGACCCCAGCAGTATACACGTATGCCTGTGCCCCTGAAATATGATAGTGAGACTGAGAAACTGAAAATTTCATTTTATTGCTTTTTAACTAATTTGAGTTAAAATGTAAATAACTACATAAGTCCAGTGTCTACCATGTTACATAGATCCAAATTAGAGACAGGGAGGAAGATCTTGACCAGCTCCTGGCTTTGGATCAGATTACTGTTTCCAAAATCCTCCCCATTGGAAAACACCAAGTCTAAGAGCTAGGAGAATCTGGACATGCCTAGAAAACTTGGATGGTATTGTGAGAGCTGACCATTTGTCCCGCCCCTCCCAGTACACAGCATGGTACTGACCGTGATGATCACCAACCTCCTTCCACTCACAGAGGTCCTATACTGGAAGGTTATGCTGCCTTTTTCAGCAATCCTAGGAGAACAAGGATGGGACTTTGTGCTACTGAGAATGGGGGAAGTTGAGGGTGATAATGAAGCCACCCCCAGCTGAATTCTCTGAACCCTAGCAATGTGGTATAGAGTAGGGGAGAATCTGAGCCCCGAAGCCCGGAAGCCTGGGTTGAGTCTTACCTCTGCCACTTGACATCTGCATAACTTTGAGCAAATTACTCCTCGAGATTTCAGTTTCTTCATCTGTAGAACGGGGATGATACCAATAGTTCCAACTTCATGAGATTTCAAAAGGTTAGCAGTACTTATATTCCTTAGTCTTCTGACCCCTTTCCACTCTGAAAAACTAATGAGGACCCCCCAAAAGGATGTTTTTTATGAGTTAAATCTCTATATAGTATTAGAAATAAGAACATTAAGACATATTTATTTAAATATAAAACCATTGCATATTAGCATAACATATTTTTGTGGAAAATTACCATATTTTCCAAAATAAAAGTAGTGAAAAGTGTGACATTGTTTTACATTTTTTTGCAGATCTCTTTCGTGTCTGGCTTAAGAGAAGACGGCTAGGTTCTTATCTCTGCTTCTGCGTTCCTTCTATGGAATGATTATGTTCTTTTTACACTATTTTGTTTTGGTCAAAGTATATGATGAAAATTTGGCCTCACTCAGGTTTTGAATTGGCGAGAGAGAAGTATTTTCATAGTCTTTTCAGATAATTGCATATTTTTTGCTACATAAAACTTGAAAACTGAGTGGTTTTTAAAGATTAATTGCAATATGGAATCTGAAACCATCAACAAACTTTCCATACTTTTCACACTAAAATCTATTGTTTTAGCCTGTACTTCTAATGCATCTTTTACCTGTGAGTAATCTTGTAACATCATGAATTAGTCGCTTGAGAAATATTGGTTCGTTAAGTTCTGCTGATTTTCTAAATGTTATATTTTATTATGCAATATCAAAAGAGCATAGTTGATAATATTACCACAAACATCACCAGCAGTTTTTAAGTATTGGCGATCTTCTAGGACCGTAGTGTTTTCATTTCTCTAATGGCCCATAGATCTTAGGTTTATCCAAAGAATCAAACAAGATGAAGATGGCAATTAATGACATTGTGCTTTTTTAAAGTTTATTTATTTATTTTGAGAGAGAGAGTGAGCACAAGTGCGAGAGGGCCGATGTGGGGCTCGAACTCACTAACTGTGAGATCATGACCTGAGCTGAGATCAAGAATCAGACGCTTGACCAACTGTGCCACTCAGGTGCCCCTAGGTGTTTTTTTGTTTTGTTTAATCTCTCTCTGATTATTGTTGTTTCTAGTAATTAATTTTGTTATATCTGGTATGTTTACATTTTGAAAAACCTTATGGGAAGAATGTCCATTTTTTATTCATTTTTATTTTTTATTCGTAACCCAGGATGTTGGAGTACATATTTCTGTCATTTCTATGCAGTCCAGAGTTGAAGGATTCATGAAGAAAAAATAGATTTATTATAGAGGATATCTTGGCACATAGTTAGAATGATTTTGGCTTCCATGGAGAAAACGAAGTAGGATGATTTGTTCAAGAGCTAAGTAAGTTCTGTGCCCAAAACTTTAGGTGTAACAAATCACCTCAGATCTAAGTGGCTTAGTACAAGGAAAGCATTTCTCATTTCTTGTGCTCATTTCCTGTGTAGGTCAGGAGCTTGGGGATTGTGCAGCAGGGCAGTTGTGGCCAGGGGGCTGTGTAAGGTTTCAGTCAGACACTGGCTCTCAGCAGGAGGCCCCAGTTCCTCATCATGTGGGTTCTCCATAAGGCACCTTGAGTGTCCTAATACATGCTGACTGGCTTCCCCCAGAGCAAGTGACCCAAAAGAGGGCAAGATAGAAACCTCATGCCTTTTTTTTTTTTAATAGTTTATTGTCAAGTTGGTTTCCAAATAACACCCAGGACTCTTCCTCACAAGTGCCCTCCTCCACGACCATCACCCTCCTTCTCCTTTTCCCCCTCGCTCTTTAGCCCTCAGTTTAAGTATTCAAGAGTCTCATGATTTGTCTCCCTCCCTCTCCCTAACTCTTCCCCCCCACTTCCCCTTCCCATGGTCCCCTGTTATGTTTCTCCTGTTAGACCTATGAGTGCAAACATATGGTATCTGTTCTCTGCCTGATTTATTTTGCTTAGCATGACACCCTTGAGGCTCATCCAGGTTGCTACCAATGGCCAGATTTCATTCTTTCTCATTGACATGTAGTACTCCATTGTATATATATACCACATCTTCTTGATCCACTCATCAGGTGATGGACATTTAGGCTCTTTCCATGATTTGGCTATTATTGAAAGTGCTGCTATAAACACTGGGGTCCATGTGCCCCTATGCATCAGCACTTCTGTATTTTTTGCTAAATCCCCAGCAGTGCTATTGCTGGGTCATAGGGGAGTTCTATGGATAGTTTTTTGAGGAACCTCCACACTGTTTTCCAGAGCGGCTGCACCAGTTTACATTCCCACCAACAGTGGAGGAGGGTGCCCATCTCCCCACACCCTCGCCAGCATCTGTAGTCTCTGGATTTGTTCATTTTAGCCACTCTGACCGGCGTGAGGTGGTCTCTCAGTGTAGAAACCACATGTCTTTTATGACATAGCCTCAGAAGTTACATGTCATTTCTGCAATACCCTATCGGTTATCCAGATCAGCCCTTTTTAATGTGGAAGAGACTCTACAAGGGTGTGATATGAGGAGAGGAGAATTGGGGGCCGTTTGGGAGTCTGACTACCACAGGCTGTTTTAGGTATAGGGTTGCCTTTTCCACCTGTAGAGCCTTTATCTAGGTTCCATTACCAAGCAGCTTACAGAATCCCTATTCAGGAGCATGGAAATCCACACAACAGTGTCAGACCAAGGGACCCATTTCCTAGTGTGGGAGGTATGGGAGCAGGGCCATGATAATGGGGTCCAATTTTGTACCATATACTGCACCATCCAGAAGCCGCTGGTGTCTTAGGTGGCAGAGTACCCTAAAGCTGCAGGAGATGTTCCAGCTGAGAGCTAATACTTTGGGATGTTGGGCTATCATTATTCATCATGTAATATGTGTATTAAACCTAAGTCTCTATATGATGCCGTGTCACCAACAAGAACAAATGGGCCTAAGAATCAAGCAGTGGAAGCAAGAGTGGTCTCACTGGGGAATTTTATGTTTCTTGTCCATTTAAGTCTATTTCTGTAGAGTTGAAGGTCTTGATCCTCAAAGTAGGAACATTTTTGCCGGGTACACAGGAGGGTGCCCATTGAACTACAAGATATAGTTGTGTCCAGGTTCCAGTAGGCAAGAAGGAAGTCGTCATACTGACCATAGTAATTTACTCTTAGTCGGGGTCCTCTGAAAAGCAGACACCATGGCAAGATTAAACATGTAGGGATTTTATCGGAGAAAAAGCCAAAAGAAAAAAAAAGTCATGTGAGGTTGGGAGAGTTGCCAGCCTTTGATGCAAGTCTGATCCTGAAGGAAATAGAGAGGGACCAAAGGCTGGGTGGAAGGGTCCTAGACCACTGCGCAGTATTCAGAAGTCTCAATAAGGCCACAGGAGCCCTTAACCCAAAGTCACTACCAGAGAAATCCCATGTCTCCCAGGAAGGGCCACCATAGAATCCCCGCAGTGTCCGGTCATTGGCCAAGAGCTGCCTGTGGGAAGTACAGCCTCAGATTTCAGAGCCAGCAGCTGGGGCCCTTGGTCATTCACATTGTCTGTAGTTGGAGTTCTGCTGAGTGCATGCTAATGGCTGCCATACTGATCCTGGTTCACAGGAAGTGGTAGGACTGCTTTTATAGGAGGAAATGAGAAAAGCATGTATAGCCTCCAGGCACTCTGTTGCCTCATTACGACTGTGAATATATGAATATGTGTCTATATTTTTCTGTATAGGATTATAAGACCAGCAAGAAAAATATGGGAGGAAACAAATTAACTGTGAGCATGGTACGGAAAATAATAATTGATTTGTTGACGGAAGCCATTCTTGATCTCCTTTTCCGAAGCCACTTTCCAGTCAGGGATGGCCATGTGACTCAGTTCTGGCTTGAGAGACATAAGCACGATAGTACTGGTTGTCATGTCTTCCTCCCGTCTCCCTACTTCCTCACCAGGATATGCGCTCAACGCGTGAAGCTTCAGCAGCCATTTTGAGACAATAAAAGAAAGGCCAAAAGAATTGTATCTGTAAAGCATCTTCAGAACTCATTATGAGAAAAAACTAGATACCTATGTTTCGCTCACAGTAAATATGTATTCTATCATACAGGATACTTTTGGCTATGTGAATTTAGACTTAAGAAAGACTTAGAAAAGCAAACATAGAACTTAGAAAAGCAAATATAAGTAAGATGCACCTAAAAAAATCATATATATGATTACATGTAATCATTTACATGCATAGGTCAGTATAGGTTTTGATAGATGTAAACAAACAGTAAAATTATTAAATATTTTAAAAAAGTAATAATTTGTCCATTTAATCTATTTTTAAACTTTATTGGCATATTATGTATTTAAATTTTATTAATGTAGTTATCGTTCATTTAAACATTTTTGATATTTTTTCTGTGCCAGATCTTGATTTTACTCATCTTCAAGAAACAAAAAAACAAAAAAATAAAAACTTAGATTCTGTAGACCTTCTTTACTGTTTATTTTCTAATTCATAAAATCCTTGCTTACCTTTGTCATTTCTTTCCTTCTACTTGTTTTTGGAATACTCTGTTCATTTTCTAACTCTTTGAGTTGAATGTTCAATATTAATTTTTAGCTTTTATTTATTTATTTATTTATTTATTTATTTATTTATTTATTTATATGCAATAAATCCTGGCCAGAACATGGATTTTTGGTCTAAGGCAATTGGTTATGGGCTCCCATTTTCTGCCCAGCAACTGTTCTTAATCAGGAGGTGGATTAAAGTTCTCCTCCTCCTCTGTGTAGGTGGGAGACAGCTGGGCAAAGGTGAGGTGGCAGGCAATGGAGACGGAGGTGGGTCCTCAGCCAGTTACTCCTCCCAGAAGTCTTGTAAAGCTCCAGCAGATAATCACCACCAGGTGGTGCCCAACCTCAACAGGGACCATTATGGTTTTAGGATGTGATCAGAAAGGGATTCTCTGATCTTGCCCATGGATTTTCTTTTCCTTTTCTTTTTTTATCCTTTCTTTCTCTTATTATACTGTTTTCATTACACTATTCCTCCTTGTATTTCAAATATTTTACTGGTTACAGTTAAAATTTTATTATGCATACTTCACTAGTTATTCAATCATTATTTGTTTTCCTTTTCCAAATACAAGGATTTAGGATAACTCCTCACATCATCCATTTCATTATTCTTTAGTATTTCCTTTAAACTTGTTTTTGGCTGTTCCAAATTAGCTCTTATTATTGTTGTTGTCTCAAGGAAATGCTCATTTCTCTGCTCATTTCTTCATATTTATTTAGATTCAACTTGGGTTTCTTTCTAAAATACATTTAATTAGTAGCTTTTCCAGCAATGGATTTCAGGGATAAATTTCTTTAGACTTATTTTTTAAAATACCTCTATTTCACTCTCATTCAGAACAACAGTTTAGTTGGGTATAAGAGAAAATCTTCTATTTTTGCTAGTGATAATTCTGTGGTCAACCTACATATCATTTCTTTTTAGGTCTTCTGTCTTTTCAGGAGCTTTTAAGAGTTTTGTTTGATTGTTTAAAAGTTTGCCTCCAATGTATGTATCTGGATGGCATTTTTGTTTATTTTCTTTTATGCTACTTGGGACTCAATAGCCTTCTTAAATTCTGGAAAATTCCTTGCTATTTTTCTTTGAGATTCTTTGAACCCCCTTTCCTCCATTCTCTTCTGTAATTTATCTTTGATTTAGATTTAAAAATCCAAATATATCGGTCAACTCTCATGCCCTCTCAAACTCTCTTTGATATTTTCTGTTCCTATTTTTCTGTGTTTTATTATGGATGATTTTCTCAAATCAATCTACCAGTTCACTAATTCTTTCTAAGTGAATCTCCTCTGCTATTTAATTTGATTTAAAATTTTTTAATGATTCTACTTTTCAGTTCTAGAAGTTCTACTTGATTATTATTCACATTGCTCACTTAAACTTTTGAGTCCTATCATTTTAATTTTTATCATGCTTTCTTTTATCCCCTCAGTTTAAACAAATTTATTTTGCTGTGTCTTTCAGCTTATTCTGTTATCTTAGTTCTTGAACTCATTATTCTTTAATGTGTTATTTCAGCTGATACTATCCCTGACACTAATGTGGTTAGTACATTTTTACCATAAACTTTTACTTTTTCCTTTGTTAAGAGTTCCATTCACCCTGGATTGTGGATAATTCCTTACACGGCAGTTTTGTATTTATTTCTCTCCAGGTTCCCATGGTTTGCACTGGTCATGGACCAGTAATGTTGTTAATTTCTTGCTTGAGATTCCTACAATGTAGATAGCTTAAATTCATACCCCATACCCAGGTTTGGGATTTGCATTTGGGATTTTTCACAAGATGCATATTTTTTCCCACCTAGAGCCCAGAAAAGATAATTTGCTTCTTTGTTGCTGCTCTGGGCAGTAGACAGAGTTCTGTAAGTACGCCATTCAAGTCCTGGGAGGATTTTTAGAGTCTCAGTTTTAAGCAAAGGTCTCAGTTTCAGCTTGAACAGCCTCCAGGTCAAATTTGCTGTGAGACTTGTATCCAATCTTGATGCTTTCTTGGTCCCTTACATGTCAGCTGGAGCCCCATGTCTCTGGTTTTGAATTTCCTTTTGTTTCTGGCACCCGGGAACTGTCCTGACCTTTTTGAGGCTGTGCATTTTAGAGTTTTAAAGTATTTATCCAGCATTACATGTATTTGCAGTGTGGAGGAGTCTTTCTTAAGTCAGGTTGCCATTTTACCAGCACTGAAGGCCTTCCATGCCCATGTTTTGGTTATGCATTTCTCACTTACATTAATCTGGACAAATTCCCCTGACCCTCAATGATCTCATACCCCAAAGAAGTTGGACAGGAACATAAAGTGGCCTACTTGAGTTTCCTTTTCCATTTCATTTGCTTTATTTCTCAGAAACAATCAGAGAGGGATGGAGCTGGGAGGGACCTTCCAATCTTCTTGTCTGATACGCTCATTATCAGATGAGGATGCAGGTCCTAGCTGAGACTCTGGATTTTGGATTCTATGTCTGGAACACGTTCAAATTCACTATTTGGAGCTGAGTGTAGGAAAAGGGGCACCGGACTTGGGATCAGAAAATCGAGATTTGCAGGCCAGGCTTGCCACCTAAGAGCTGTGGGATCTTGGACAAGTCACTTAGTCCTTTGGGACCCAGTATGTTATCTTTTAAATAGAATGAAGGTAGAGTACATGAGATTTTTGATTTAGCAAGTGTGAAAGGTCTTGGTATGAAGTAGGCATTAAAGAATTCTTTCTTCCTTATGATTAAGATACCCCCATTCCCTCCTAGAAATCCCTCTTTGCAGCTGTTCATCCTCACAGAATCTGCCTGGAAAAAGCTCACAAATACTTGGAGACTTATCAAACTGAAGGTGTAAAATTGGGGAACTGGAGGTTATTTTCCCGTCTCTCTTTTTTTCCAACTCCTGAAACTTTGTTCCTAAAGGCTAAGGTAAATCTGTCTTAAAGAGTTATATATAGACTATACAGTTGTTAAGTGAAGCCATTGCAATTTTAAAATGATTTTCATTTAAAGTTTCACATTCACTGGTTTCACATGCATCAGCCGTTGGCTTTCATGTGGCGATCACAGAGTGGATTCTAGACCAAGCATTATTAGCAAACTTATTCTGTAAATGGCCAGATAGCAAATACTATAGGTTTTGAGGGCCACAAATAGTCTCTGTCACATATTCTTCTTTGTTTTGTTGACAGCCCTTCAAAACTGTAAGAAACATTCTTACATTGTAGACTATGCAAAAATAGGCATGGGCTGGGTTTGGCCCATGGGTCTGGCTACAGTATGGAAGCCTGCTGTGGACTGACACAGCCTTCTGACCAAGTCCATGAAGACCCTCTTGACTTTGGCAAATCTCACTCAGCACTTAGGGGCATTTAGTCTCATGACCCTACCAAGTTTGTGCACCCATCCCTTGTCCTCCACCCCATCAGCTCCTGCCTTTTTAGACTAGTTTTCTAAGGGAAAGAGAAGGATCGCTCATTGGATCACTCATTGATTGGGTTTCCATCCATCCAATCAATGACTTGTGCTTTTTGATCAGAAAGTGATTTCTTAGGTGATTAAATTAATGCTTCCCAACATTTTCTATGACATGGCACATTCAGGATTGTGGGATTTCGAAGGGGAAGTGAATGGAAGGGGGTTAAACAGATGTAACTGCTCATGTCCAAAGATAGTTGGGCTTCAGGACTCCAAATGCTCCAGGAGGTCTGACGAGATCAATGTCTCAGCAAAGCTATTACATATATAGCAAAATAGTGGTAGGCATAGTGAACATGGGAGTCAATCTCATATTTAAATCCTAGCTTTGCTTCTTGCTGATGATGTGACCTTGGCAAACTTTTTAACCTGCTCTCTCTCAATTTCCTCCTCTATAGAATGAGAATAATAATAAAAGTACCTATTCTATAGTGTCTATTTTCATATAAAAATGTGTATGTAATATATGCATGTAATGCCCTTAGCAAGGTGCTCAGTTATTAAGCCTAAGTAGAATGCATTCTCCTCCTCTTTTAAATCAACAGTAATTTTGCATTAAATAAATTTTATTTATTGAAGAAAGCCTCTAGGAACTAATGACTTCTAGCCCTTTAAACTTTAGTTTAAAAACTAAATACTTTCAAAACTATTGTTTTTATTTTAAAGGTTTTCTTTTTTCACTTTGTCTTCCAAGTTTAAGCCTTTGTGGCCTGCATTTTTTTGCGAATCTATTTTTGTTGTTCAAACACTCAATGTCAAGGAGTTCCGGCCAGTGGTACACAGAGCACACCATGAGATGTAGCAATCTGCAGTTATTTCAGGCCAGTCTCCCTGCTTTCTAGACACTCACATACATTGCTCCATAAAGAGTTAAGCAATCATAGAGGATAAGAATTAAACAAAGTATGAGATGATATGAAAAGTCTGGCGCATGGTATGGGTTCACTACATAGTCAATAAACACATTAAGTAAAACTTTGAGTTGAGGAGTTTGTCCTGAGTGCCAGCAATCAAGTCATTAATAACCACAATTTGCCGATGAATCTATAGCTGAGCCACCTGTGAGTAATCAACACTTGGCCTTGCCTAGAGAATGCGTCCTCTGTCTCTGAGGTAGCCAGCCCTTCAGGGGTCCTGGGATACAGCAGTAAGAGAGCAACAATGTCAGGAAGCGAAAGATCACTTTACAAGTGGAAACCACAGGAATCCCGTGCAGGCAGAAAGTAATCAGGAAAATTGTTTTTTGGCAAGGTGACACGGGTCAGCTCTCCTGGCCTCAAGAAGAGTGCTGTGAGATCTGTGTGGCTTTGATCACATCCAATCACTCTGTGGTTATGGGATGGCTGGTTGCAATGAGTTTGCAGTGCCAATTTTGCTACACTCTGCCTAGTACTTGGTGGGGGTGAAAAAGTAACGGAAGATTTCATTTCTTCACCTAAGATCCTAAAATTGGCTAGTAGGTCAGACCTTACATATACACAATATTTAAAGATACAAGGGATGGGGCCCTTGGGTGGCTCAGCAGTCTGAGAGTCCGACTCTTGATTTGGGTCACGGTCCCAGGGTCCTGGAATGGAGCCCTATGTCAGGCTCTGTGCTGAGTGTGGAATCTACTTAGGATTCTCTCTTGCTCTCCCTCTGCTCCTCTCCCCCACTCATGTGTGCCCTCTCTCTTAAATAAAAAAATTAAAAAAATAAAGATACAAGTGAAAAATCTCCAGAAACAGGAACTCCAGGCTATAGGTCCTCCAAATTTCTCTAAAAAACAATAACAATAAGTATCTGTAACAAAGAGGGTTTGTGAAGCTCCAAATACTTCATTCTCTCCAGAAGAGTCACAAAGATGCAACTATGTTCAAGTGTCTTAGAAGTCCTGCATACAGTGTAGCTATGTTTAACATTGTTTCATAAATGTAATTGACCTTGGTACCCACCTTCCCACCACCTGCAGTGATCTGGAGTTCTTTGATTCTTTGGTTGAAGGCAGCAGATACCAACTCTAGCTAAGAAGAACAAGAGCAATTTTTTGGAGAAATCCTGGGAGCTTGTAGAATTGTCAGGAAGGCTGGAGAACCAAGCTCCTTCCTCATGTGGTTGCCTGAGAGCTGATGTGACTTAGATTTAATACTTAAAACTGGATCACTGTGAAGTCTGGAGAGAGCCTTAGCTACATCAGTCCTGAGAACTTTACGGAGGAGGAAGCTGAAACTGGCAGAGGGGAAATAGCTTAACTCAAGTCACCTTGCTGGTCACGGGAGTGTGAGGTAACTGCTATTTGTACTATGTTACCTCCGCTCTTTTATTCTGATATTTCCTTTGGAGGGATAAGGGGTGTTCCCTTAAAGCACTGTACCCCCAATTCCACATGAAAAGGAGGAGTCTACATCCTGAATGTTTGCTTGGCAACCAAGAGCTTTTCACTGACATTTATTTCCACCTCTACCTAACTCAGTGGGAAACCTTATATTTATAAAATGACCAAATACATGTTTTAATTTATTTCCCTCTTATTTCCAAAAAGGAAATATTTTGAGGTGGCTTAACACATTCCTATAAAAGTAATTATGTTGGTCTTTTGAAAGTTGATAGTCTCTTGTGGTCATGGTTCATTTGAGGCTAGAGGTTCAACAGTCCTTACTTCCTTCCCTCCCTCCCCATTACTTGGAATCTGGAGCAAAAGTACTCGTCATAAAGACTCACCTTCTCCATGAAACCCATTCTGCGACTTCCTTACTCTCCTCACTTATAATTGTCAGATTAAATACAGGACTCCCAGTTAAATTTGAATTTCAGATAAATGATGCATAAAGTTTTAGTAGAATGTGTCTCAAACATTGCATTGGACTTATACTAAAAAAGTCTTTGCTGTTTATGTGGAATTCATATTTAACTGGGGATCCTGTGGGGTTTTTTTTAAGTTTATTTATTTATTTTTGGGGAGAGAGAGAGAGAGAGAAAGAGCGCACACACATGAGGGAGGGGCAGAGAGAGAGGGAGAGACAGAGAACTCTGATAGTGTGGAGTCCAACGTGGGGCTTAAACTCATGAATTGTGAGACAGTGACCTGAGCTGAGACCAAGAGTCGGATGCTTAATCGACTGAGCCACCCGGGCACCGGGATCCTGTACTTTTACTTGCTAAATCTGAGAAGTGGAACAAGGTTTTCCTTGGGGGACACTGATTATGTCTTCTATTGTCTCCCTTTTCTGACTATACAGGCAAAGCTCCCAGCTCTGTGTCTGGCTCAGAGGTGGCATCAATATGGTTAATAACTTGTGTTGTCACTACGTTTAACAGGTACTCTTGCCTCAGTTCTTGGAACACTTTAACACTTTCTTATCCTTATGTGGTTTGATTTTGCCGTCTCCATCAAATCTAATGTCAGGAGGAACTGTGTTTTTATACCTTAGCAACTGGATATTGTTGGTGCTTAATAAACATTGAATGAAAAAAAGAAGGAAAGAAAGCCACTTGCACAATAAGTAGGTGTTATAAGAAATAATATAAAGAGAATACTGAACTACATATCAAATAAACAGTATTTTTTAGTCAATTTTAGCATCTGACAGTCTTGGGTATAAAATCATAGGTTTACCACTTAATACTTATATGATCTGGGACAAACTGTCATCTTCACGATTCAAGGTCTTTTTCTGCGAAATGAGGAAAATGCATTTCCCCAGCACTATGAGACTGTTCTTGAGTCAGCCACAGAGAGAAGAATCAGTCCCAGTGCCCCTGGCAGTTTTGGGGGGACTTCCACACGTGCAGAACCCCACCTGCCTTTAGCCAACTCAGCACACACATGCCGTGTGAGGCAGCTGCAGACTGGTCCTTACAGGGCACTTCCCGAGGAGAACAGAACCTACCTTTGAAGGCACCCCTACTTTTCTCCTTTACCCATTTTAGGAGAGAATCTTCATATACTTGCTTCTTTTTCTGTCTTCTTGTCACGCTTCGTTTCTTTTTAATTTTTTTCCTTTAGCCAGCAGTGACAGGCCTCAAGTTCCAGAGGTCAAGTTCCAGGGTCTCCTTTTTTGGCACCAAACAGTGTTTATTTCTTCTTTTCCCTGCCTGTGTGAGAAAGGACAGGCTGGAGGGCTGAAGTTTGTCTGGCTGTCTCATCTGGGGGGCCCTCTCTCCATGTGTGGGTTTGTCACTGGAGTACACATCCTGCCTTCCAAAACATTTTGGACAGAATGTAAACCTTTTTTGGTGACTCCAAGTGATCATTATGGACTGTGGCTTTTGCAGAGACCTGGGACTTTGAGATTCTGACTAAAAAAATCAATTTATAGCAGGAGGAGAAAGAAAATTTCCCTGCTTAACCGAGCAGGATTTACTGCAGTTTAATCAGAGAAGTTTAGCTCCCTTCAGCAAAGGAAGACTTTCACCCAGGAGCAGGTGGTCAGTAGGTAACGCAGGACCTCAGCTCAAAGAGACAGACTGTCAGGACACAGTCGGCATCCTACAAAAGTGTCCCCATTTGAAAAGGGATAGTTGTGCTCTGGGAATAAAATTTGCCCTGAATCTCCACCCACGCAGAAAGTCAAGTCCAGAGAGAAGTGGTTAAGAGCTGCGGGCTCTCAAGAAACTCTCTTGGTCCCAATCCCAGCTTTGCTGTCATATCTTAGGAAAGATGCCTAACTGTGTCTGTAGAATTAGGATAATTCTAATTAGAACATAAGAACCACACAGGGTTCTTATGAGGATTAAATGAGATAATGCAAGTAAACAAGGATGGCACAGAAGCATTTAATAAATATTAACTCTTATGAATCTCATTTTATAAAGAAAATTTAGTAACTGGTGGAGCCAAAATTGGATACTAAATCCTACTTTTTTTTTCCCCATTTCACCACAAGGCCACTGCCAAAAGGAGAGAGGGGAAGTGGAATGTAGGGGCATCAATGGGATCCCCAAAATTATATCTCTAGTTAGAAATTTCACTAATTGGGGGCACTTGGGTGGCTCAGTCGGCTCGGTGTCTGACTTTGGCTCAGGTCACGATCTCACAGTTCGTGGGTTTGAGCTCCTCATTGGGCTCTGTGCTGATAGCTCGGAGCCTGGAGCCTGCTTCAGATTCTGTGTCTCTCTCACTCTTCCTCTGTCTCTCAAAAATAAATAAATGTTAAAAAAAATTAAAAAAGAAACATCACTAATTGATTACTTAGGAGGTAGGTCTTGCTGCTAAAAACCAAAATATCAGGGGCTTAAACAAGACAAATTTATATTCTTATCAAGAATCAGATTAAGTATAAGGTGATAAGGTGGCTCCATTGCATCAGTGACCAGGCTCTTCCTTGTTGCTCTGTCGTCCTAAATATGTGGTTGTTTGTCCCAGCTCCAGACACCATGCCCACACTCAAGCCAGCGGGTCATGAGAACAGAGAGCATTAGGCTTCCTTTCAAACACGGGATGACCTGGAAGTTGTCCATATTACTCCACACACATCCTATCGGCCACACCCAACTGCAGGGGAGGATAGCAAAGTCTAGACTTTGTTTTGAGCTGTGATGTGCTCAGCTATTATACTAAAATAAAAAAGGAAGGATGGTTATTGGGAGCTTAGGTAAAATAGTTCTTTCTTAATTTTTATTTATTTATTTTTTTAGAGAGAGGGAGTGTAAGTCAGGGAGAGAAGCAGAAGGAGAGAAAGAATCTTAAGCAGGTTCCACACCCAGTGTGGAGCCTGATATCACAGGACTTGATCCCACAACCTTGAGGTCATGATCTGAGCCAAAATGAAGGGTTAGACACTCAACCCACCGACTGAGCCACGCAGGTGCCCCTAGCTACAATAATTCTTTCAACTGATTTATTATCTTTGTCCTATTTTGAAGCTAAATTGATCATTGATTCTACTCCCATTCTAGAGGAAAGTAAGTGAGTCTGTTTATTTCATCATTAAATATCCTAGACTGCAAGGTTTCTTGGATTCTCCTTTTATCATGTTTTTACTGCCTTTTATTTTCTATTTCCTTGCCAGGCTATCCGGTGGCATTTTCCTTGGCAGGCAGAGCATCCATTGGAGATTCCCCTCTCTCAAGCCTGCTTCATCCTTCCCTTTCTTTTCACACTTATATGTTTGACATTTGTATTTTTTTCTTTTCTTTTTCTTTCTTTTTTTTTTTTTTTTTGTCTAGAGTGAGCTGTATGCAGTGCAAAAGGAAACTGATTTTAGTGAACGCTAAGTTATCCCCACTTTTGTCCTAAGTCCATGCTGGCTATTTGGGACTGCTGCTTGCTTGCTTCCTGGTTCTCAGTTTGCTAAGTAAGCAAGGAGATTGCTAAGTAAGCGAGGAGATTGCTAAGTAAGCAAGGAGTTTCTGTATTAGAAGAAGAGAGGAAACACCAGGAGACCAGTGACGGGGGAGAAAGAAGCAATTAGAAAACAGCCCTCATCTAGGGAATGTTGCCAGGATAAAAAAAAAAAAAGTTGGAATAGAAAGATGAGGCAGATGCAGAATATAGCAGGCATAACTACGGGGGAGATAAACAAATACCCAGAGATCAAAAGCATCTTTCTTAACCTTTGAAATATAATTCTAGTTCCTGAATGTGGATATCTGGAGTGATCCTCGCTGCCATGATTTGTTCTGATTTGAAGCACAGTCTGGGGGTGGGGAAGGGTCTCCCGGTTTGTTAAGACTGTGGTTGTGTTGGGGAACTCAGGATCTGGAGCTAGTGTGGTTCATCATCCTGCAGGCTGAAAAGAAGGCCATTGAGATGCTGGTCACCAGGGACTCTGGCGAGAAATAATCGGGGAGCTGAATGCTGGTCTTCGCGCAGGCCATTCTAATCACTGATCCTCTTTGTAGTGGTCGATTTACATGTTAGAAGATCTAAAAGGCAGGAAGCATAGAAATGGGCTTTGAATTCTCTTCTTTAGAGTTTGTTTCCAATTAATCTTTCTGAGACAAGAATCGCAATCCACTGCAGACTGTTTTGAAGCTTTCAAGAGCAGGTTTTGCTACTTGGGACAAGATGCTAACATATTAAAAAACAAGCAAACAACTTTGTGTTTGGTTGAGTCTCTTCCCCCTAAACAGTACTGAAAGGCAATACAGAAATTTCATGTATGGTGGACAGGTTTCTTAGAATCACAAGGCTGGAGAGGATTAGCCATATGTTTTAGAAATGAGGAAACTGAGGCCCAGAGTGGCCAAGCCATTCTCAGAAAGTCACTCAGCAAATGGGTGGTGGAACAGGAACTGGTACTGTCTCTAGACCTTTCGCCATACCCTACTGGTGCTTCAGCAGGATTCATCTGTAATGAACAGAAAGAGTTGTATCCCAGGCCTGATTAGTTTCTTGGACATTTCTTTAATTAAAAAAAAAATTTTTTTTAATGTTTTATTTATTTTTGATACAGAGAGACAGAGCATGAGAGGGGGAGGGGCAGAGAGAGAAGGAGACACACAGAACCGGAAGCAGGCTCCAGGGTCTGAGCTAGCTGTCAGCACAGAACCTGACGCGGGGCTCGAACCCACGAATGTGAGATCTGACCTGAGCCGAAGTCGGAGGCTTAACCGACTGAGCCACCCAGGCGCCCTGAGCGGAAAGGTTTTGTGTTCAAAGAGAAACAGTGCAACCCAGAGAAGCTGCCCTTGATCCTATGTGGTGGTTGGCTATGATCTCAAAGCTGATAACAGGATATTTCCTACCCGAGGGTCTTTCCTCCTTCTCTTGCCTCTGGCCTGAAAACTGTCCTATTATTATTTCCCAAAGTAAAGATATTTCTGATGGAGGTTTCTCCTTCACACTTTGGTTAAAATGCAAACATTAACTGGGAAGAAACCCTCCTACAATTATTAGCTATTGGCATTCACCATCAAGGGTCTCAACATTTTGGGGGGTCATAGACATATTTTAGAATCTGATGAAATCTATGGCTCTTTTCCTCAGAAAATACACAAGCAAAATTATAATGTTGTAGGGTCTTCACTGACCTCTGAAGCCCATCTTTGAAACCAGGTAAAAAACTCCTGTTTTGAAGTAAATTAGCTTGTCCTAATAGCTGGCTGGGCTTCACAAGCAGAGCCTAATGGGCATGGAACTAAGTTTCCATGGGAGAAAAGAGCCCAAAAAGAGCTTCCCTGAAGGAGAGAGAAGCCAAGATAGAGTCCTGGGCAAGCTGGAGGGAAGGGGACAAAGGAGAAGAATCAAAGAGAAGGGTTCTCAGGGAGGTTTGGAAGGAGGCCAAAGATAAACTTCTTGACTTCGTCGCCTTGTCTAGGGTTGGCATAATTATGATTTCCAGGCTTATTTAACTTCCTTAGCTGACCTCTGTAATTATTCTAAAGTCACACATCTTCTTGGAATCCTTCCCCAGTACACACTGACTCTCAAAGGCAGCCCTGTGCTAGTGAATAAGATATCTAGCTGAGAGCTGAGTCCTTGTTTCCTGGCATCTTGCCATTTCATGCTGCTCACGGATCTCTTGGATCCCTAAAAGAAGTGGGAAATTCCTTACAATAAGCCATGGGGAGATGATATATCACCAAACCCAGACATGAGCTTGGCAAGCTCAGCAGGTAGTGATGTATTGATAAACATCAAAAGAAGTCATGAATTCCAAGAAAGAAAGTGATTTGGAGTAACTCCAATGAGTTAGATTTTTTTTTTTTTTTTTAAGACGGAAGTTGATTCGTATTGCCCAGCAGGACATGGTTGAGAAATGTGTTTGGGCTCCTCTGAGCAGTGGAAAGCCACAGAGTGGGACCTGAGCTGCCAGGACATATATTTGCCCTGGAGTCCGTAGCAGTTCCAAAGAAGTGGGTCTGTGATGAAGCTTAGGTGGGAAGCAGCCATTTCCAAAAGTGTGAAATGTTTCAGCAAGCCATGGGCCGCTGATCAGGACTCCACCAAGGCCATTTCAGTGGGTGGGTTCTCACAAACTGGGAATCCTTACCGGAGGAAAGGCAGAATGTGGGAATCCCAGTTAAAAGCGCTGGGAAATAGTACTGGATACTGGGAATCCAGGTGGCTGGCTGCTTAATTTATGCAAAATGTTCTATAGTCTGTACTGCCCAATGGGTAGCCAGTAGTCCTGTGTGGTTTTGGGTACTTGAAATGTAGCTAGTGCAACCAAGGAGGACAAAATCTACTTTCACAAAGTGACTTCCTGTTAGGACATAGGTAGTTTGGACAGACCATCACTCCCATGATAACATGGAGGCAAAAGTAGATAAAATTTAAAAAAAAGAAAAAATTATATTAAAAAGGCATTAGCGAGCCGTGGACATGAATAAGTCCAAGGGAATCAAATTCTTTTTTTTTTAATGTTTTATTTACTTTTGATACAGAGAGAGACAGAGCATGAGAGGGGGAGGGGCAGAGAGAGAAGGAGACAGAGAACCAGAAGCAGGCTCCGGGCTCTGAGCTAGCTGCCTGCACAGAGCCTGATGCGGGGCTCAAACCCACGAACGTGAGATCTGACCTGAGCCGAAGTCAGAGGCTTAACCGACTGAGCCACCCAGGCACCCCTCAAATTCTTAAAGGGGATGAGTCCTTCATAGGTGAGAAGGGATGGGGGGTGTCTAGGCATATTTGCAAGTCAGGGTATGGCAGGAGGAACATAAAAGTGCCATTCACAGAGGGGCTCAAAAGTTCCCCGAGTTCTACATGCAGAGCATTCTATAACATCTGAAAACATATCTCACTTTAGAGACATTTGCATAGGTCACAATAATTTATTTTAATTTCCTTAAAAAACTTTTTAAATGTTTATTTTTGAGAGAGAGAGACAGACTGACAGACAGCAGGAGCAGGAAAGGGGCAGGCAGAAAGGGAGACACAGAATCTGAAGCAGGCTCCAGGCTCTGAGCTGTCAGCACAGAGCTCTATGTGGGGCTCGAACTCGGGAATGGTGAGATCATGTCCTGAGCCAAAGTTGAACTCTTAACTGACTGAGCCACCCAGGCGCCCCTTTAATTTTTTTAAGTTTATTTACTTATTTTGAGAGAGACTGATACAGCGCGACTGGGGAAGAAACAAAGAAAGAAAGAAGATCTCAAGCAGGCTCATGCTCTAGTGCAAAGCCAGATGTGGGGTTCAAACTCAGTGAAATTGAGATCATGACATGACCTGAGCCAAAATCAAGAGTTGGATGCTTAACCGACTGAGCCACCCAGGCACCCTGGTCACAATCATTATTAATGACTGTGTCCTTTCTGAGAAACATAAAATGGGTGTGTCTTCCAGTGACATTTTAAGATATGAAATATAATAGTGGTCATGGCTTTTTTCTCATGTAAGAAATTAGGTGTTGAGATCAAGAAATTTGAACAATTCAACTAAGGCTTTTCTCTTATTTCTTGAGATAAGACTTTTGAGAAAATGCAATGGAATATAAAATAGCCACTATAACTCTCATTCAAGTATTTTTATGGTCTCATTATTTATGATAAATAATTATGATAAATTGTTAAATGAAAATATAACACAAAATGGGACTATTCCTTGAATAAACTTACATAAAAAATTATACACACATGGAAGGCAATTTGGAAAAATATACTAAACATTATTGGGGGGGCAGAATATGATTTTTTTAACCTGTGTATTTTTGAGAGAGACAGAGACAGAGTGAGAGCAGGGGAGGAGCAGAGAGAGCGGGAGACACAGAATCCAAAGCAGGCTCCAGGCTCTGAGCTGTTAGCACAGAGCCCGACATGGGGCTCAGTGAACTGCAAGATTATGACCTGAGCTGAAGTCAGACACTTAACTGACTGAGTCACCCAGGTGCCCTTGGAAGGACAGTCATATCTGTGTGTGTATCTTTATATCTAATCTATACCTATATCTGCATATATGTTATGTTTCAGTAAAAAGCTTTGAGGGGTGCTTGGGTGGCTCAGTTAAGCATCAGACTCTTGATTTGGGCTCAGGTCATGATCTCATAGTTTGAGCTCCAGCCCCACATGGGGCTCTGTGCTGACAGTGCAGAGCCTGCTTGGAATGGTCTCCCTCTCTTTCTGCCCCTCCCCACCCCCCAAAATAAACAAATAAACTTAAAAAAAAACCCTTCTTTGGAAAACGTTTAAATAGCAATCAGACATTGAGGGGCACAGAGCATGCTTCTGGGAAGGGAAAGCACATGAGCCACGGTGCTCAGGGGGGCAGTGTGCAAGGCACATTTCTGTGCTGGCAAGGCCAGGAGGACCCCCATCGGCACTTTGGATGAGCTCAGCTGGACCAAGGGTAGTAAAACACATAATTTTGTCATTTTTCACCTGTGATCATCTGCCAAACCCTATGAGAAAAGAGTATGTGTCCCGTCTCTGACCCAGCATCCCAAAGGCATATGGGCTAATGGACATTGCTAGAAGACAGCAGAAAATAGAGGGCTTGTGATTGCATGAGACACTCATGATAAAGATAACACTCCACAGGGAGGAGTGTCCCAAGTGTCACAGGAGAGTGATATTGTTGCTTTGCCATTATCCATCCAAGTGAAAATGAAAGAGAAGAAAGCAGGCCAGTTAGATAAAGCAACAATCAATAACATCAACCATCAATGACAAATACTTATCAAGCATGTATCTTGTATCAGGCACTTTCTAGGCACTGGCCCATCCCATAACTGGTAAGTGTTCTGTGGTCCTCTTCTCCCAGGATCAGAATGGCACCATCTGGTGTAATTCCTACTTATCTTCCTGCTGTTTCACTACAGTGTCTACCACATGGGAGGCAATCAAAAAATATTTTGAATGACTGACTAAATAAATGACTCCATTAATAATTTAGTGCTGAGGCTGACCTTGCGTATCTCTGTGTCTAAGCAAAAGACACCTCCGCCTCCCCACCCAGGGAGGCCCCTCTTCACCAGCCCCTGCTCTAGGCAGACACGGGGATGCCTGGACTCAGCCCCGAGAAGACGAGGACCCTGGACCAGAGCCCGTATAGCATCTCCCCTGGGAAAGCCTGTTGTGCAGAGTGTGGAACTTCCCTCCTCCACTCCCCAAACTCCCTGACAAGTTAGCATGGAAATTTTTGTTTAGATGTTGGTGTTCTACAGTTTCAAATACAAGAATCGGGCAATTCTCTTATACTTTCATGTGGCCGTCAATAGAGCTTTTCAAATATATTCCCTCAGTTTTGTGTTGTTATTATTAAGATTTTAGGGTTGCTTTTGTAGCATAATCTAACCTATCCAGACATATATATCTGTGTCTATATATACTATGTTTGTATATATACACACACTTTTTACTATTAACTAGTAAATTTTTTAAATAAAATTTTAATTAAATTTTTTTGTTTTTACTATCAACCAAATCTAAACTATACCTTTTGCCTGATCATCATTTACCTCTCCTTAGATACAAATATCACCAGAAGGGTCAGTCTCTTGTAACCGGCAAGAGCAATAACATATGTCTACACAGATTTATTATCAACTAACATTCCATCACACTTTTAGCTCAACTTAGGGATCACCATAGTCTTTTAGAATTTGAAGGCAGTTATAGCTTTTGTGCTTACTTACATTCTATTTTTGCACCCTCCATATAATATACTCTTAAGATTCATGGGAATTCCATTCCCTGGACCCTCTGGTCTTAAGGCACTAGGAGAGCAGTTGATCAATACATTCAAACTTATTTGTACAGTTAATTCTTAATTATTGAGTATGAGAGGAGGTATGGGAACCCCACACACAATGGAATATTATTTAGCCTTTAAAAAAGAAGGAAATGATGCCATTTGTGACCACTTGAATGAACGTGGAGGAAATTATGCTAAGTGACATAAGCCAGATGTAGTAAAACAAGTACTGCCATCTCCCACTTAAGTGGCATCTAAAATACTAATTGAATCCATAAAAGAAAGGGGTAGAATTGTGGTTGCCAGGGGTTGGAGGAGGGTAGGACAAGAGTAACTGTGTTATGTATAAGGGCAAAGTCCTGGGAACTGGCAAAGCAATGAGATGCAGGGAAGTTCAAGCCCTGACCGCTGAAGAGGAGCTACTATACCAGTCCACCCTCTACGCGACAGAGAGATGAGTTTTTCTGTAGTGTAACCATTATTACTTTGGGTCTCCATTATGAACATCTGATTCTGTCCTAACTCAGTGGTCTTAAAAGTGAGGGATAAGTTTCCCTGGGGGATAAATATCTTCCACAAGACAACAGACTCATAGTTTTAAAAGAATCAAGTGCTGGGGGCACCTGGGTGGCTCAGTCAGTTAAGTGTAGGACCCTTGATTTCAGCTTAGGACATGATCTCACAATTCGTGAGTTCAAGCCCTGTGTCAGGCTGTGTGCTGGTGGGATGGAGCCTGCCTAGGATTCTGCATCTCCTTTGGTTTCATAAGGAGACTTTTAAGTACTTTTTCCCAATCATTCCCATCATAAAATTTTAATGCAACATATATATTCCATGTATCTGGTCATTTTCTATATGCATATCTGTACTTTATACACTAAAAAAGAAAGATTTTTTAATCTCCCAGGAACCAATTTTTGCCCTCATCAAGAAAGTATGCCCTAGGATATAAAAATCTGTAGGGCACCAAAGGACTATTTGAAATACTGGTGTTGGTGTGAGAGATTAAATGACTCTCTGACTGCATATTGAATCTTTGGCCACTAATATAATTTCTGATTCTTTGCTTCAAAAAAATTCAATAATGTAACAAGATATCAGCCAACAAACCATTAAAATGATCTCAGGAAGGTTTCAAAGAATCGAATGACATTGCCATAACCAAACCCATTTCATTTCTATGTAATTATTTATATGAATAGGATTTATCAGGACTTTCATATATAAAAATGGAATACGTTAATGTAAGTGGGCTGAGCTCTGACTCATTCTGACATTAAGTATTGTTTATCAACAGAAATGATTAGAATCACTCCTATTCATTCAGAGATGCACTTCCAATAAAATTCACTTTTTATGTTTAATGATTTGTGATATATTTATGGCGGTTTTACCAAAATTATAGTGATAATGAAATTCATAAGACATTTTTTGGCTCTTAGGTCCTTTGGGGCATAGGAAATTATAAAGACCAGATTAAATGCCAGGTTTTACATATATCTATATATCTACATCTAAATATGTCTCTATCGGTGTGTCTACTATAGTAGACAAAGTATGATGGCTTGGTTAATAAAAGACTGTAAGAATAAAAATATAATAGGTTAAAATTTTATGGATGAAATCAGATGGAAATATGAGTCCAAAAGGGAAACAAATTGCTCTAAAATTTCTAACTATTAAAGAAGGACTTGTTCATGTATAGTTAAATAAGTGAATGAATGATGGTGAGTACCAAATCATAACAGCTTCTAGATTACATTTAGTACATTTAAGAATCATGTAACAGTTCAATTAAAAAATGTTAGGGGCACCTGGGTGGCTCAGTTGGTTAAGTGTCTGACTCTTGATTTCAGCTCAGGTCATGATCTCATGGTTCTTGAAATTGAGCTCTGCGTCTGGCTCTGCCCTGAGTGTGGAGTCTGCTTGGAATTCATTCTCTCTCTCTCTCACTCTCTCTCTGTCCCTCCCCTACTCATGTGTGGTTACTCTCTATCTCTCTCAAAATAAATAAACATTAAAAAATGTCAAAATACACAACATGCCAGGAAGTACATACTTTGCAACAATTTAAACCCACGATGAAAAATGTTGGATGTCTTCTTAGAAATGAGTGAGGTTGGTTTAAAGTTTATTTTGAGGGATGCCAAGCCAGAAAGGTTGAGGAATATGTTGTGTTATGCGAGGTTCGAGTCTGATGGGCAGCTGTGGTGGTGTTACCAAGCCACCAAGGGAGGAGAAGTTTGTCTCTAGCCCAATTCTGGTTGCTAGTTCTCGCAACTGGGAGTGAGCCTGAGCTCACAGGTGAGGCAGAAAATGGTCCTCAGCTTGAGGGTGTGAGGGAGCAGAGTCTGGGAAGTCAGGTTGCTGCTGGCCATTTGGCACAATACCTGCTTCTTCCTCCTTCCCTGTTCCCTGGGGTCAAGTGGTGAACAGTAGCCCAAAGGGCAAGCTGCAGACCTCAGGCTCCTCTGTGCTTCTCCACCCGTGCCTCCAGCCAAGGTGGCTGCATATCACCAGGTTCCCTGGGACCCCCTTCCCGACTCCAGCTGTTTTCAGCAATTACTATGCTGACCTTCTCTTCCTCCAAAAACGTGGTCCACCTGTGTAGAATCACCTGGCGCACCTGTTAAAAGCATACAGTTTTTGGTCTCAGAACAGACCTGGCCTCCCTGGTGGTGAGACCTGGGATTCCACATGATTCACTCACAGAATAAGATTTTCTTCTTTGCCTTAGCCCCTTTTGTCCAGCAAATAGTGATAAGTTTCTTTGCTTATGACGGGAACTTGAGGTTGAGAGTTTGGATGTTAAACATTAGCAAATGGAGACATGGATCTAAATAGATTTCAGCCTGTTTTATTCTTGGATGACTAGCAGACACTGGGGACTTCTTGGCTTTAACCTGAAAGAGCAGGAAGAAAAGAATAATGTTCAAAGCAAGATAAAATACGTGTTCAAAAGAAAAAAAAGAACAGGAAAATCACAAAGCAGGATGTCTTCTAATCTGATTCTTAGGACCATGACATTGGACAAATGTGCAGCACTGACAAAAGAGCAGATGGTCTCCAGCTCTGTACCTAACGCAGAGTTGGATGCCATCCCAGTCCTGGGTGTTGAACCAGAGTTTGAACTAGACCAACACAATCATAAGCAGAGGCCAAGAATGGGTACTCTGTTCCGGGGAAGCTTAGGAAGGAACTGGGAGTTCTGGGGTCTGTATTTAGCAGAGTCAGATTCAAGGCCAGCTGATTCCATAAGGGAGCCTAAAAGAAAGGCCCATGAAGAACAGAGCTGGGCAGACGGATCCCTTTGATAACATAGAATGGGGCTTACCTAAAGAGTCTGGTGAAATGGAGGGAGGCAACTTAGGATCTTTCTCCAATTTTCTATTTTTAAAATCTAGCAACTGTCTCAGAGTTCGCATGTCCAAATTCTCTGATCAGCTTCTTAAGCCAGGTTTGAAATGCAGGCCATGACCCTTGGTTTTTCCTAAGTTTACTACCCGGTGCCTTGTGGCATTGGCCATTAGAGTAATGTTTTCATGACTTAAAATAATTCAGGCAATGCACAAATGTTTGCTTTCTGCCAGACCCAACAAGCTTGGCTCCCTTCTAGCGTAGAAGACTCACCTCTTTGTGCTATTGAGAAGGGAAAGTCAATTCCGGGAGGAGCCCTGCAAGAATGGGATTAAAACAAAAACAAAAACAAAAACAACCTTCTACTGTGTAGTTCTAGCTTTGGGGAGGGGGTCTTCTCAGAAACAACCATCTATCTGGACTACAGAGGAGTTTTGAACATTTTTGGAGAATTATTTTTGCTTCTTTGATTTCACAACGCTCCCTTCTCTGTTACTACCTTGTTCTTTTATAATAATTTAGTGAATTAAAATAGTTTGTTTTAGGAAATCAAGGAGGAATTTTGTGATGCTTCTGGGGGTGAAATGGAAAGCCTTGTGACTGATAGAACCAGGAATGAGAGTTGTTAACTCTTAGACTAGAGATATCTGAGAATAGTCGACAAGGTTCTGAGAGTCTTTAGCCTTGAACCCTGGGAAAGGTAATACGTGGGTTTCTAGCCCAAACACAATTTGTTTCTAGCCTTTTTATTTTATTTTATCTTATTTTTGTATCTCACTTTCACATGCAACATTCTTTCCATTTATTATGTTTACTTACAAATTGTTTTCACCTACTAAAGCAAATGGATAGATCTAGATATTGGCTACAATGTCTTATTTTTCTTGTTCTCTCTTCACACCATTCTCTTACTCACTTTAAGAAAAAAAATCATTGTTTCCTTACCTATTTGTCCTTCTTGGTATGAACCACTTATGCGTTGTTAGATCATGGATTCATTTACTCAGTTGACAAATATGAATGGAGCACTTACTATGTTCTCAGAACCAGGCTATGTCTAGGAGAGAGGCAGATATGTTTCTCCAGAAGCTCCCATTCGACTAAAATTCCCAACATGCTTCTCTCAGGACCTCTGTACAGACCTCCTGGGCAATGACATTCTTTTATTTATGTGTCATCAAGGCCTGCTAGGGGCACTTCTTGGTCTGTACTTTTTTTTTATTCTGGCTATTTTCCAAGGACCAGAGGCAATGCACTTCAGCCCTTTCCTTTCTCCACCAGGAATGAGGCTTGAGGGATCCTCCCAGACTTTTTCATCTGACTCACAGGGACGCCACAGAAGAGTTCTCCTGGAATGCTTGGAAGCTGATGAAGCACCTTAAATAACGAAAGCAATCACAGTTACATACCTGGGGTAGATGGAGATGTCTGACTACAGCCAAGGAGATAAATACGTCCGTGGGTGTTTAGCTGAAATCCTGGGGATTACTGAACAAATCTCCCTTCATGACAGCAGCTGTAAATCAAATAATATAAGGCCTTCATGACACAAGGGAGATAACTCTGCATTACCAAATAGATTTGAAAACATCCTGGCTCAACACACAATGAGGGGAGCTTCGGATAGTCAGCCTGGCACCTGCATGTTTGTGGGTCTTCCGGCTTCATGCTCCTCACCCTCATGCAGCTCTCTTCTCCCAGCTGTGAGGGAAGGGACTCACTTGGCCGACTTGATGAATGTCTTTCCTTTTTCAGGTATGGAGAGTTGAATCGATTATAATGTTCGGCTCGCTGCACACTTTTATCACTGCCAGTACACAGCCCCTTTCATTGGTTTGGTGTTTGTTTTCCCCTCATATCTTATTCCCTACACGCACTCCCCTTCCTCTGTAGGTATTTGTTCTTGCAAATTGTATATTGCCTGGTCTGCAAATGTTCTTTCCATCTTTTAACCATATTCAAGTATCATGGAAAGTTGAATGGACATGTACCCTCCTATACCAGCCACTGAGAATCAAACATTTCCTAATGTTTTGCTTGCTCAACTCTAAGCATTTGAAAGTAAGTTGTAGATACCATAAGTCACCCCTAAATGCTTCAACATGCTTATTCTAAAGATAAGGCCATTCTCCTCCAGAAAGAAAATGTCATTGCACACCTACAAATATTAATAGTGATTATATAATTTAATCTAATATCCAGTCCATATTCACATTTCCCTAATTACTAAAAATGCTCTTATAGTTTTTTATAAAGCTTATTTATTTATTTTGAGAGAGAAAGAGCAAGAGAGCGAGTGTATGTGTGCAGGTGCATGTGAGAACGGGAAAGGGGCAGAGAGAGAGAGAGGGAAAGAGATAATCCCAAGCAGGCTCCACACTGCCAGCGCAGAGCCCAACGTGGGCTGGACCCCATGACCGTGCAGTCACAACCTGAGCCACAATCAACAGTCATTGCTCAGCCAACTGAGCCACCTGGGTGACCTTCTTACAGTTCTTTTTTTAAATCTGAATTTGATCAATTACACGTGGTGTCTAATTAAATCTTTTTCATCTCTTTGACTCTAGAATGGCCTCCTTCTTTTAAAAATAACACTGACTTTTTGAAGAGATGTGTTCATTTGTCTTGAAGAATGTCCTCCATTCTGAATTTGTCTGACTGCTTTCTCAAGGTATTTAATTTGTTCCTTCATGTTCTGTAATTCTTGTGAACTGGAAGTTGGATCTAAAGACTTGATAAGCTTCAGGCTAAATTTCTGGCAAGCAAACTTCATATGTGATTTTGTGTGTTTGATATTGCATCCTATAAGGAGGCTTATAATTTCAAAATAATCCATTGTCTGACTGTAATGTTAAATTTGATCACTTGGTTAAACTGATCACTATGAGATCTTTGCATCACAAAAGTACAGTTTACCCTTTGCAATTTAACAAGAAATGCCTGGGTATGATTCTTTGGTGCACTTGAACATCCTGGTCTCCAATAACCTCTCCCTTAATAATATTAGCATCCATCAGTGATTCTTGTTTGGATAAATGATCTTATTGGCAGTTGTAGAATTGTGATAGTCTCCTGATATTATCCTTTCTGCACTTATTGCTGGAATTGTTCTATAAAACAGAGCTTTTCTTTATTGACAGTGGATAAACTCATGTCTACTACTTCATAAAAAGGTACAGTAAGATACTTAATTACTTCCCTTTAACAACAAGCTTTTGGAGTAATGGGTTATGTAATAGTCACCTCCAAAGATGAAAAATGAGCTTTTTCCTCTCTTTTTATTTTACTTCATAATTTGAATGTTGCTATAAACCTATGGGTATCTTTTTATTCAAGATTTTACAACCAATTATAGTTGTTTTTCTTTTTAACACTCAAATTTGTGTTTCCTGCCAGGACCCTGATTAATACACAATATATCCTGGACACTACTCTATATCACTAACATAGAGGTCATCTTCCTTCTTTAATATGGCTGTGTAGTATTCCATCGTGTGGATGGACCATAGTTGGTTCACTTTCTGTGGGCCAACTTTGACATATCATCCCTCCACCCCACGGAGGAGTCAATATGATTGGAATCACTTGATTTTTCTTTTCTAGTGGGTGACATTAAGTCATGTCACTTAACCCCTCTGTGCTTCAGGTGTCTTATCTATAAAATGGGTACAATAGGGTTGTTTTGGAGATTTGATGAGTTAATATACAAAAAGCTCTCAGAATAGTGCCTAATGCACAGTAACTACTCAATAACTCTTAGCTATCATAATAATAGCAATTATGATAAAGTAATATTTGCCAATTATTTTTGTGAATGTTTATTTATTTTGAGAGAGAGAGAGAGAGAAGGGAAGCATCAGAGAGAGGAGAACATGGGACTCAATCCCATGAACTGTGAGATCATAACCTGAGCTGAAATCAAGAGTCAGATACTTAACCAACTCAGCCACCGAGGTGCCCCTATTTGTCAGTTACTATTATGACTATTATAACCTTCATGTAGTCTCTTCTGCTTGCTATAAGTCCCTGGGCAGTGTGAAGATGAGCAGAAGCTTTTAAAGTGGGACAGCATGATTTAGTGAAAAGAGCGCTAGCCTTGGAGCCCTGAGGTCTGGATTCTAGTCCCTGATTTACTTTTAATCACTTGGGTTATCCTTGAGGAGTCATGAAACTCTCCTGATATTATCTAAGTAAAGAAGGAGCTGGAAAAAGGAGCCTAATTCTCTCCCTGCTCTCTGCTCTGTGTGTTTTACTGGATGACTTGTTTCATACTGGCCAGAGAAGAGGAAAATCTTCTGCTCTGAAAACTGGGACCCCCCCCCATCTGTCATTTGAGGATTGTCCACAAGCCTCTGGCTTTCTTCCATTTTGTGGTCTTGTAATGCACTAAAATTAGAATAAAGATTGCTCAATATCTTTAGTCCTGGAAGGAAAGGAGAGAAGGAGAGAGAGAGAGAGGAGAAGAGGGAGAGAGAAGAAGAGGGAGAAAGAGGAGGAGGAGAAGAAGGTAGAGAAGAAGGAGTAGGAGGAGAAAGGAAGAGGAGGAGGAAGAGAAATTTAGCTTCTTCTCTTCAGTTTCTTGGCTGTAGGGTGTTTTTATTATTTCTGTGAATGGGTTCTATGCCTTCCTGTACACAATATGGACATCTCCAAGCAAAGTTACTGTTAAAAAAAAACAAAACAAAACAGGGGCGCCTGGATGGCTCTGTCAGTTAAGCGTCTGTCTTCGGCTCAGGTCATGATCTCGAGTTTATAGTTTCGAGCCCCCCTTCGGGCTCTGTGCTGACAGCTAGCTCAGAGCCTGGAGCCTGCTTCAGATTCTGTCCCCCTCTCTCTCTCACCCTCCCCTGATCATGCTGTCTCTCTCTGTCTCTCAAAATAAATAAATAAATAAAAAACATTAAAAAAAATTGTTTTTAACCAGTTAAATCCTGAGCTTCTTATCTCTAAAAAGGTGCTTTTGGAAAATTAATGCTTGAGATTTCCTTAACATGCCCCTGGAACATTCCAATCTTTTGGCTGTCCAGTCCCAGCAGTAACAGTAAGGTTTGGGTTAAACTTTTAAACTGCCAGCAGTGTCTCAAGGCGGTCATTTTTGTGGTGTGTGGAGCAGTGTGTGACCTCTACCTCTGGAGGCCCAAGCATAGAATTAATGAGAGGTTTCATGGGCGCCTAAAAGAAAGTCTTACCAAGAATGTATTACTCTCGTTTTTTGTGTGTTCTCTTGAGACCCTTCAAATTCGTGGTCAGATTAAAAGCTTCAAAATTTCCTTTCAAAATTCTGCTTGGGCAAAGAGAAAGAATGAAATCTTGCCATTCGCAGCAACGTGGATAGAACTGGAGGGTATTATGCTAAGTGAAATAAGTCAGTCAGAGAAAGACAGATACCATATGTTTTCACTCATATGTGGAATTTGAGAAACTTAACAGAAGACCATGAGGGAACGGGAGGGGAAAAAATAGCTTCTTTCAATCAGAGAGGGAGGCAAACCATAGGAGACTCTTAAATACAGAGAACAAGCTGAGGGTTTTGGGTGGGGGAGGGGAAAATGAGTGATGGACATTGAGGAGGACACTTGTTGGGATGAGCCCTGGGTGTTGTATGGAAGCAATGAATCATGGGAATCTACTCCTGAAGCCAAGAGCACACTGTATACACTGCATATTAGCTAACTTGACAAGTTATATTAAAAAAAACAACTCGGCCTGAGGCTGGGACACTTCTCTGCATGTGTGTTATACTTCAGTGACAATTTTTAATAAGAAAAACAACCCTGCTTAAGTCTGCCTTTCTTTAGGATAAACCTCACATACCCATCATTCTTTATCTTTAGCATTTCCTCAAGCAATTAGCACTTAAGAAGTCTTTGCTTCAATTTCCAGAATTGTCAAACTGTAGTTTAGTGAGAAGAGACCTCGGTTCTGAGTCAGCATCCCTGACTCCATAACTGCTTGGTTCTTTCACATAGGAGCTGCCCATTGTTAGGCAGGACCCCTGACCTTGTTAGGGCTCTGTTCTCTCAGCTATGAGATGGGTGTGATATGGATTGTCATGAAATGTGTTGGCATGAAGATGAAATATGACAATGGTTATAAAAAATGCTTCATTAACTATAGAAATGTAAAAAATGTACAATTAAGGTTTGTATGTTTTTGTTATTTTTTTCTGGTCTGTTCTATTATTATCTGGTTTCCTGGGTTTTACTCTCTGTTGCCCACAGTTCAATTTCCACCCAATAGCCGGAGCGATCCTGTGAATCCATCATGTCTGTTCAGTCCCAGTGGTCCCTCTCCGCTCCTCATTGCCTCTCTGGCTTCAGCTCCCATTATTGCCCCCCTGCTCATGATCTCCCAACACACTGGATTTCCTGTGCGTCTTCAAGCCTCCGGTTTTGGTCCTGCCTCTGAGCCTTTGCAACTTACATTCCTGAGAATGCTTTCCTCCCAGACTTCTTCAAGTCTTTGCTTTTCATTGGGGTCTGTTTTGGCCATGGTGTCATAGTTTTAACCCCAGCCTTCCCTAACCCTCCTTCCTGCTTTATGTTTTTACATCACTTATAAGCTTCTAATATACTAAGTATAAGTAATACACTTATTTTTTTGATTATCATTTGTCTTTCCCTACAAGACATAAGCTCCACAAGAGCAAGAATTTTTGTCTCTTTTATTAATTGATGGCATCTTAAACACCTAGAACACAGCTTGACACATAGCAGGCTTTCAATAAATATTTGTCATATGAATGAATGAAGACAGTTTCAGGCTCACAATTGGATAAAGGATGTAGCTTAGATTTCTGGATAGTTTCCCAGACATAACTAGCAAGAATGAGCCCTATTGGAAAGTCTGTGTGCCTTCCGTACCTTCCCCCAGGATCTTGACCACCTGGAAGGTATTTGTATAATCTCTGCATGCTTCAAAATCAAGGAATGCTGTTTCTATTCCAAAGACCTGTGGAGAGGCAGTAAATGCCACAGAGATGTTCTTTGGAGAACTAGAACCTGGAGCATATAAGTCAAATTTGACCCGAGGCACCGGTCTATTCTGTTATTATTTCCCTATCCGGGTTTGTAGCATTTTCTTCAGCAGTCTGTCATTTGGTCTCGCAGCTTCTTAAAAGACTGAATGATGAGCTCATAGCATTCCCCAAACTGTGTGCTGGGGAACACTAGTTCTAGGAAATGTTTATCTGTGTTCAAAAAAAAAATATAAGCATTCCACAATTCTGATGGATAGTACATATTTGCATGGTAAAGCCTCTGAGGAGTCACAGAGCTTAATATAAATAAAGGATGGGTGGCCTGCTTAATAGTTATTCATTTATGGGACGAGGAGAAAGCTTTTTCACTGTATACCTGTTAACACTCTACCCCGCTCCCAGAGAATATAAAAGAGTACTAACATTTATGAAGTTTTACTTAATATTTTGTTAAAATACCAGGCACTTAAATAACGTGTACACCAGATCCATGATGTCACAGATTAGTTTTAAAACCTAGGCAATATTGAATTCTGCTCCAGTATATTCATTTATTTGAAATAACACATTGATATTAAAAGACCCTACCTATTTTGTGGCCACGATCAAGACCTTTCAAACTTTCATTTCCCACAGATCTCATGGCATTGCATATACATTTATTTTGCCACTAAGTCCTGTTCTGTACTCTGCAAACTTACCTAGGGAACGAAATCCATGTATGGAGTACCCATTACGTTAATGACATATTTATTGTCTATGGTCCTGCAGTTCTTTTTTGATTTCTTATCAATGAAGAATCATGTATGAAGCTCTGCTCCTTACTTTATGCCAAGAATTCCTTTAGGCACACTGAAGACACCAGGGAACAAAACGGGTCTAGATCATGGAGCTTGCACTCTGGTATTGCTAGGCGAAGACAAACTTACCAAATAATCAAATGTTGAGACAGGGGTTTTAAAGGAAGAGAGGAGGAGTGGAAGTAGAATAAGATGTGTGTGAAGGCATTTCCTACCTGTGGTGAGGTGACCAGGAAAGAAGGATGCTCTGAGGTAAAGACATTTAAACTGAGGTGTATTTGATGATAAGGAGCTGCGCTTGACAAGATGGGGAAGAACATGTTTTAGGCAGAGAGAATGGCACAACTAATGACTTAGCTGTAGGAAGCAACTTGCTAACAATTGAAAGAAGGTCACATGGTGGCCCCCTGGTGTTCATGAGAGCCACATGATGAGGGGAAGGTGGCAGACAGTGCATAGGGACAAATCACTCAGGGCTTTTGAGGCCATGGATTGGACTTTGAGAGAGCAATATGCTCAAATTTATGTTTTAAGGAAACTTCCTCAAAGCAGAATATACCCCAATATACTAAAATATTTGCTAAATGAACAACGAACATTTTGGAAGGCTTTAACACTCTAAAAAATACAGATTATATGTGTCTCCTTCTATTTATTCCAGACATACAATGTCCTCCCATCCTATGTGAACCTCTGGTCTTGGCAAAAATGTTATTCTACTCTGTGTTTTATTTTTAAAATTATTTTTAAAAAATTATTTATATTTTAATTTACATCCAAGTTAGCTAGCATATAGTGCTATAATGATTTCAGAAGTAGATTCCAGTGATTCATCCCCAACATCTAACACCCAGTGCTCATCCCAACAAGTGTTCTCCCTAATGCCCCTTACCCATTTAGCCCACCCCCTACCCACATGCCCTTCAGCAACCCCAGTTTATTCTCTGTATTTAGGAGTCTCTTATGTTTTGTCCCCTTTCTTGTTTTATATTATTTTTGCTTCCCTTACAATCATCTGCTTTGTATCTTAAATTCTTCATATGAGTGAAGTCATATATTTGTCTTTCTCTGACTGACTAATTTCGCTTACCATTCATACCCTCTAGTTTCATCCATGACAAGATTTCATTTTTTTGATTGCTGAGTAATACTCCATTGTGTGTGTGTGTGTGTGTGTGTGTGTGTGTACACACCACATTTTCTTTGTTCATTCATCTGTCAATGGACATTTGGGCTCTTTCCATACTTTGGTTATTATTGATAGCACTGCTATGAACATTGGGGTTCATGTGTCCCTTCGAAACAGCACACCTGTATCCGTTGGATAAATACCTAGTAGTGCAATTGCTGGGTCATAGGGTAGTTCTATTTTTAAGTTTTTGAGGAACCTCCATACTGTTTTCCAGAGTGGCTACACCAGTTTGGATTTCCACCAGGAGTGCAAAAGAAGTCCTCTTTCTTCACATCCTCGCCAACATCTGTTGTTGCCTGAGTTGTTAATTATAGCCATTATGACTGGTGTCAGAATTTGTATTTCCCTGATAATGAGTGATGTTGAGCATCTTTTCATGTGTCTGTTAGCCATCTGGATGTCTTCTTTGGAGAAATGCCTATTCATATCTTTTGCTCATTTCTTCACCAGATTATTTGATAATTGGGTGTTGAGTTTGATAAATTCTTTATAGATTTTAGACAGTAATTCTTTTTTTTAGACACTAATTCTTTATCTGATATATCATTTGCAAATATCTTTTATTCTGTTTGTTGCCTTTTAGTTTTGCTGATTGTTTCCTTTGCTGTGCAAAAGGTTTTTATTTTGATGAGGTTCCAATAGTTCATTTTGCTTTTAATTCCTTTGTTTTTGGAGATGTGTCAAGCAAGAAATTACTGTGGCTGAGGTCAAAGAGGTTGTCTCTTTTCTCCTCTAGCATTTTTTTTTTTTTGATTTCTTGTCTCACATTTAGGTCTTTTATCCATTTTGAGTTTATTTTTGTGTATGGAATAAGAAAGTGGTTTAGTTTCATTCTTATGTATGTTGCTGTCCAGTTCTCCCAGCACCACTTGCTAAAAAGACTGTCTTTTTTCCATTGGATACTCCTTCCTGCTTTGTCAAAGATTAGCTGGCCATACGTTTGTGGGTTTGTTCTGTTCCATTGATCTAAGTGTCTGTTTTTGTGCCAGTACCATACTGTCTTCATGATTACAACTTTGTAATACATCTTAAAATCCAGAATTGTGATGCCTCCAGTTTTGGGTTTTTTTTTCAAGATTGCTTTGGCTATTTGGAGTCTTTTCTGATTCCATATACAAATTTTAGGATTGCTGTTCTAGCTCTGTGAAGGATGCTGGTGTTATTTTGATAGGGATTGCTCTACTCTGTGTTTTGTACGTGAGTCTCCACAGAGAGGCTGTCTATGCCTCTCTGCTTTAGAGAACACTGATAGCCTGGAGCACACGTGAGGATTTTGAGGTCAAAGTCTACCTTCTACAGTCCGGGAGCTTGTTTTGGGGGTCTACCTGTACCATGACCTTTCCTTCTTCCAAACCCCCAATACTTCCTCTACTCTCCATTCTACCCATTCACATAGAAATCCCTTTAAAGTGTTAATAGGTAATGTTCATATTAAATGAAGTGCATTAAAGTCTAATCTTGACCAAAAGCCTTTATAATTTTGAAGACAATTCTTTAGGGCAGTCTTGGCACCTAAAGCATAGAGAGAAGAACCATAGGGTAAGTAGGTGGGGCAAGGGGTCTCCTGCTCTGAGTGCTTTTAGAGGGTTTCCCATATTAGAAGGACACACACAAAATGCATTTATTAAGTCAGACATGAGTATCTATGCCTTGGGATTCTGTGCTCAGTGTTGGCACAGTATGATCCATAACCCTAAATATCCACTATCATTATTGACACCATTCAGACCCCAGGGAGACACTTTTCTGCATTTCTCACCCTGTGTTTCTGAGCCATCGTCAGCTAGGCCTAAAGTTTGTGGGTTATTTTCCTGCTGAAGTTAGAGATAGACACTACTTTGATATGTAGGAAGAATGTGAGCAATGGAAGAACTGAAGTATGGCAAAATGAATTAATCAACTTTGCAAATCTCTCCTATCAGAAAGCATGAATTCAAGAGGTTCCTAGGTGTCTCAGTTGAGCATCTGACTTCGGCTTAGCTCATGATCTTGCAATTCATAATATTAAGCCCTGTGTCAGGCTCCATGCTGACAGAATCTTGGGATTCTCTGTCTTCCTCTCTCTCTGCCTGCCACTGCTCATGTGCATGTGCTCTCTCTCTCAAAATAAATAAATATTAAAAAATTAGGTTTTATTTTTCTAAATACTTTGCATTTACTATAATTTATAGAATTTGATGAAAGCCTGTTTAAATTTTATAAAATTTGAATTTTAGTTTAAAATATTTTAATCTCTTAGATTATTGAGAAGGAGTACAAATTGTATTTGTAATAAAAATTTTAAATACAAAACTCCAGGGGCACCTGGGTGGCTCAGTTGGTTGAGTATCTGACTTTGGCTTAGGTCATGATCTTATGGTTCCCTTGTTTGTGAGTTTGAGCCCCACATGGGGTTTTTTGCTGACAGCTTGGAGCCTGCTTTAGATCCTCTGTCTCCCTCTCTCTCTCTTTCCCTCCCTGGCTCTGTCTCTCTCTCTCTCTGTTTCTCTCTCTCAAAAATAAATAAACATTAAAAAATACAAAACTCCACAAAAGTGGAGTTCAGAGAAAAGAAAAAGCTATAAAGAAAAAATAAGTAAATCTACAAAAAAGCAATCTGCTTAAATTTTTAAAAAGTGAAGTGAGCAGGCTTCTATTACTCTGACCCACAAATAAGCAAACAGGACATTACAAATTCTAAGTCAGGTTTTTGAGATATAATTTACATGTAGGAACAGTCACCCTTTTTAAGTGTTCAGTTTTATGTGTTTTGACAAAATGTATCCTATTATGTAACCATGACCCCAATCAAGATACAGTGTTTTCCTTCAACCCAGAAAGATCCCCTGTGTCCCTTTCTGGTCAGTCCCCTTGCTCTCTCCTCCCAGCTCCCTGCTCCCGGAAACCTTTGATCTGATTTCTGTCCCTATAATTTTGTCTTTTTCAGAATGTCATGTAAATGGAATTCATACGGTATATAATCTTTTGTGTCTGGCTTCTTAGCATAATCCTTTTGAGAGTCATTCATGTTGTTGCAAGTATTGATAGACCATTCTCTTTTATTGCTGACTATTATTCCATTACATGGAGGAACTACGATTTGTTTAGCTATTCACCAGGTGATGGACATCTGGGTTCTTTCTAGTTGGGGAGATTATGAATAAAACAACTATAAGCCTTCTATACAGGTCTTTGCATGGATATTAAGTTTTTATTTCTCTTGGGTTATACCTAGGAGTGGTTTGCTGGGTCATATGGAAAGTGTGTGTTTAACTGTGTGAGAGACTGTCAAAGTATTTTCTGAAGCGAGTGTCCATTATGCCCTCTGCCAGCAGCGTGCGAGCGTTCCCCTCACTGTGCACCCTTGCTGGCACTTTGTAAGATAAGGTGTTCTCTTTCTTTTTCTTTCTTTTGTTCGTTCTCTCTCTCTCTCTCTCTCTCTCTCTCTCTCTTTTTCTTTCTTCTTCCCTCCCTCCTTCCTTCCTTTCTTTCTTTTTTCTTTCTTTCTCTCCCTCTCTCTTTTGCTTTCTTTCAACTTACCCATTTTAATAGGAGGAACATTCTCTAATTACTGATCAAAACTTTTAAATTGGGCAAAAAAAAAATGATTCTCACCAACAACACAACTCAAATAGGTCAGATGAAATCTTGCAGTCTCGTCCTACTGCTTGAAACAATAAGAGCATGTGCAGGCCTCCACTTGTTCTATTACCCAGGGGCCACAGATGGTAGTGGTGAGGCTGTATTCCCTGTACCCTCTCCCTTCCTTCCAAAGTTGACCCTTAGAGGAGGTGTGTTGCTCAGTGCTCTGAGACCCTTCCTGGAGAAGGACAGCTACCACCTTGCTCTGCAGCACCCTCTAGCAGAGGTGGAGACATCTGGATTCAACCTGTCCTCTGCCTGCCCTGTCCCCTCCACTTGAGGGGTGAGAGAAGAGTCAGCATGCCACTCTGAGAGGCTGTGCATAAACTTAGGAATAATATTTGTCACTAACTTACAATTTATCTACTAGAATATTTTATGCAATCTAGACTTTGAAACAGCCTGAGAAGTATTTGGGGAAAAAAATCTAATTACTATCATTGTGATCTAAACAACTAAAACAAGTTTCAGGTCATATTTTTGAGATGTGAAGTAGCAGAGATCTGTAGTTAAGTAATGTGACAATTGAAAGAGTATTAAAATCAAATTTTTGTAAGTATCTATGGAAATTTTAGTGCACATAAACCAGGAACTATAGTCTTGGGGGTGGTCAACATGCCATGCTGAGAGGCTGACAGCCCCTAGTCTAGAAAACAGGACTTGTTTAGGTAGCTTTCTGTGTAGAAGACAGAGCATGACTCAGTGGGCCACCTAACGGAATGGTGAGTGATGCTATGAACAGTCTGTGAGCAGCTGAGCCTTCGTTCCCCCCACTGTCATTAGGAGACGGCTTATGGGATGCAGCAAATGGTAGTATGCTCTGTTTTCCCATCACTGGTGAGACCTTGGGTAGAAGACCTTCACAGCCTTCTAGTCAGTGACGAGTTCAGCTTTAGGATTCCCAAATCCTGGAAGCATGGCATTGGAGAAGGCTGGCCTGTGATGGACAATTGTAGGCTTCTCCAAATAGGGGACAGGAGGTGAGTCTGAGGCTACCTCATTTACCCTGACTTGAAACTTTTTAGTAGATTGTAAAGAATGACACCAGGGGAAAAATATGTACTTCCTCATTTTCAGATTCGGCAAAAAAAGGCACTCCATAGATCAAGATATTGTTTCTTCCTGACCCCAAGAATGTGTCCCCATAGAAGCAGTGGTGTCTTGTGATCTACCAACAGCAGGTTGGAGTACAGTATTTCCTGAGTTGGCATTTGGGGAACCTTCACACATTTAAGGGCACTCATCTCTCCTCTCAGTTATTTCTTCCTTTGGGGATACAAAAACCTTGAGATATGTCAAGCTTATTTTTCATATTTTCTTTATTGAATGCAAGATCTCAACTATATTTTAGCCCTTCTGATGCATTTGGACTATCATCTACTGCCCATTACACTGGCAAATCGACTTTTCCAAAGGGCGTCTATGTGTAAGATATTCTCTGTCAGCTAGGAGTTACGTACATATTTTGTATTCGTTTAAAATACCTTAGAAGTTGAACATGCAAGCTGTGGAATTAGACAATGCCGGTCCAAACTGTAAGCTCAACTACTTAGTCAGCTATAACGCCCTCTAAAAATTTGGATGTACTGTCAGCCCGCTTCCTTATTTATGTATCTTTGCCAGTTTTGTTTGTGTTATTACCTTCATGTCTACAAACAGTTAAGAACTTTCAAAGGTAAGTGAATTTACTCAATTGGTCTCAAGCAACTTTTTTGCTGCATTTTGTTCTTAGAATAAAATGCTGTATAACCTTGGGCAAGGAACTTATCCTCAAAGACATTTTCTGTTAAAAAAAAAACACTTTTGAATTGAGATGTAGCAAACATAAAGTGTATCAATCTTCACTGCGCAGCTTAGTGAGTTGTTGTATACACCCATGTGATCACATTAACTATTGTTGCATTTTGTTCTTGGAAAAACAAACATTTAAGCCTCAACTGGCTGGTGTTTCAATATGCAAAGCACACAAAGAAAGTGTGACTCTAAGTTACATCTAGAATACTTAAGTATAAATGAAAGTGAATATTCAGATACTAGCAAAAATCCTCATGACAAATTTTGTTTGTATGATTGACATTATTACACTAGTTTTATGTGATATTAGCCTATAGGATCACAAGACAGAGTGTACTACAAACTTGGATCAAATAGCTCTCTTCATATTTGTCTGTGTTGTACTGCTCAGATATGTGATCTTCAGTCTTAAGTGCTACTGCAAAGCCATTGTCATATCATATCATCTTACAATGAAAAAAATTATAAAATATTGCCTTAATCTACCCCTCTGAAGAGCCACATAATCAGTGGGACTTAGACAATAGTGAAGATCTGGATTTCACAGAATAATGTGAATTTATTCAGGTCGATCTTCTCATTCCTTAAGCAATGAGGGAGGGTGAGAAAATAAAAATTAGCTTGGATAGTAAGATTCTGTCTTTCATCTGACTAGACTAAAAAACACAGATAAAGGTAGTTGTGGTTAATAGAAAACAGTATTTCCTCCAAGGACAGGCTTCAAAATGTCACAATAACTCAATTCTTTGAGTGACCACTGCTTTCTTACTTACTAACTTTGCTGCGTGAACTAAAACTGGTTAAAAATAGTTTTATTCTTCTTGCCCAGAGGATATAAGTCACTTTGACACAGAAGAGTAGTGTTAGTTTCCAACCCAGGGGCAGAGGTTGAGATAAGAGGTGTCTAGACTCAGCATTTCATATTCATCTTAACTTTGTAGTTGCTAAGGAAACTTTGCAGCCCGCACTGGATGTTGACTTGAGTCTACTGCAATACTACTGCAATAATACTTATGTCTAGCTTTTTGCCAAACCCTAGAGTAAATCTATCTTTTCCTTTGTTTGGTGAAATATCTCATGATTCTCTGGTGTGTAGTTTCCTTCTTTCTAGTGGATCAGTTTGTCCTTGAAGTGCTTAAGGAGTGCTTAAGCAGATTAGGCTAGGATAGTAGGTTTTATTATTCCTATTTTTCCAGGTAAAGCAACGGGGCTCAGGAAGATTAAATAAAATATACCTGGGGTCATGGATAATAAGTGGTTGCAGAATTGCAGAATTCAGACCAAGATCTTCATGAAGCGTGATGCAGTCCAATCGTTTCCTATCATAGCATGCTGCCCTCTACTTTTGCTTGAAAACCCCACCCCTGTGAAGCCATGTAACCCACTCATGCCACTTGTCTCTTCCTCATCATAGCTAGTATCCAATTCTTACATACACCTTTATTTCTCAACATATGGTTTCAACTTTATAGTGTTGCTCTCTGCCAGGAACCCGAATGGCCATCCAACACTTAGTTTCAAGTTCCTTACTTCCTCAGTCATACATCAGCAAATATTTCTAAGGACACACTCTGAGTTTTCACACTTGCATGCCTGCCTGTCCTTGTGCTGTTTCCTGACCTTGGAATTCCTTGCCCACAATTTTCTGCCTGTACAGATCTTTTTAAAAAAATGATGTAATTTATAAAGAATAGTAGGCATTTCACAGGAACTTTGGAAGGACCAGCACACCTGAATTGAAGCCTGCTCTACAGGGTTGGTTCGGGGTAGGCAGCCCTGCCACCATAGTACACAGAGAACAGAGTGTCCACTATGACGTTAGGGAGTGCTATACCCTTTTTTTGCTGTGGTTTCATAAGCTGGGTGTCTGCCAACACCCTGATAGGGACTAGCTAGGTTGGTGCCTTTTTTACATCATGAACCTCCAATTCCATAGCTGAATTTTCTAACCATTGTCCATGTATTATTACTTTCTGAAACATGAACCATCCAGAAGGATTGTAGCCTGAATGATGCAATTACTCTGGGCCCTTCAGGTTCAGTGACCTGCCAAGACCAAAGCCCTTGTACAAAACACCTCATGAGGAATACTGGGCACAGCCAAAGGGATCTGCTAAACCCTACAGTGGTCAACTTCAGCTTGGCTCCTCCCACCCCCCAGATTGCATCCATGCCTGAGTGGAGAAATCTCTTTCCTGGCCTCTTGTCCCATAAGACAGGCTCCCAATGCTTAGGAAGAGCTTTCATACGAGTGGTCTTTTACTTGTTATATGCTTGAGCTTTGGTTTTGAGAATAGGCCCAGTGTCTTTGGCCAGGGGGTATAATTTCAATGGATTTGATGGATATGACAAATAAAAGAAATGATGAATATTATGTAACAGCTGGCAGACTCTGAATGGTTTTGGCTGTAATTCTGGAAAGAATGAGGGAGGGATGTGGTTGACACACAAAGGTGAAACTTGAATGGAACCATCCTAACTTTCCTTTGGATATCAATATTTCAGCAGGAGGTTAAAGCAGGACGACTGAGAGACCAATGCAGTACTTCTACCCTGGGCTCCCTGCCTCTAGCGCGGTACTGAAGAAATTCCCAGGCTTCAGACATTCTTGCATGATTCTGGCAGGACATTGCTTCTTCCCTACCTACCAACACCCATCTCAGTGGTATTATCTCCCTCGAGACCCTCTGGATTAACCTCCCTCTGTATAATTCAGTTACCACTAGACACCCAAGACTGCCTGGTCATTTCTCATCTCCCAGATTCTCATTTCTGAGAGATCTGAATATCTTAATTGACTTCCTCTCTCATCCTTTTCCAGAACTCAAAACTCTTCCTCTGTGCCGGTGGACTTTATTGTATATAGACAGGAAACCTTCCTCATGCCCCTTTCCCTTTCATTTTTAACTGGCTCTTACACTGCAGCTGCTTATAAAGGGAACTGGTTTCTCTCCTATGTCTCTGGCACCACTGGACCTGGGGTAGGACAGATGTCCTCTTTGCTTCTTTTTTTTTTAAGTTTATTTTTTTTAATGTTTTACTTATTTTTGATACAGAGAGAGTCAGAGTATGACTGGGGAGGGGCAGAGAGAGAGGGAGACACAGTATCCAAAGCAGGCTCCAGGCTCTGAGCTGTCAGCACAGAGCCCAACGTGGGGCTTGAACCCACTAACGTGAGATCATGACCTGAGCCAAAGTCGGATGCTCAACCGACTGAGCCACCCAGGTGCCCTGTCTCTTTGCTTCTTGTTGCTCTCTCAAACCACTGTCCTATCCTCTTCCAAAAAACAAGCAGCACTGAAATTCTTAATATTAAATGATATGTCATTTGCCACCTGCCTTTTGACAACCATTAATGACTCCAGTGTCACTTCCCTTCATTCCTTGCTCACTGTCACTTTCTCTGATGCCATGTCTGCTATGTTGTTGGTGATTTCTGTATCGATATAGATGAATTTTCCAGTATACTGGCCTTTCATCTCCTTGACCTCCTCTCTTCCAAGCATCTCATATTCCATCTTGCCTCAGCCATTCACCTGCATGGTCATGCCACATGATTCTGTCCTCACCAAGAATCTTATCCCCTCCATAGTCGTAATTTTAAGCATCCCAATATTTGAGCACCACTTTTTATTTTATTTTGTTTGCATCTAACTATGTCTTCCTTCTCCATCTGATTTCCATGAGTATCCACATTCCCTAATTTTGCATTTTTAATTCCCCTGATATTTATTTATTTATTTATAATTCCCATGATATTTAAAATGGCTTTATCATATATGCATGTATTCCTAAATAGCATCTTGCTTAGTTATTTTGGGGAGGGGGATTTGGGAATTTTATATAAATGATATCATACTGCATGTAGTGAGTTGGAGTTTGTAATTTATCCACTATTCTAATCATAAAATGTCTCCATATTGCCTGCAATGGCTATGGTGTGGTTTTACTGCTATATAATATTCTGTGGTGTGAATAAACCAATATTTATTCTTTCACTCTTCCCAGCTTTTTGATGTCACTAATTCTCCTGCTATAAATAGCTTGTACATAGCTTCTGGTACATATTTGCAAGAGCTTTTCTAGGAGCAGAATTAATGGGTTCAACTTTACATGTGCTGTTTTTTTCTAAAGTTACTGTACATCACTTCCTATTATTCCACTAAGTCCTGATTTTAAAAACCTTTTTCCATTGCTAGGACCTATAACAACTGATCACACTATCTTCTTACTTCCTTCAGTTTCTATTTGTTCATCCTGTGTTCATTCCTTTATACATGCCTTCAGTTCCTTTGCCTCCGCTTTCTTTGTCATGCTCATCTGGCAAAACCCTGGCTCTGACCATAGCCACATGTCTGTACCTGCATCCCCGTACAGGAACATGGTGGCAGACAACTCCACGGCCAGGCTGGCTGTTCTCACTTTACGTTCATACTACTCATCTCAGCCTGTCAGTCATACTGTACTTCCCTGGTCTGTTAACTTTCCCATGCTTCTGTTTCATACCCTCTCTCTCCTCAAACTTCTGTTACCTCTTACTGCATCCTCGCTCTCAGCGGATGACCTTCTTCACTGAGGAAATAGAAGCAATCAGAAAAGACCTGCCATTGGTCCTCACTTCTGCTATGCTCACTGTGCTCATTGGATTATCCAGTGCAGGGTAACAAACCACTCTGAAACTCAGTGGCTAAAACAGTGCCATTTATGATCTCTTCCTGGGTCAGGAACTGGACACAGCTTAGCTGGGTTCTCTGGCTGTGGGTCCCCTAGTGTCCTCCTTTCAAGTGCTAGTGTACCTTGATCAGTAAATGAATGGGCCAGGATATAACTGGATATGAATGGGCCAGGATATAACTCAATGACAAGTACTTATTACTAAATAATGAGCTAGGTGAGAGAGGCCACACACATCCTCTTCTTCCCATAGAACACACACTAGGCAAAATAAATTTTGTATTATTAGTAAATTGTAAAACTCTCCCAACATTAAACAATTTTTTCCTTAAATTACCTTTATGATATTAGAATAACTAACAGACATCTGGAAAAAGAAGGTAGAATTCTTGACTTACCTAAGACCAAAATAATTCACCAATGGATCAATGATTTAACTGTAAGGAAAACAAAGTACCAGATAAAAATAGAAAATAATTTTTCTTAACATCTCACAATGAGAAGGAAAGATCTTCTTGAAGAAAGTGCAAAACCTAGAAGTTTTACAAAAAAGATATGGAAATTTGACTCTATAATAATAAAAATGTCCATGAGGTCAGAAAAATAATGAACAAAATGAAATGTCAAATTACAAACTAGGAAAATATCTTCAACTTATATTATAGATAAAGGATATTACATATATACATATATATAATTTATATTTTAAAAACGTTTATTTTTGAGAGAGAGAGAAAAAGCAAGAGTATGCACAGGAGAGGGGCAAAGGGAGCAGGAGACAGAGGGTCCAAAGTGGGCTCCCCACTGACAGCAGCAAGCCTGATGCAGGGCTTGAACTCACAAATCATGAGAAAAGGAACTGGGCTGAAGTCAGATGCTCAACCAACTGAACCATCCAGGCACCCCTATAATTTATACTTTTTTAAATGTTTTGTTTATTTTGAGAGATAGAGACAGAGAGAGAGAGATACAGCATGAGCAGGGGAGAGGCAGAGAGAGAAGGTGACACAGAATCCAAAGACAGGTTCCAGGCTCTGAGCTGTCAGCACAGAGCCCGACACGGGGCTCAAATTTACCAACTGTGAGATCATGACCTGAGCCAAAGTCGGATGCTTAACCGACTGAGCCACCCAGACACCCCAATTTATACTATTAAAACACTTGATAAATCAGTAAGTAAAAGATCAATAATAACTTAATAACAAAACAGGCTTAATAACAAAAGAAAAGATGCTCAAATTCACTCAATTTGAGAAATGCAAATTATATCTACAATGAATACATATACCTTGTGTTAGATACCATGCTTTGCACAGATTATATACAAATATGTGTTTATATTTTATATATAATTAACTCATTTACTATTCTCAACAACCCTATAAACTGGTACTATTATTATTTTCATACTATAAATAAAGAAACTGAGGCTCAGCAATTTGCCTGAAGATGGCTAGAAAGTAGCCAGAAAGTAGCAAAACCAGAAGCTACTGCATGTGCAGAAAGTGACACAAGTGCCAGGATAGTCACTGCAGAGCATGGCACAAGACAATCACTGGGTAAGTGTTGGCTCAATAAATAAATAAGTGTATCTTATAATCTCAAAGGCTGGAAACAATCTACCTGCCCCAATAGGAAACTGATTAAATAAATAAGGTACAATTAAAAGAATGTAGTACTCAGCTCATTGATAGAGAATAATCTCCAAAATTGATAACTATGTGAGAAAAACAAGATATAAGAAAGTGTGGATGACATGCATATCAACTATGTTATATAAGAGACCTATTTGTAAGTGTGTGATCTATCTCTGGTGATAGTCACAAGAAATCAATAAGAAGGTTTGCCTCCAGAGAGAAGTAGGTGGCTGGCTGATAGAGGGAAAATGAGGAATACTTTTCATTATATTTCAGCTCCTACTACTTTTTTTGTTTTCATGTGTTCATCTGCTACCTGTTTAAAAGAATGAAAAAGTTAAAAGTGAGGTAGTGATACTTTTAAAAGGAATAGTCTATAAACAACAGTATAGAAAAATATACTATTACTGAATGAGCTGTTACTTACTGACTATATTTAAAAGAACAGGAAGGAGTGGTTTTATGAGTAATAAATAGACATGGCCCAGGGATGTTAATATAAAATAGAGGCCAGACATTCTGGATTCATCTCTTGCTTTTGACTTTGATTGCTGGTGCCAGAGGCAAGTGAATTAAGCCAGTCATATCTGGATAATAGTACTTAATGATCAACCTTACCTGTGCATCGTGAAAACCAATTACTTGATGTTGGTGAAATGCTTTGAAGATGCAACATTCCAGGGTACAAGGCAAAGCCTGTTCAGACCTGTGTGCTGTCATGGAAACGAAGACTCCAGAGTCAAGGCTTTGAGGAGACTTCCAATCACTAGTTAACAAATGTTTTTAAAGTGTCAGTGCTTCCAAATGTTTCTTAAATGTATATGCCCAGAGAACCAGCCTATTTCAGTTAAGTTTTTGGATTCCCGTATTACATTTCTACAACACTGCTAATGGTCCACTAAGTACCTTTTGAATATAATGATTTCAGGAAAATGAGTTCTTTTCAGAGAAGGGAAGTGATGCTTAAGACATATTGTAGTGTACAATTCAATAAGAAAATTACAAAGCCTTTAGAAAACTAAAACCAATTAGGGGTAACGTTGGCTTTTTAACAATGTACATTAAATTAATCTATAAAAATATAACATCCACAAGGAGAAATGTTTACTCTGGAAAAAGAAAACTAATGGAAATTAGAATGTTGGTAGAAGTTCTCCATGGGTCTCCCTCACTTCTGTACACCTTGCAAGCAATGTACCAACTGTCCTTTTGTCTGGAGTATCTTTTCAAGGATATTTATAGAATTAACACCCTTGGAAGACAGAGATAGTGTTTTCTTCCAGAGCAAAGGCAGGTTTGCCAACTGTGCTTTATCAAAGATCCAAGCTCTTCAAATTCCAAGTTCCTCTCCTTTAGTGCAATATAGTACAACCTAGCGCTTTTCACAACATCCATGGTAACTGGGGCTTGGTGAACTCATGCTAGTATGCTGATACTTTGGTTACTGCTGTCACTGTGAGTAATAAAACATCCTTTGTCTTTGACCCACGAGTTTCATATCTTCTACCAGCATCCATGAAACTGTGGCCAAATGACTTCTTAGCTTGCAAGTGGAGTAATAGCTCAAACTCTTCACAGTTCTTGAGAGAGAAGTACTCTTTAGATCACTGCTATACAATAGAAATGCAATGTAAGTCACTTATGTGAGCCACATACATAATTTTAAATTTTACAAAAACCACATTAAAAAGCTAGAAATAATCCCAAACAAAATTGCACTGGCATTCCCCTCAAAGCTAGAACAAACAATCCTAAAATTGGGGCAGAACCAGAAAAGACCCCGAATAACCAAAGTAATGTTGAAAAAGAAAACCAAAGCAGGAGGCATCATAATCCCAGACTTTAACCTCTTTTACAAAGCTGTCATCATCAAGACAGTATGGTATTGGCACAAAAATAGACACATAGGCCAAAGGAATAGAATAGAGAACCCAAAATTGGACCCACAAATGTATGGCTAATGAATCTTTGACAAAGCAAGAAGGAGTATCCAATGGAAAAAAGACAGTCTCTTTAGCAAGTGGTGCTGGAAGAACTGGACAGCAGCATGCAGAAGAATGAAACTAGACCACCTTCTTATACCATACACAAAAATAAACTCAAAATTGATAAAAGACCTAAATGTGAGACAGGAAACCAACAAAACCCTAGAGGAGAAAACAAGCAACAACCTCTTTGACCTCAGCTGCAGTAATTTCTTGCTCGATACATCTCCAAAGGCAAAGGAATTAAAAGCAAAAATGAACTATTGGGACCTATCAATATAAAAAGCTTCTGCACTGCAAAAGAAACAACCAACAAAACTAAAAGACAACCTATGGAATGGGAAGAGATGTTTGCAAATGACATATCCAATAAAGGGTTAGTATCAAAATCTATAAAGAACTTACCAAACTCCACACCCCAAAAAACAAATAATCCAGTGAAGAAATGGGCAGAAGACATGAATAGATACTTTTCCAGAGAAAACATCCAGATGGCCAACAGACACATGAAAAGATGCTCAACATCACTCATCATCAGGGAAATACAAACCAAAACCACCCTGACATACCAACTCACACTGGTCAGAGTGGCTAAAATTAAAAACATAGTAAACAACATATGCTGGTGAGGGTGTGGGGAAATGGGAATCCTCTTGCACTGTTGGTGGGAATGCAAACTGGTGCAGAAGCTCTGGAAAGCAGTGTGGAGGTTCCTGAAAAAATTAAAAATAGAACTATCATATGACCCAGCAATAGTACTATTAGGAATTTATTCAATGGATACAGGAATGCTGATTCATGGGGGCACATGTACCCCAATGTTTATAGCAGCACTTTCAACAATAGCCAAATTATGGAAAGAGCCTAAATGTCTATCAACTGATGAATGGATAAATATGTGGTGTATATACACAATGGAATACTACTTGGCCATGAGAAAGAATGAAATCATGCCATTTCCAGCAATGTGGATGGAACCAGAAGGTATTATGCTAAGTGAAATAAGTCAGTCAGAGAAGGACAGATATCATATGTTTTCACTCATATGTGGAACCTGAGATACTTAACAGAAAACCATGGGGGAAGGGAAGAGGAAAAAGATAGATACAGACAGAGAGGGAGGGAGGCAAATCATAAGAGACTCTTAAATACAGAGAACAAACTGAGGATTGATGGGGAGTGGAGGAGAGGGGAAAATGGGTGATGGGCATTGAGGAGGGCACTTGTTGGGATGAGCACTGGGCATTGTATGTAAGTGATGAGTCATGGGAATCTACCCCCCAAACCAAGAACATATTGTACACACTGTATGTTAGCCAATTTGACAATAAAGCTAGAAACAGGTAAAATTAATTTTAATAATATATTTTATTTAACTCAGTATGTCTGAAATATTATCATCTGAACATGTAATCAATATAAAATTATTAATAAGACATTTACATTCTATCTTTAGTACAAAGTCTTTAAAATCTGGGGTGTTTTTAATACAGTATGTCTGAATTTGTATTAGCAATATTTCAAATGGTCCATGGCTATTGAGTGGCTTTCACTTTGGACATTGCAACTCTAGACTATAAAATATGGCAAAAGGAAAGTAAAAGTTTTTGAGCCTGAAATATATTTTTCTTTAAAAAAAATTAAATCCAGGATTTCAGGGGTGTCACTTATTGGATCTGTCACTCCAGGGACTCTGAACCATGTTCCAAAATTTAAGTCTGACAAACCTGGCAGGAACTCCTTCGTGCTTTATTTAATCCTCCTGTGCCCTTTAAGGTACATTCAGGATGGCTGGTTCTTCTGCAGCTGTGTGTAATAAGATAGGAATTTAGGGTAAGGATCATTAAAGACAAATTTGCTACCAATCCGTTAAGGCATTCCTTGTCCTATTGTTTCCAGAAACTGAAATTTAAATGTGCCTTTGCTTTTTCCTTAATTTTCTCCTTTGAGAAGTTTATCTGCCTAACTAGAGGAAGGGGAAAATTCCTAACGTCAGCCTGTATTATATTCCCATTTGAATAGGAGATGGGTACTTATGCAATTTTGATGAAGGAAAAATGAATGACTTTAGCCAGACCCACTTCACCTCAATTTGCTCATCTGCCCTGCCTAGTTCACAGGGTTGCCATGTGATCACGTGGAATGATAGCAGCAGTGAGGTGTTGGCCAAGGGAAAGAGAGTGTCTGAAATGATGTAAGCTGCATTGGTGACGAATATAATGATCTGGCCCTTACTATAAATTTTTTTTTCTAAACAGCATTCTTCAGACCTCAGTATCTTGCATGGGTTTGATTATGGTGAAATAAAGTAGATAACTGTCAAAACTTTTTATCATTTGGGGCTGAGGAGATTTAACCCAAATAATATTGAGGTTTAAAAACAAGAAATATGAGTTTACAAGAACACACATACTGCTCTTCATACTCCTCAAGTCCTCCATGAATGGAAAAATGTGGATGTTAAAGGATTTTATTTTAATGTTCTAACCTCACAGAATCCAATGTTTGAGAAAAGAACTTGAATAAAAATATTACCAGATTTCATATAAAATATTTATCTAGAATTCTTTTTGGAACAATATTGGCATAAGGAGAAGACACTTTAGTTCACTAAATCAATCAACCAATCAACCTCTTTGTCCTGTAACGTTGGCAGTGGATGGTTGAAAAATGACATAAAATGGCTAAGTGTGGTCAGGCACCCTAGAGAATAGTATCAATCGTCAGATCTCAGACCCTCGACACCTCAGGGCCTTTCCATGGGTCTGTGGAAGAGACAATCTGGATCCCAATCTGAGCACAGGGGAAGATTCACCTGCAAACAAACTTTCCACCCACTGATGACCCACTGTTACTTGTCATTCTGTTCCACTACATGAAGCTGGCATTTGGTAAGACCCTCACAGAGGTTCTGTTTCTCCTTCATAAGTGCTATTCAAGAGCTACTACCAAGGTGCCTCAGTGGCATTGTGTTCTTTTCTTTTGTATGTACCCTACTGTTTTATCCAGCACTCTGACTTCCCAACCCTCTCCCAAAGAGTCGCCTCATTTCTTCTATTGCCATGTGTCCCAGTAACACCACACTTTGGGTTTCATACTTAGGCTTTGGCCAGATCCTTCCTTGGTTTGGGATGTCACACATATTGAGATTTGGCTCCTTCCAGACTCCACTTTCCCTGCTTACAATTTTATCTGAGTTTCTATATCTTTGGGTAACATCACACCCTACATCACTGCCCAGTTGGGTACTCTTTTAGGGAGCCATTAACATTGCTGGCAGTCATTTGTTCCTTGTTTTCTCTCTTTTCCCCCTTCTATTCTCTCTTCCCTCCCTCCATTTAAGTGACAGTGAGATATACTAAAAAACCTATGGAATTTGGAGTTAACAAAACCCCAGATTGGATTCTGAGTGTTGGATTCCAAGGTGCCAGCTTGCTGTGCAACCTTGGCAGCACTTCTATCTAAACTTGGTTCTTCCATCTACAAATTTGGGATGATAACTATCAGTGTGTAAGTGTCTTACAATGATAAAAATATGTGTGAGGGCCAGTGTGCAAGAGCCAGACATAAACTGACACATGAGCATGGCATGTTTGAAGGACAATGAGTTGAGTGTTCTAAAATCAATTGACTTTTTGTTGGCCTTGCTCTTTCTGCCTGAATTGGATTTTTTTAAAACACAGATATATATCTTGTAACTCCTGCTATATTACACTACAACACTGACATAAAATGCTTTATTTTTTTGTATTCCTTTCAGTAGTGTCTTGACCCTAACAATCAGGTATTTCTTGATTTGGGTGCAGCAGAGAGTTCCTGCTTGAATCATGACACATAAACTTCCCAAAAGAGGGCCTCCAATATTGGGAGCCCTTATAGGTTTTTGACCAGGAAATCCATATCATGAAAGAAAGTTGTAGGAAAGCCTGATATCCAGTGTAACAGAACTGCTTGGAAGCAGGGAGGTTAGTGGTCAGAACATTTGACAGATATGAGACTCTTTGTCTGTGAGGTGTTGAACAAATTAGCTAGCTTTTCAGCTTTAGTTCCTTGTAAATACACTAAGTACAATGATAATATCTTCTTCACGGCGTTGATAGGAGGATGTATTCAAGAATCCATCCATGTCTGGCATGAAGGACCTACTCGGCACACATTAACTATAGTGGTTTTAATGTTTCCTTTAAACATCTTCCAAAGCCATTCTCAACCAGAGTGATCCTATTTAAAATGCTGATCAGGTCATGTCATTCTGCTCCTCAGAGCCCTCCAATAACCTCTTCCACTCAGTGTGAAAGTCATGATCCTTGTAGAGACCTACCAAAATGCACTATTTCCTTTCTTAGCTCTATTTCCTTTCCTACCTAATGTGCAAAGCCTCTTTCAAAAATATTTAATTTACTTATTTGGTATGTTGCATGTATATTATCTGTCTCTCCCTACTAGATTGTAAGCTCTGTGGGACAGGTCTATTCTGTTCACTGTTATATCAATGCCCTAGAATAGTGCCCGGCCCATGTAGGTGCCATTTGTTGAATGAATGAATGAATGAATGAATGAGTGCATTTCCCACAGCTAACATGATGCCTTCTAAGTTCCTACATCACTTTGATGGCTATTCTTGTATGCTACTTACTAGAGTCTAAATTATGCTGTACTATTTGGGATTTGCCTTCCTTCCTTAACCAGAGTATAAGCTTCCTGATTGGGAATGGTGTCTTTTATCATTATGCATTACCTGTAAAGCCTAGCACACAGTTATTAGTGCTTTTACTTGGGAAGAATACTCCTGAAATTCTGGACAACGTTCTCTGTCTTCACCTACTCCTCACTCACCGTTTCATTACTGATATTAAACTTTCCTGCCAAAAATTACTTTGTTAAAGATTTGGCCTTTAATTTTCAAAAGCAAATGAACCTAATAAATATCACAGTAAAATCATTTAATAAGTTATCATTTTTAATTTCTGAACATAATCTTTATTTTTGTCTCAGGAGAAATGAAACCCACGCTCCAATCGCCTTCTGTAATGTGGTGCTCAGTATCAGGGTGACACGGATTTGGTAGCAGGAGCCACAGTGGACTCCATCTCCACCTGCTTTCCCTTCCCTGGGTGTGGCCATGTTGTACAGTAATGGAAATCTGCTGCTTACCCTCTCCTTCCTCTAGGCCTCCTGGATGCTGCCTCCTATCATAAAACTGTGTGGCTTAAGGGCAAAACCAAAAGAGGTAGAAAAGAGCCATTTAAGAAAAGCAGACAGAAATACAATTCTCTCTCTCTCTCTCTTTTATTATACAGGGAATTACAAAAATGTGCTTAACTGGACATTTCTCTTTTTTGAATGCTAAACTTCATCAGCTTTTAGCCTAGCTCGTGATCCCAGTAACTGAGGCCTGTTAAAACTTGGGCTTGTGTAAATCTAAAGAAGAAATTCCTGACTTGAGATCCCCACACAGATAGCATGAATAAGCCCTCAGTCAGCATCTGTGGCCTTGAAGAAAGGACTAGAAGCCCCGCCCCCAGACTTTGACTTAGGGGCAACAGAAACCCCTAGGGGCCTCCTGGAAGGTGCATGCATCCATGACAGTTATTAAGCTGCTGCACGTCTTCATTTCTCAACCCTGAAACCCTGCCACTTTTACTTGATGTTTCTTTTTAAAACTCTTGGGTTCTCCTCAGGACCCCAAATGACACAGGGAGATCTGTGCATTTCTCTTGGTCCCTCAGAGGTATGCTGCCCTCTGCGACATGCTCAGGGACTCACATTTGGAGCAACATCCATTTCCCAGGCTGCTGGGCAGACACACTGGCCACAGGGCTCCAGGCTTCAAAGGCCCGGATGAACCCCTGTGGCAGGCCAGCCCCTGGAAATGCCTCTGATGTGCAAAGACACCTGGACAAACACAAAGGTTGCAGGAGGGCTTTTTGCCTGAGCAAAATTTGTCAGAACTACCCTCTCATGGCTCACACATAAAGAGGCTTTTGTGTTGCTGGGGACTGGGGAAGATGGTGCCTGTTGGATTAGAAGCTTTTGGGAGTGAGGTCTTTCATCTGTCGACATTGAGCCAGCCAGTGCATCTGGCCCTTGCTGTGTCCAGTGGGAGTTGGCACCTCAGTGGTCCCGTGCCTCTTCACCGCTAAGTCTGGCTGTTGTGGGAGATTTTCAGCCAAATAGTCATGGACTGATCTTCCACAGGGTGTGAATGTATAGCTTTTCAGGACTGGGCTCAGTGCCTGATCCCATAGGGACACAACAAATATTTGTTGAACGAACAAATGAGATACTGAATGAAACCCTGGAACCAAGCTATATTTTTAGGAGCTGAACCATTTGTCTTAGTTTGGATTACCAACCCCTGCCCCCTGACCTCCAAAGAAACAGACTCTGAAACACGGATGTGAGTGAAAAGAGTTCATTTAGGAAGTGATTCCGGAAACACCAATAAAAGAATAAGGAAGTGGGGCAGGCAGGGGAGGGAAAGCAGCCAAGAGGGGGTGTCTCATTTAGCAAATAACCTCTGTGGGCAACCAGGGGCGTAAACCTGCTAGGGAGCGCAGGGAGCTCAGGGAGGGTCCTCTGCCTCCACGGGACCTCACCCAAGAGTGAAGGAGCCCACGTGTGTAGGTATTATCCATCAGCTCCTATCAGGTATTGATGAAGGAAGGCTCTCGGGGGTATCATTAATTCCAGCCTACTGTGTGCCCCCAGGGAAAGTGCTCTGGGGGCCACAGAAAACCTTGTAATGAAGGTGTGTGCTAGCAGTCAGAAGTCAGACTGGCCAGTGCACAGATGGTAGAGGGCATTTGCAGTGTCTATGATACCCTTCCACCCTACTCCAGTTTCCTTTCCCTCCATTTCCTCTGTACAAGTAGCTCTCAGGGGACCCTGAGGGTCAGGGGCTCTTACAGCCCTAAAGAGGATAGTATGTTCCAAAGACTACAGCCTACCATAACAAGTCATCTCAACAGTCTCATTACTATTAGTGGTGTGCCTAATATGCACGTGCATTTCAGCAAAGCACAGGCTAATCTTCCTGTGGGCGTTTTGGTTGTCTGTGGTTCTCTTATGTTCATTTTCAAATCTCAATATCTGTGTCTTCATACTCATAGGATTGAAGGAACGATGCTTGTGCTTAAAATTTAAGGGATTGGGGAGTTAAAAAAACAGCAGTGTTATAATCCAGAGGAACTGAACATATTTAATAGTATTATGTCATTTCTCCCCAGACCTGACATATTGGACCCATGACAAACCTTAGATATTATTTAAATGAGCTTGTTTTATAGACAATGAGACCAATGAGCAGAGAGGTGAAATGATATGTCCAAGGTCACATGATTGTAGGCAGGACAGAGTGAAGATGTCCTAGGCCCTGTCCCTATCCCCTTGCCACGCTCCTGTTCACGCTAACCATCCCCAGGGTGTTACTCTTCACAAAATCTCTGAAAAGTAGGTGTCTTCGTGTAGTCAAATTCTATATCTACAAACTTTACCCCCTCCCCCCAAAGTAATTTCTTTGATATTTTAAAATAATTGATCTCATCTTGGTCCTGGGACTTCATTCCCACTCAGCAGCAGGAACTTACACACACACACACACACACACACACACACACATGCGCGCAAATTAAAGTTTCAATGTAAAATAACTGAGTTGCCTAGGGACTGATTTATGAGGCCAATGGTTTTACTTTGTCAGCAGTTCAAGATGAGTTACTTACAGTTCTCAGGTTCATGAAGAAACTTCTTTGCTCACCTTGGGTACACCAAGGCAATGCTGGGCATCTAAATGTTGGCAGCATTTAATCTGAGTGTCTTCCATCTCCATGGAAACCCCAGGTCTCCCTTCTGGGTATGACATTGAAGATCTCTCTAAGAGACAATTATGTTTTTTGAGATAGTATCATGTTAAATGATCATCATTCGGGGCGCCTGGGTGGCTCAGTCTGTTGAGCATCTGACTTCAGCTCAAGTCATGATCTGACGATTTATGAGTTCGAGCCTTGCTTTGGGCTCTGAACTGACAGCTAGCTCAGAGCCTGGAGGCTGTCTTCAGATTCTGTCTCCCTCTCTCTCTGACCCTCTTCTGCTCACGCTCTCTTTCTCTCTCTCTCTCTCTCTGTTTCTCAAAAATAAATAAGACATAAAAAATTTTTTTTAATGATCATCATTCTGTGACACATCTAAAAAAATAAATTGATCAGTTTGGCCCAAGTAGAGATCTGGAAATAAGGAGCCATGGAAAGACCCAAGGTGTTGGAGGAAGCAGGGTAAAAGAGAGCAAAAGGAGCTGTGGGGAGGATGCTCAAAGCATGAGGGACTTCCAAGAAGGGCACGCATGGCCAGGCTTGAGCAGCAACCCAGTGTGAGGGCCCTGGGAGTCTGGGAAGAGGAGCTTCAAGTAGGGTAAGTAGGATGGTGTCTGAAGGCACGTAGCAGAACCTCGTGCTGTGCTGTGATAGCTGGGGGAGGGAGGGGTGACGCTTGGATGGGCAGAGCAGATACTGAGGCTGGTGCTGACCATCTTCAGGGCCAAGGGGCGGCCTTCTAATCCTGTCTGCACTCACATGGCAGCCAGAACCCCATCTCCTGACCCCTGTCCAAAGCTCATCCTGCCAGGCACAGCCGGCATTGCCCATCAGTGCCCAAGGGCCAAGGGATGAGTTTCAGGGCCTGTGCAATCCTCTCTGAGCTGTGATTTCCTTTGATTCTGTTGTTCTTGTTCTATCCGAGTGGGACTTCTGTTCCCATTCTGAAGGCCACTGTTAAGTCCTATTCACTCTCAATGGCTCATTTAGTTCAGTGGGGGTTTGGGTTTTTAGAAGGTTTCCTCTTTTAAATTCTCTTTTTTTCTTTTCCTTTTTTTTTTAAAGGGGTCATAAAGAGCTTTAAGATGCCATGCATGAAAAGCTCTGGATAAATGCAGCTTGTACTGGATTGTAAAATACTGTATTGTTCCAAGCTTAATTCCTTGTGTGAGACTGGAATCGGTAATTTCCTCATCCTAAGAGCAGCAAGCTGCAGCCTGGGTAAGGGGATGGGCGCCCCTGGGGGCCGCGAGGGGGAACCACAGGTCTACAGAGAAATTCCCCTTTTTGGTCCCGACTGTTTTCCTGACTTTTGCATTAAGGTAATTGAAGATTTTTATGAAAAAAACAAAAAAACAAAAAAACACAGCTCTGTTCTCTGAAATGGCACATTAGGGGCTGGATCGGCTGCTATCAACGGTCACACCCAGTTTTAAATCTCAGAAAGGACCTCCTCCAAACTCTCCCTGTCTGGTTTGTGACCATGGTTGCACGTGTGGGGAGTCCCCCACCACTGAGTTATGAAGACTGTTGGCCCTGGCCTTCACGTCCAGGTGAAGAGGCTGCCCAGTTTCAGGTGAGCAGCGTTTATTTCCCCCTAATCTCCCATGCTCACCCCTGCTTCCTTGTTGCCACCTCACTTGGAACTTGCCTGGAGTCCTCTTCCCAGCTTCTTCTCTGCCTGGATTGTGCTTCTGTGCTTTCGAACTACCCTCCTCCATAAAACTCTTCTTCCGACTCTCCTGGGCTCCCTCACTCTGATCTCTGTTGTAATCATAATGATTGTATATTTTAACTCCTTTGAGCTCTAGTTTGGTTCCCAGGTTAGATTCCAAGTTGCTTGAAGTTCATGCCTTTCCCACAGTTTGTATCTGTCATATGTGCTATCGTATGTGTTCAATGTGAAGCAAGAACTTAATAAATTCCCTGTTTCTTTTATTGATTGTTTTTTGGTTCATTGATTGATAGTGGCCCAAACACCTGCTAATCAGATGCTAAGTGCTTTGTCCAATTGACCCCAGATGTCAGCAGAGGGCTCTCTCGGGCTTTCATACCCACACAGCCTGACTCACACCCACTTCTTAGGAGCAAGATGTAGCCTCTGCTCCAGTTTCCAGGGGAAAAAAATCCACTCATGCCAAATGTTCTGTGAATCTTGGTAGACTTTCACTAAACATTTGGGAATGGTAGGAGGGCAGAGTGCTGCATCTCACCATCTCCATGTGTCCATTATACAGAATGACCACAGAGTCCTTGTGCAAAAGAGCCTGTGTGCCAACAGCTGCTATAGACCTAAGATGTCTACTGGCGACTCCACTATGGAAGATGTCTAGAAGGACAAGAAAAAAACTAAACTTTACTGGGAAATGAAAAGAGACATCATGGATAACTTCTAAGTTTATTTACTAATTTTTTGAGAGAGAGATCAAGGGAGGGGCAGAGAGAGAGGGAGACAGAGAATCCCAAGCAGGCTCCACACTGTCAGCGCAGAGCCCAGGGCGGGGCTTAAACTCGAACCCTAGGATCATGACCTAAGCTGAATCAAGAGTGAGACACTTAAGCAACCGAGGCACCCAGGCGCCCTGAGACAGCATGGATAACTTCTAATCAGTATATGCGGGATTTCAGCATCTCTATCTCCCATTAGAAGCAGCAAGAACTTCTCCTCCAGCCCTTGCGTAGCTGCTTACAGAGCATCACTCGTGACTGAGGATGTCTTGTTTAGGGTCACACCTTCCACCTTAAGAGATTAAATATTAAAGTGTTTCTTATAAACAGATCCCAGGGAATTCTCTTTACCCTCCTTATTCTCACAGTATCTGTACTCAGAAGGGTTGAGTTTGCCATCTCTGGATCCAATTATTGAAAGGGTCCCTCAGAGCAGCCACTAGCTCAGGGTCTAAGAGAGACCTGATCTCTCTTGCCCCCAGCTTTAGCACCGTAAGATACCAAGAGTGAGGTCTGGGCCCTCTGGAGGTCTGGGCGTGAAAAAGTAAACAGATGCCCCAGACACAGAGCTCCAGCCGGCCACCCCCCTGGGAGCTGTTCACGTGGGTGTCACTGGCCAGGGGCTGCTGCTCTGTCCCGGCTTCCAGCCACTTGATTCAATTCCTTTCCAGGCCTTCTTCCTGCCTCATGGAAATAGCAGCTTTATAGTCATGTAATTTTGGCACAGTGGAGATTTCATGTTAAGAAAAAAAACCAGAATTGCTGCTGGGTCATTGCTATTGAAACTACCACCCTAGTTTACACTTGCTCTGAAAGAGCCCTCCTCTCAACCCCCGCTCCCAGGCTCCCCTCTCTTGTGTAGCCTTTTGTGCGGCTCCTTTGGTTTTTCTGCTCTTCAGATGTGCACACAGTTTAAATAACATTCCTTCCTGAATTTGTCCCTTCATTTCCCCAGCTTCTGGGCTTGGGGGCTCTCCAGCTCCATCCCTTTTCTTCCTTGCTAATGTTCTTTCTCCATCCTTTGTTGACAGGCCAATTTATTCAGCACTAGCCTCCCCCTTCCTCTCCTCCCTGTTTTCCATTCCTCACACTCCTCTTGACAAACACTTCCCCAAATTGTGTGTGTGTGTGTGTGTGTGTGTGTGTGTGTGTGTGTTTGGGATTGAGGAGAATAAACTTATTTTGTCCCCATATCCCTGAAGAAGTGGGGGAAAGTATCCTTCCTCCCCTATAAATGTAAATCTATGATGTGGCCAGTCTGAAAACAGGCTCAATTTTACGCAGAGGGTAAGGGCTGTGTGAGTTGCGCGGTGCCAGGAAGGCCACTGCAGCAGTCACTCTCCGTTGCTTGCCCCTCAGCCATTTCTCCCTTTCTCCTTAATAATCGCACCTGGGCTTTGTCTGGCTTGTGCCTCTTACTCAGCCAAGTGCCCTACCCTGATTTCCCAGGTGTGAATCATGATGGATCTAACTGATCTGGAGAGTTCCATTCCGCTTGTCTGCGATTGGTGTAAGCATGGGCATGCGAAGCAAATCTATCCAATGAGAATGAGAAAGCAAGCTGGGGAAAAGGGGCTTCTCGGAAAGATCATCCTCTGTCTCTAAAAGATAACACGGAGAGGGGCACCTGGGTGGCTCAGTCGGTTAAGCGGCCACCTCCAGCTCAGGTCATGATCTTGCAGTTTGTGAGCTTGAGCCCGGCATTGGGCTCTGTGCTGACAGCTGGCTCAGAGCCTGGGGCCTGCTTTGGATTCTGTGTCTCCCTCCCTCTCTCTCTCTCTGTCCCTCCCCTGCGCATGCTCCGTCTCTCTCTTTCTCAAAATAAGCAATAATAATAATAATAATAATAACAACAGTAACAACAACAACAACACCACGGAGAAATGCCCATATGTTGTCTGGAAGCTGGGTTGTTGAGGGCTGCTACAGCAATCTTGAAACCATGAGCCGACAAGCCCCGGGGAAAAGCCATTCTGCTGAGAACAGCAGAAAAGAAACATGAGAAACAGTTGAGTCCTTGACATCTTGTGCTGCTGAAGCTGTCTTACCATGGATTACTTGTTTTTGAGATAACAAATCCCCTCCCTTTTCAGCCATTTGTCGTTAGTATTTGCTGTTCCTGGCAACTTAAAGTATTTTTTAAAACAGTTTTTCTGACCCCAACTAGTTCCTCTCTATGTATACCCTCTCTTCCCTGCTTTGCTTGTGTGCAACACACAGACCATAATTATAATAACAATAGCAAGTAATTTGATATTATTTTTCATTTGCCAAGTACTGTTCTAAATGCTTAAAATAAAATAATTCATTAAACCCTTACAAGAGCCTGTAAGATAAGCACTCTTATTATCCCCATTATTCAGATAAAGAAACGGGAGCATAGAAAGATTGAGAAAATTGCCAAAGGTCCTGCAGCTAGTAAGAGGCAGTGGTGGGTTTGAATCTGGACTAGAGTCTGGTACCAGAGTCCATCCTCTTAACAATGACTCTGTTGGCTTCCAGAGTTGAACGGACTGGCAGTTCTGGACCCCAGTTCTTGGGAGGAGGCATATCTAAGTGTCTCTTGTCCAAGGTGAGGAACCCTATGACAGTTTTGTTAGAGCCATGATTGGGGGCTACCTCATCTCCCTGCAGCTGAAGGTGGTGGGGCCAGTGCCCATAAGGTGTGTCTGGGAAATGTGATCCAGAGGCCACCATACCATTATTATGCATAGTTCACTGCTGTCACCAGGATGAGCTGAACTGGACATTGGACAGCCTAATGGCCAGCCTGGAGCCAGAGTTGGGCAGCCTTTGCCCTTTCCCCTGGACCTCGAGCTCAGATTCTTTCAAGTCCCCTCTATAACTTAGGGACCCTTAGCTCTTAACCCCGCTCAGTGCCCCCGGTCTACAGGACATGGAGATTTGATATTGAAGGGCCTTTAAAACTTTCCTGGTCCCATCTCCCACCATCTCCCCTTTATCAGTCAGGATCCAGTTAGAAGGCAGGAGCCACACCAACTATTTTAGAAGAGATAATTTAATATAAATAATTGTTATCTAGGCTTGAAGAATTGAAAAGACAAAAAGAACATGAAGGTATTCCATAACAGGCACAGCAGGAGACAGCTACCGTCCTGACTGTGGACCAAAGGAAGAGGTTGGAATTACTAAAACTTAGAAACTTAGAAGAGGGAAGGGTGCCTGGGTGCTCAGTCAGATGAGCTTCCAGCTCTTGATTTTGGCTCAGGTCATGATCCCAAGGTCATGGGATTGAGCCCTATGTTGGGCTGTGCTGGGCTCAGAGCCTGCTTAAGATTCTCTCTGCCCATCCCCCCCCCAAAGCTCACTTGTTTTCTCTCTTAAAAAGAAACTTAGAGGAGGGAGCATTGCTGTATATGGGGTGATGGAGCAGGGAAGTGTCTCTTGGGTGCTGGGACAGGACCTTGAGGTCCAGAGAAACCAAAAAGTAAATAGGAATGAGTGAATCAGTTGTGCCTTTTCCAACATTGCAGCTGCCCTCCAGTGCTCTCTGGAGTGGAATCCAGCCCTAGGCCAGTTGACAAAGCTGCACAGAGTGTAGAAGGGAAGGTTTTAATCTGAAAGACAATAGCTAATTCTCTCCCTGTGTCCGTAAGTGTGGTGAACAGCTCAAGGGATTGCAAGGTGGACATTTATCTATGGGAATTCAATACAATAAGGAATCTTTCGTTTCACCTGTATCCCATTGGCCTTGGATGTACAAGATACAAGTGAGGGGGCAGCCCCAGGAAAAAGATAACACTCGAGAAAAGTCAGTGCAGGACGCTTAAAAGCTACATAGTAGAAGAAGCTGGTAGGTGGTTTGGTGTAGGAAAATTACTGATGAGGAGACCTTTTCTAAATTGTAGGTAAAACAAAGGAAGGAATTAGATAATTAAGAGTTTGATACATATTAGTGCCACAGTGTTAATACTGTCCTTCCAAAAATCTCTTCTCTCTGAAAAAAAAAGTTGTCCTCACCTCTTGAATCTCTAGGGAGACCCCATCTCTGCTGATGGGGGTAGGAGTGATGTGTTCCTAGATTAATGAACACTTATTAAGGACTTCCTATGTGCCAGACTCTTTTTAGTACTTCTATAAGCCCCAGGACCTAGATCTATGAAATGAACGTAATGTTATTTCATGGAGCCAGGATGATTAGGAAAATACTGGAAAGCTCTTAACCTGGTGTTTTTCATACATTGTCTCTCATTGTTTGTTTATGTACTTTACTTTTGTATATAGATTTTAGAATCCGTGTGTCCATATTTATAAAATTTTCTTCTGGTTTAATCTTAAAAGGTTGATTAATGTGACAGTATTCTTTCATGATTAAAAAAACAACAAAAAAACAAACCTAAAGAAAATAGAAACAGAAAAGAACTTCTTCAACCTCATAAAGGGCATTTATGAAAAACTCTCAGCTAATATCAGACCTTATGGTGAAAGATTGAGGGCTTTTTCCCTAAGATCAGGAATAAGACAAGGGTTCTGTATTCTTCCTACTTCTATTCAACATTGTACTGGGCAATTAGGCAAGAAAATGAAATAAAAGGCATTTAGATAAGGAAAAAAAAGAAAGTAATCTTTATTGTCAGCTAGCATAATCTTATTTGTAGAAAATCCTAAGGAATTTATTTAAAAATTTATTAGAATAAACAATTTCAGCAACATTATAAGATATAGGATTAATAAACAAAATCCATTGTATTTATATATACTTTCTGATACAATAGCATCAAAAAATAAAATATGTAGAAATAAATTTGACAATAGAAATGCAAGATTTATATACTAAAAATTACAAAATATTTTGAAAACAAAATTTTGGAAATCTGAATAAATTAAAGTATATCTCATGTTCATGGGCTGAAAGACTTGATGTTGTCAAAAATAACAACATTCCCAAAACCCATCTACAGATTTAACATAATGTCTATCAAACTGCCAGCTGACTTCTTTATAGGAATTGACAAGCAGATCCTAAAATTCAATAACAAGAAACTCAGAAAAGCCAAAACAACTTTGAGAAAGAATAAATGTGAAGAACTATCACTACCTGGTATCAAGACTTATTATGTAGTTACAGTTATCAAGACAACACGATAAAGATAGATACATAGTTTGATGGAATAAATGAGAGAAATCACCATATATAGTTTTATATAGAGAGAGAACTGATTTTTTTCATTTTTCTTTTATAGTTTATTATCAAGTTGGTTTCCATATAACACCCAGTGCTCATCCCAACAAGTGCCTCCTCCATGCCCATCACCCCTCTTCGCCTCTCCCCCACCTGCATCAGCCCTCAGTTTGTTCTCAGTATTCAAGTTTCTCTCATGGTTTGCCTCCCTCCCTCTCTCCAACTATTTTTTCCCCTTCCCCTCCTCCATGGTCATCTGTTAGGTTTCTCCTGTTACACTTATGAGTGAAAACATATGGTATCTGTCCTTTTCTGCCTGACTTTTTTCACTGAGCATAACATCCTCAAGTTCCATTCACATTGCTATGAATGGCCAGATTTCATTCTTTCTCATTGACATGTAGTACTCCATTATACATATAAACCACAGCTTGATTCATTCATCAGGTGATGGACATTTAGGCTCTTTCCATGATTTGGCTATTGTTGGAAGTGCTGCTATGAACATTGGGGTACATGTGCCCCTATGCATCAGCACTTCTGTATCCCTTGGGTAAATTCCTAGCAGTGCCATTGCTGGGTCATAGGGGAGTTCTATTGTTAATAAAAATATGGAATGCTTCATGAATGTGCGTGTCATCCTTGCGCAGGGACCATGCTAATCTTCTCTGTATTGTTCCAAGTTTAGTATATGTGCTGGGCAAAGGCAATCTAGGAGCAAAAGGAACATCCTGTCAACAAACGATGCTGAAACACATAGACACCCTTAAGCAAAACAAAAACAAAACACAAAGCAAAATAAAAACTTAGATAGAGCTATAATTCACAAAAATTAACTCAACATGGATCATATACCTACATGTAAAATGAAAACTAGATCATGTCTAGAAGCAAGCATAGAAGAAAAATCTTTGGACTTTGGGTTAGATGGACTTCATAGATATGATAGATTGCATGATTTGTATTAATAAATGAAACTTTATAAAACCAAGAATTTCTGCTTTTTGACATAAGAGAATGAAAGGACAGCCCCAGCCTTGTGAGAAAATATTTACAAATAATGTAGCTGATATTGGATTTGCATCCAGAATATATATTAAAAAAAAACAGAACTCAATCATAAGAAAACAAAAACCCAATTTAGAAATGGGAAAAACTTTCAACAGACATTTCACCAAAGATGTGCAAGTGCTGAATAAACACATGAGTAGGTACTCTTTATCCTTAATCATTAGAGAGATGCAAATGAAAACCACATAGAGGTAGCACCACATACATATTAGCACATCCAAATTTAAAACACTGATCATAGCAAGGTTTGGTGAGGATTTAGAGCACCTGGAGCCCTCAAACACTGCTGGTGAGAATATAAAGGGGTCCAACCCCTCTGAAAACCAAATCTGGCAATTTCCTATGTTAAGCACACAGTTACCGCATGATGCAGCTATTTCACTCCTTGGTATTTACCCAAGAGAAATTAGGGCACATATTTCTACAAAGATTTCTAATGAATATTCTAAGTTTTATTTATAACAGCCCCAAATATAAAACAACCTTGTGGGAAAGGAAAATGTGTGTGTGTGTGTGTGTGTGTGTGTGTGTGTGTGTATGACTCTGTCCCTGGTTCCTGACACAGAGATCCTAAAACCCTTGGAATTTCCTGAGTGATAGGAGTCTCTTTCTTATTTGTAACAAGTCTCTTTATACCATATCTGAGTTAATGCTAGTGAGGTACCTTGCAGTGAGGTCCCTAGATAGCTTCAGCATGTGGACAGGCCACCAGAAAGATGAAGCATAGCACATTCAGCCCTACTCCCTGACCTCCCTTCTGGGAATGGAGAGGGGCTGGACATTGGGTTCATTCACCAATGGCCAATAATTTAATCAATTGTGCTCATGTAACCAAACTATCAGAAAACCCCTTAAACAATGGGGTTTGGAAAGCATCCTAGTTGGCAAACACATGGATGTGCTATATGCTAGGGAGGGCATGGGAGGGCAACATCCCTCTCCCACCCATACCTTGCCCTTTGCATCTCTTACATTTCACTTTCTGAGTTGTATTCTTTACAGTAAATGGAGTTGTATCCTTTATAATAAACCATAATCATAAATAAACTGCTTTCCTCAATTCTGTGAATCATTCAATTAAATCATGGAAACTGAAGAAGGGTTGTGGGAAACTCGGAATTAGTAGTCAGCTGGGCAGAAGCGTGGGTGCCCTGGGACTTCACTTTTGGCTGATGTCGGTAGTGAGGATGGTCTCATGGGACTTAACCTGTGGGGTCTGTGCCAACTCTGGATAGTGTCAGAACTGAATTGTCAGACACCCAACTGATATCAGAGAATTGGAGAACTGGTTGTTGGTGTTGGGAAAAAAAAGTTATCACAAACCCAAATATCCATGGGCAGATTAAAAAAATTGTTATATAAGCATTTAATAAAATACTACTCAGCAATGAAAACAAATGGGCTATTAATGCAGCCTACAATGTGGATGGATCTCAAAATAATTATGCTGAATGAGAAACAACAGACAAAAAGAAATATATGCTATATGAATCCATTTATGTGAACTAACAAATGTAGCCTAATCTCTCTCTGGTGGCAGAAAGCAGATCAGTGTTGGCTTAGGAGTGGGGGACAGAGGAAGGAATTGCAATTGGAAAGGGGCCTAGCGATTTTGGGGTGGTAGCGGGTGATGGACACATACTCATGTTGATGATGGTGATGGTTTCACACACACACATACACACACACACACACACACACATGTATACACACACATACCTGTGAGACTTCTCAAATTATACATTTTAATTGACATTTATTGTATGTCAACCATACTTCAATAAAATCTTAAAATTTTTAGGTGACTGGAATAAGATATATTCAAATGATTATCTCTGGGTGGTAGATTTTGAGAGTTTTGTTTACTTTTTACTCTGTTATCTTTGAACTTTTCTCTAGTTTTAAAATTTTCTGCAGTGAGCTTATATGGTAGAGAATGAATGTATACAGGAACAAAAACCAAAAAAATGATATGAAAATATTACACAGGGCTAAGACACCATGATTAACTTTACAGGAACATAGTGAGTGAAGTAGTCCTTTGTGACTCATCTGGGAACCTAGTCACCATTTATAATGAGGCCACTGTGAAAAAATGTGCTTTCCTTCCCAAACACTGATTTTAAATTGAACTTTCAGAAGACTTGTGTTTTTTTAAAGCTCTTTCAGCAGTGAAATCTTTTGTTTCAGGTTTTGTTCACAAGAGTTTCTTTATTTTCTTGAGGATATTTTCTTCACACTAGAGTAAAAAGGTTCTTTAAAAATTGCAGCAATATTTGGTGTGGGAAATGTCAGTGACGACTAAGGCCAGAGAAAGTTTCTCCTTGACACATCAGGAAAAGCTTTCAATGTGGTTACGGTTAGAAACAAGTCTATAAATACTGCACCTTGTAATAGCAAAAGGCTATCTCCTTGTTTATGTGACCCTTTGATGGAAGTGCTTGGTGAACTGCCTTCTCTCTCTACACACAGTCTCTTGTATCCCCTGAACCCCCTGCAAATGTCAAGCCTTAAGTCAGGCTCCTGTTTCAGGACAGCTTCTGTCCCATCAGTGGCCTCTGTTGAGTCTGTCCTACTGTCTCATCAGACCTGAACGAACACTTGTTTTCCAGCAAAGTTCTCACCTCGTGATCATTTTCACAGACAATAATGCATAAAGCAAAAGTCAGGCTGAAAACTTCTGAATTGATGGGACTCATCCCGAGTCTTAGGGGAGGGGGACAAACATCAAACCCAACTGAATTTAGACTTGTGAGAGCCTAACTAACCACAACTCTTTAGTCTCTTTAGAATAGGAAAATTCAGAAATCACTAAGAAAGCTTTTCACAGAGTTATGGTGGCTTTCCAGGCTCACAAAGTAAAAGTCTGTCTCCCACTATTTATTGTCTTGGAAACGTCACACACTCTCTAAGATAGAACCTAACCTCACACCTTGACCTATTGAAAAGAGCTCAATCCAGATGTTACACTGTTTTCTTTGATGACCCAGAATAGGGTCAGCTGTTCTCCCTCCCACAGGTGCTCTTGTAGCACTCAATATTGTACCACTCAAGCAATTTCTTGCTTTTCTCAAAGGAAATACCACTCTCTCTCTTTTATGAATCTGCCCCCAACATCTAGCAGATTTCCTGACACATAGTAGGCATTCAAAAATTGTATATGTGACTTACCCATACTGTTTTATCAACAAATTCCAAATGACTAATGAGGCTTAAATTGTATTCTTTGAAGGTAACTGATAGAACAGTGTAGGGATAACCCAAGAGTATCTTATTCTTTAATTTCACTCTTGTTGCTGTTATTCTGCAAGTTTCTTAGGGTGCTAAAGAGAAGTCCGGTAAATGAGTGGTATTAAGTTGTGTGATTTCATCATTCTGTTACCCTTTCCCCCAGCATGGCTGACTCTCCAAGAAGTCTCCTCTAAGTCATTTTACCCAGTCAAGATTAGGGTTTGTGTCACTCAGCATTTTAGTTGCAAGCAACAGGAAGCAATTCTAGCTAATTTAAGTAGAAAAGGGATCTATTAGAAGAATTGGTAGCTCACAGAATCTTGGGTTGGGCCAACTAATCAGCCATCATAATGGTCCAAATGCCACAGTGAACCTGTTCCTGAAGACACCAGTGTCCCTGGTACTGAGGCATCTGTAGCATCTCCGGGGTAGACCTGGGTACTGCCACTGAAATAGTCGCCACTTGTTGGTTCAGAGGTGGAGTGGAGCTGCTGTCACTATGGCCACCCTTACCATAATGGGTTGTGAGTGGTACTGCTCCTTTGCGTCCTTAGTTTCCAATTTTAAGTGTAGGGAAGGAACAAAACTGAGGTCCAGGCCCTAGATGCACAGGTGTTGGGACAGTGATTGTCTGGTATGTACTCTGGGAATAGTAGGTCTCTATCTCTGTCTCAGAGGCTGGGGCCATGAATATCCTTTACAAGGCTGTTTTATCAAGGATAGGAGGCCAGGAAATACCTTTAATATACAGCTTCTGAGAACCAACAAATACTATCTTCGTGATAATGACCCAAGAGAAAAATCAGTGAGACTTAGAATGTGTATAAAGCATTGGACAAGCATGCAGGGAAATCAGTGGATGGATATTAGGGAGTCTGTGAATGCTCTGCAATTTTATGCAAAATTAGGTGTATCTCAAAGGCATGCATTGTGCAAAAATCTTAAGATCCTAGATCCAGATTGAAGTCTAAACCCATCACTTTGTAGGTGAGACTAATAAACTGAGGCCCAGAAAGTGGCTTATTTGAGGATGTTCAGGTGTCCTGGCAAAGTGAGGACTAGAACTCATGCCTCAAAACTTTATCTGAAAAACATCTTCCAAGTGCAAGGTACAGTTTAAGGTAATAGATGTGTTTGTTTTAGAATAAGCATGTCAAGGTGAACTAAAGTTATTACATGTTTTATGGAAACACAGAAGCCTGATCGCAGGCTTCAGTTTCAACTTTTCTGTTCATAGGTTGTCTTGTATTGGTATAAATCTCACTTGCTTTCCTTACATTCCCTACCAGTGACCTAGACACATCACTTTCCAGAAGAGGGAGGTGAATCAAGGCAGAGGTTAGAAGCCCCCAGGTCAGGCCACCCCAGCAACTAGAGCTGCACTCAGTCTTCTTGGATGGGGGTCTCTTCCAAGCTGAGCCTTTGCGCACACTACTTTGGTCTTATCACAGGGCTTTCCTGCCTGAAACCAACCAGCCCTTGTAGCAAATGGACTTCCAAAGAGATTCTAATTGCACTGTCCAGCCATTTATCTACTAGTTCACGTGATGAGAACTGAAAGGTGTATAGGGGTCGAACAAGTAGTGTGAGTGAAGCTATTGAAGGTAAGACACTAGGAAGTGGTGGGAACTGTAGTAAACTAGATACAACAGTGGGAGAAAAATAAAGGCAGATTCTTCCCTGACTTTTTACACCAAAACAAATGGAGCAGTGACCTAAGTGAATTCTCTGTATGAACCAGATGTGTATATTTGATCTCAATAACTCAGAGTAATAACAGCCTTTTATAAGACCTATGAAATGAAAATGTCCACAAGTAGATAAAACTGTATTACATTTTTTACCCAGCTATATGCGAAAAGATCACCAGTCATACTTTAAGCAATGCAACAGAAGGACAGGGAAAACTGTCCAGTACTCTGGAGCAGATGAAACAAATTTCAAAGCATTAAGGGACTGACTCGACTAATTTGTGGATCAGGCAAGCCCATCATTAAGGCATGGTGTCATGATTTTATTGGGATTTTTTCTTACTTAGTGAACACAAAATAATGGTGTACCTTGTGGTTGATGACATCTTAGAAATAGAGCATATATATTTGTGCATGTAATATCTCTGGAAAAACACACAAGATCCCAGAGCAGCATTGTCCCTGGGGAAGCAGCACTTGGTGTTAGGGGACAGTGGGTTTGTATCTTTTGAACTTTGTAGGCAGGCACAAGTATTATCTATCAAAAATGTAATATAAATCATAATTAAAAAAATAAAATGGTAGCTTTTTACACACTAATGTGGAAAGAACTCCAAGATATAGTGTTAAATGAATTAAATAAGGAAATACATAAAGTAGGCAGTTCTCAGATTCAATCCATTTAGCTCTATGGGAATGCAGACCCACTCTTCCCAGATCTTCTTTTTCAAAAAAAGCTTGAAACCTCAATTGTGTGTGAAATTTCCTAATCTTCAATGTTGAAAACCAATTTAAATTCTTTCAAACATGATTAGGGCAATAAAACCCATCTGTGAGGGCACTGGGGTCCATGGAGTATCACTTTGGAATGTCTATGTTGTTCCTGATGGTGGCCCATTGTTCTGAGGCACCTGCCAAGGGGATGAGTGGGGGCTGATATCCAGTCCTGTTCCCTTCCCAGTGAGCCACGTGACCTGGCAGAGACCTGTGTGCTCCTAGAGGGAAGGCCACAAGGGTTCTATCTGCTCACCAAGCACTGGACCAAAGTCACCAAGTATGCCCATGGGCACCTGTTCTAACTCAAGCCAAGGTGTCTACAAGTTAGTGATGGCCCTGCTGGAAGAAAGAAAGATCATTGACTTTAGTTTTTTAAGATGAAACTTAAACTCAAATCTGTTTTTGCTGCCATGAAATTGATTACTTTTTGCCCCCTTGGTTTATGAACTGTTTGAGGTAAAGGATTTGCTAGCTCAGGAGGCCAAGTGGAATGAATTCACATGGTTGCACAGGACTCCGAAGTCCTGTGACTGTCTTGGCCAAGACATATATGCACGGTTGTCAAGGATACAGTATTTGCCTTCTTTGGTAAAAAAAAGAAAAAGAAAAAGAAATCCGCTATAAATGCTCTTTGTATTTATTCCTCCTTTCTGTTGATGAGCACACAGCTCTTGACTGTCATCAATAACTACTCACCCACCCATAAACCAATACATTATCTTGAAGCTAAAGAAAACAATTTCGATCGTTAGGGATGTTTGTTGTCCTGAGCATTAATTTAGATAATACACTCAAAGGCTTAGCACAGTGTTCAGCACACAGTGAATTCTCAGTAAATATTTGCTTACTTTTTAAAATAAATGGTAATATAGAATTCATATGTAAAGTCCTAAACATCTTCACACCTTATCAAGTTGGAAGCAAAACACCTTTTATAGTATGATATCAAAGTCCTAGACAACCACCTTAGACTCCTCTAAGTTACTGGTCATTACAAGTTACGGATTCACTGAAATTTGGCTCCTTGTCAGCACTGGAAAGCAGGAAAAAATGAGAGACAGAAAAGCCACTCCTCCCTGCTGGCTTTTTTTCTCTCTGTTCAAAAATGTCAACTCTACTGAAGTGTTGCTGAGATTGCTAAGAAATTGGCTGTTGTGTACATTGGGACCTTAACTCTGATTTGGGACAAAGCAATCTGCAGATTTTCCACACACTGCCTGCCCCTGTTCCCATTACAGTGACAGGGTTAAAACTAATCTGGACCATATTACATTGGTTTCAAGGCTAGGTCTCTTTCTTCATATAAAAATAGTGATAATTAAAACTGATGACGACAGTACCTACTTTATAAGGTTCTTTTAAGGATTAAATAAGGTAATAATGGGGCGCCTGGGTGGCTCAGTTGGTTGAGCATCTGACTTCGGCTCAGGTCACGATCTCACTGTTCATGGGTTCGAGCCCTGCATCAGGCTCTGTGCTGACAGCTCAGAGCCTGGAGCCTGCTTCCGATTCAGTGTGTCCCTCTCTCTCTGCCCCTCCCCTGCTCATGATGTCTCTCTCTGTCTTTCAAAAATAAATAAATGTTAAAAAAATTTTTTAAAATAAATAAGGTAATATCTTCCTAAAGTGTTTGGCACATTGCCTGGTATGCAGAGGTGTTTGGTTAATCTTAGCTATGATTAGGCGCCAGAAACCAGAGCAATGAAATTTCATTCATTCATCATATACGTATCAGTGTCCTATCTTTCTCTCTATCTCTGTCTCCCTCTCTGTTTCTCCAACTCTGTCTCTTTCTCTGCCAGGCACTGTGCCAGAAGCACATTCAAAGACAGGAAGACTGAGCTCTCAGTGGGTTTACGTTCTAATAGAACAGTAATTTAGGACTGGATGAAAGAGAGAGGACACAGTCACAGAGTGATAAGAAGCTACCCAGAAGCAATAGGAGTCTGGCCTGTGGAAATTTTGTGTTTCATGTGACATACTTCCATCTTGCCACTAGCCGCACTATAGTTAGAACTTTGTTTTCCACATGGAGACAAGTGGAATCAATAATTGGGTAATTTTGACAAAGCCGTGACTCATAGAGTGAAAAGAATCTTGAGTCACCTAATTCATTCACCAAATTGATCTGCAAAAAGGTCAATGCCTAAATAATCCAAGATATCGATGTCTTCCCTTTTCCACGTAAGGCCTTTAGTGGTAGAGACTTACCACCAGTCTCTCTGGAGAGGTGCCTGTTTAAGAGCCTTTGAATCAAGGCTGTTCATTCTCATGTACAATTTTATTTTCTGGTAGTAAGTCAACCAAATTCTCTCTAAAGGAAGGCGAGTGAGCCAGGAAGAATTTCTAGGTCATGAGCAGCTCACTGCCCTTTTTACTCCTGCTGATATCCATCCTCAAGAGTAGTTCTTGGCCATATTCTGGTTTCTCATTGGAGGAGGCATTAGAATGCCATTCTGCTGAATTCCTCAGGGAAAGCATTCGGTGGAAGGCCTTTCTGAGAACTTAGAGTTAAAGTTTAGTAAAACTGGAAATACTCTATTACTGTTCAAGAAGTTTTAGTAAGTACAACGACCTGGACTAGAATCTGGAGTATGTTTTTCTTGCTTTTCACAATGGTTTCTATGACATCATTAGGGCAATCCCTGTAAGAGTTGAGGGCCAAAGGTTAAGGTGGCCCCAGTTCACCTGTCTGTACCTTTTTGGAGAAACTCATCTCGTTTCAGCAAAAATATATTTGGCACCTTTTGCGCACAAGTATGACTATTTAGAAGATCATAGAGTTCTGTGGGTCTGCAGATGCCACTCAGCACAGCTAAGCCTTTCAAATCCACAGGTGTATCCATCTTATGCCAACTTATGCCAAACATAAGTTATTTATCTCAGACTTAAACAAGTTTACCGCTGGAAGAGAATTCAGGAATTTTCTAGTGCTCAGAGAAGGATCCCTTCTCCAGGATCCCTAGTATATGACTACTTGGCTTAAGCCCACATACTCTTGGGAGGGGGAAGTCACTCCTTCCAATGAACATTGTTCCATCTGCCACCCAAAGCTTTTTTGTGAGAATTAAAGTATTACAAATAAGGAAACTAGAACATAGTATGCCCTCAACTAAATACTAATTCTTTTCCTACTAGGCTGGAAAGTTCTCCCCTAAATTGACCTTAATAGAACCTCTGTCCCTTCTATTCATTTGGTTCTCGCTTCACCTTCTGAGTCAAGACCAGTGTATGTCCTTCTCTGCACGAAGCATTTGAAGACAGCTGCCTTCCATCCCACCATCTCTGGCCTCATCTCATGCTCGTCAATCTCATGACCTCAGAGCAGCCTCCCTGACAAGTTCAGCCACAATAGATCCTCCTTTCCAGTCACTCTATCAATCACCTTGTTTGTCTTCTTCAAGCATTTTTCATAGTCTGAAATTATCTTGCTCCTGCATTTGCTTAGTTCCTTATGGCTGACTATAATATAAGCACTTTGAGGGCAGGGATCTTGTCTGTTTAACTCATTTACCAAATTGCTGGTGCCCAGAACTGTGACTAGTGAGTACTCAGCAAATATTTGCTGTTTATTAGTTGAATGAGTAAGTGAACAGACCTAAAACCAGTCTTTCAACAATTCCTTATAAGATTTTAGTCATAAAAATTTTTTAATGTTCATTTATTTTTGAGAGAGAGGGAGAGACAGAGCATGAGTGGGGAAGGGGCAGAGACAGAGGGAGACAGAATCCGAAACAGGCTCCAGGCTCCGAGCTGTCAGCACAGAGCCTGATGCGGGGCTCGAACTCACAGACTGCGAGATCATGATGTGAACCGAAGTCAGATCGTTAATGGACTGAGCCACCCAGGAGTTCTGATAAGATTTTATTCTATTTATTCCATTTCCTTGGCTTAGGTAAGCAAATAGCTGCATCTTATAGATGGGAATGAAAAATAAAGAAGCCACACCAGAGCAAGGAACATCTATAAGCCACTTTCCTTTTCTTACTCCGTTGAATATAGTATAATACTGGCAGAAAAGAAAAGGAGGTCAGGACCTGGATTCTTATTTGATATCTTTTGGTATCTTACTCTGTGACCTTGGAAAAGTCTCTCAACTGTTCTTAACTTTAATTTTTTCACATGGAAAATCTGGAAGACAGACAATTTGATCTTAAAGGTCCCCTGGGGCTCAGAAATATTCTCAGTGGAAGTATAAATGTCAAAAAAAGAAGCCTCAGTGTAGTTCAGATGAAATTAAGATCTCTTCATTCTCCATTAGCAAAGAGCCAGAGGTTCCCAAGCCTGGATGTACACTTCAATCACCTAGGAAGTGTTTTATTAAATCAGCTTTATTGAAGTACTATTTATATGCAATTAAGAGCACATAATTTAAAGTATTTGGTTATATCAGTTTTAACAACTCTATATACCCTGTAACCACCACTCCAATGCAATATATAACATTACCCTGGTACTGGAAAGTTCTTTCATGCCTCTTTGCAGTTAATCTACATAACCCCCTGCCCTAGGCAACCACCAGCCTGCTTTCTATCACCAGAGATTAGTTGTGTTTATTTTAGAACTCTATGTATATGATGTGTGTACACACACACATAATCATAATCATACATGTGTATTCTTTCGCATTTGGCTTCATAGTCCAAAAACTATGCGTTTAACATGTGCCAGACAGAATGCTTTTGCAGAAGCTTGGTTTAGGAAACCTTTTATTAGGGGCTGTTCCCCTCAAGTTCAAATTGTTTCCACTGTGTGACTGGTATGGCTGAGAGTAAATTGGTTACAAGTTCTGTGCAGGTTTGAGAACCCTTGTTCCTGTCAGACCCTCACAGCCAGATCTGGTGGCCTTCCATGGCTCATGCAGTTCCTGGTGCAACAAAGCCCAGAGAGTCAGCTCTGCAAATACTCTTTCAGCTCTAAGGCACCTGTAAACTGAGTTACGAGTCTCAGTGTTCACAGGTAAGTCTATAATCTTAATCCATAAAAGCTCACCCCTGCCACGGAGAACCAGGGGTGCTTAGAGCCGCCCTTCCATTTCAGCCCAGCTGCTGGAATTACTCATGACAGTTTTATGAGTTGTTTTACTGTCTGGTAAACTTTTTTTTTTTTTTCCTCTTTTGGTCTTAATGAGGTGTGTTCTTTGACCATAGTACACAAACGCCACCTTGAGGCAGAAATTATTACATTCTTTTGAGACCACCAGGAATAGTTTTCTTAGAACTTTAAAACAAAGTCTGAGATCAACATACAGTTTATATTTTTGAACTTCAGTCAAGATTTTTAAGAATGAGAACTTATTTTTAGAGTTTTAGGTTCACAGGAAAAATGACCAAAACGTATAGAGATTTTCCATCTATTCCCAGCCTTTATATCTGCACATCCCACACCAGAGTGGCACATTTGTTATAATAGATGAATCTCTATCATTACCTCCCCAAAGCTATAGTGTATATTATGTTTAAGTCTTGGTGTTGTATGTGCTATGGTTTTGGACAAATCTATAATGATGTGTAGTCACCATTACAGTCACACAGAGTAGTCTCACTACCTTAAAAATCCTCTGTGCTCTGCCTCTCTCCCCTCTTACCCCGACCGATCACTGATCCTTTACTATTTCTTTGGTTTTACAAAATGTCATATAGTAGAATCATACAGTATGTGTAGCCTTTTCATATTGGCTTCTTTCATTTGGTAACATGAATTTAAGTTTTCTCTGTTTCTTTTCATGGCTTGATAGCGCATTGCTTTTTAGTGCTGGATAAAAGTCTGTTGTCTGGATGCACCACATTTGATTGACCCATTCACCTACTGAAGCACATCTTGGTTGCTTCCAAATTTTGGCATTTATGAGCTATAGTCATCCAGCTGTAAGTTGCTATAAGCATCCATGTGCAGGATTTTGTACGGCCATAAGATTTCAACTTCTTTGGATAAATACCAAGGAGAGCGATTCTGGGTCATATAATAAAAACAGATTTAGTTTTGTTAAGAAACAGCCAAATTGGGACACCTGAGTAGCTCAGTTGGTCAAGTGTCTGACTTCGACTCAGGTCATGATCTCATGATTTGTGAGTTCCAGCCCCACATTGGGCTCACTGCTGTCAGCACAGAGCTCACTTTGGATTTTCTGTCTTCCTCTCTCTGCCCCTCCCCTGCTCACATCTTTTTCCTCTCTCTCTGCCAAAAATAAATAATCATTAAAAAAAAAAACCAAAAAGAAACAGCCAGAATGTCTTCCTGTTTGTCCACATTCTTGTGAGCATTTGTTGGTGTAATCCCTTTGGAGTTTGGACATTCTAATAGGTATGTAGTGATATTTCATTGTTGTTTTAATTTTCTATTCCCTAATAACATGTGATGTAGAGCATTTTTTTACACACTTATTTGCCATTTGCCATCTTTACGTCATCTTTGGTGAGGTGTCTATTCAGGTCTTTTACCCACTTTTTAACTGGGTTCTTTATTTTTTTATTATTGGGTTTTCCATGTTTGTTGTATATTTTGAATAACAGTTCTTTTTCAGATAGGTCTTTTGTAAATATTTTCTTCCAGTTTGTGTCTTGTCTTTTCATTCTTCTGACAGTGTCTCTTGCAGAGTAGAAGTTTTTATTTTAATGAAGCCTAGTTTATCAATTATTTCTTTCATGGATCAAGTCTTTTGGTGTTGTGTCTAAAAAGTCATTGTGCCCATTGTGCCTGACACAGGGCTCAACATCATGAACCGTGGGCTCATGACCTGAACTAAAACCACGTGTTGGACCTTAACTTATTGAGGCACCCAGGTGCCTTGGATGATGGTTTCAATCCCTTATTACATCTTTCAATATCTGTTGTGTGGCAAGTATAGTAACAAAAACACAAAGAAGTTTAAGTCATACTTTCTTCTTTCTGGGGATTCAGAAATCCATTTGGGGGTCAAAATAGATATTAGAAACAGCCAAGACACAATACAAAGCAGAGTATACTTATTCAACAAAATGAGTGATCTTGGCTATAAGCCCAAAAGGAGCTAGGGATATGGTAGACTATCGTGGATTGGAGGTGCTGTGGAAGATTTCACAGAGGAGGCAGGAACAGGTTGGCACTGATTGGGTAGGTTGGATTTGCAATGTGAAAGGGAACGGGCAAGGCATTTCTTCCAGCGATCTGGTCAGCGTGAGCAACGGCATGGAATTCGGAACGAGCATGGCATGAGTAAGCGTAGTGTAAACAGACCGTGAAAAAAATGGTGTCGGGGCTTAACCTCTTTGAGGTATGATTTTTCATAATGTTATTTTCTATCATGATAAAGGAGGAAGATTTTAACACTCTACAGAACAAACAAAGCATGATTTAGTTTCACAGTTTATGTTGCTCACGTAATTGTAACTATCAGAAATATGATAGAATGATTAAAATCCACATCCCCACCCCTGCCAATGTTGGATACAGCATATCCTTACCCTCCCCTCCCCTACATTTTTTGGGAGGCAGTGTAGGAACTAACCGGGCTGGAGCAGGGGGCTGTTACATTGTAGTTAGGATGGGGGCAGATCCTAGAGACCATTAATAATGGCTGGCTTCCATTATTTGACTCTCTTTTCTTGACCCCTCTCCCCAAAAGTAAGGGGCCATTCACCCAGAGAATGAAAGCCTTCTACTATCGCTCAAAAGACATAATTGGTTTCTGCAACCATAGGAAAAAATGTTTAGTATGCCTAGCATGAATAACTTTGGATTTCCTGTTGCTTTCATTTGAGCCCCAATTCTTCATTTCCCTGATAACAGATTTCCTGTGTGTATGGCTAGAGAGAGCCTGCACCGTAGGCCTTGTGGTATTAAGGCTAGAGACTGCCTCTGCTACCCCTCTGAGGAGTAAGGTGGTAGGTTGCAATTATTAATGATACTCTCTGGGGGCATAGGTCACAGGGGTATTGATCATCTCCCTAGTTCCTATCCTACCCTCCAGAAGTGTAAGAGGCACGGCAGTAATTATAAAAGCCATATAAAGATTTCAGTGTCAACTTTCCAAAGCCAAGTATTGTGAGTTTCAAAAAAAAAAAAAAAGGGCACAGTGAATTTCTCTTTGTCCCTTCAGACTGTCAACCACTTATAAAATCCACTCGGAAAGACAGTGGTATATGTATATTTTCTCTTGAAGAGCTTTGTTGGTAAATGTGGATTATGGCTGTCATCCATTAATATATTCAACAAGTGTTATTGAATACTCACTTTGCAAAATGCCCGTGCTTGGGGATAGGGATCCAGTGGTGAGCAAAACAGCTAGTCATTGCTCTCAGGGTATTTAGAATCTTGTAGGAAAGATAAAGAATAAACGAGAGCAAGGAAATCCATCTAACGGTCACAGGAGAAGCATACACGGGGGCATACAGCAACGGAACTTAACCAAGTTGGTAAGTGAGAAATGAGCCAGGCATTGGGAAAAGGAAGAGTGCTTCAGGAGGAGTGACGGCCCGTCAAAGGGCTGGTGTTACTGGAGAAGAGAGTGGCACACAGTGAGGGCAGAGACAGACGCAGGGGTCTGACCGTGATGATTTCTGGAAGTCTTCTTGAGGATGTAGATTTTTTATCAAAAGTGCATGGGAAATGACTGACGAACTTAAAGCAGAGGACCAAAAAGTACATATGAGAAAAAGTGCCTCGTACCCCTTACTAAAATATAGAGATTCAGACAGAGGCTTGCTTATAAACACTGAGCAACAGGAACCCTCAAAATTTGACCCCAACTCAGATACATATTCAAATGGTTACCTGTTAGCATTATTTTTCATTTGGGGTAAGGCTGAAATGTGGGAAAGAAGATGATCAATAGTGCCAGTACTTTAGATTCCCTAGGAGACAGAGGCTTTTGTGAGCCAGCATGATTCAGGATAGGACTGACATTTCAAAATAATGGAGGGAACTACTTTCTTAGCATCTGGATCAGAAAAGGTGAAAGGAAATAGTCAAAACATTGACAGTGATTATCTCTATTATGAGTGATTTTATTTCATGACATATTTTTCAATAGTCTCCAAATTTCTCTATTTATTTTAAAATCTAAGGAAACATTATTTTCAGTTTAGAATATAATAACAAATTTAAACTTTAAAGAATTTTCTCTTCTTTAATCATCCTTCCATCTTTGCATATCCTAAAGGTCATGGAGAGTATATTTTGATTCATTATTCATTATTCAGGATCCTGGGCACCTGAAGGGAAAGTCTTGGGATGTCAGACTTACACAGAAGTGATAAATTCCATTTCACCATTGATTTTTTTTTTTTACCACTGCTGCGTTTCTTTCAGCCTCTTCTTGCCCCAAGCAGTATTAATAATGGATTTCATGTCTTCTTCCAAATTTAATGTTCAGCCCTAGTCTATCACTGAAGCAGGCTCATGTGGAGAACACTACTTTTCTTCTGAAATCCGGACTGTCTTGAAATAGTTCAGAAAACACACGTAGAGGTGCAAAGACGTGTCATTAGATGTGCAGCTCAATGGAAGGACTTGGATGATCTGGTAAAGGGCTTACATGGGATTAGTGATGGGCTCTCTCATTTTACTAGAGAGGAAACAGGCCCAGAGAGGTTAAGCAACTTGACCAGGGCCATGTAGCTAGTTAGTGGCTGAACTGGCACAAGATTTACATTTTCCTATTCTTAGAATGTCATTCTCTCTCTGTCCCCTTGCCTGCCCATTAATGGTGTCATCTTGGGAGAAGGTGTTGGAGCAGGAGAGATGGGTGCATAGTGAGCTATCAGAGCAGGAGCATAAAAGGATTGAGGAAGGGGAAGGATGGAAATCAACAGGACGGGAAAACGGGGGGTATGCCAACCTCAGGGCCAGTCTCAAACAGTCCAGTCCAATCCAACTCAGGCTGGCAAGCTGTCCTTGATTGGTCCATCCGGCTGAGTCCTTCAAGCTGTATTCCCTGAACTGTGCCCAGCTGGCAGGATGAAAATCATTTGAAAAATATCCGGAAATTGCTACTCACCAGGGAGCATCTGTGAAAAATACTGACCGCAAATGAGCTGGCAGGGGCTCAGTGACTGCCCAGTCACCAGAGTGAGTTTGTCTGAAGGGGTTCCGGAGTTATTTCCCAGATGGGCTGCTCAGCTGCCATAAGAGGCTAGGCCTTGTGAAGTGTTTCTCATAATGCAGGTGCTGTGTTCTTGAAGAGCTGTGAGTGAATCACAGTTTTGTGCCTGGAATCGTGCTTTTCAAGTGAACTCGTTAAAAATCCTGCGGTGACTCTCTAAAGTGAAGGAGTTTTTCATAAATAATTTGCCATTGGGGCGCCTGGGTGGCTCAGTCAGTTAAGCCTCCGAATTCGGCTCAGGTCAGATCTCACGTTCATGGGTTCGAGTCCCGCGTCAGGCTCTGTGCTGATAGCTAGCTCAGAGCCTGGAGCCTGCTTCTGGTTCTGTGTCTCCTTCTCTCTCTGACCCTCCCCCTCCTATGCTCTGTCTCTCTCTATAACAAAAATAAATAAAACATTAAAAATTTTTTTTAAATAAATAATTTGCCATTTTGTATATCTGGATTTCTTAGTGTAGAATCTACCCAGGATCAACCTAATGAAGAAATTCTAGGGCACTGGGACATAATCTGTGTTTTTGCACATTGTTGCTGTGAATGGCAAGAAGCAGAGTTAGACCCTCTTCCTAATAGCCTGGGATTCTGGGACCCGGCCCGCCCTGCTGGAAATTTGCCCAGCCTCTGATACCAATGCCTCCATAAGAAATCAAAGTTAGAAAAACCTATCCCAACATTTTAGCTCATCCTTTTCTATCCCAGGTTTTTTCTAACATAATTCAATGAATAATTTTTCTTATTTTTTATACCCTACTGTGCTTCTCCAAAATGCTAATGTTCTCAGCAAGATATCATGTAAATATTTTAGTTTGAGCTCAGAATTCAGGCTGTTTGATCTCATTTGGGAATGAGACCACGTACTGATACCTATTGACTGTTTACTATTTCCAGTGGTCTTTTCCTGTGGGGGAGGATCAGTAGTTCACCCAAAAAAGGTACTCTGAGTTTCAATGAATCAGTTGAAAGTAAGAGAATAAGATGTTTGCTTACCATGTCTATTGGCCCATGTTCTAAGAAAAAGAATAGATATATATAAGAGGAAATTTATTACAGAAATTGGCTCACACAATTGTGGAGGCTGAGCAGTCTCATAATTTGCCATCTGCAAACTGAAGAACCAACAAAGCCAGTGGTGTAAGTTAATCTGAGTCCAAGGTCCAGGGAAGCCAATGTGTAGGTCTGGGTCAGAGTCCAAAGATCCAAGAGGCAGCAGTGCTGATGTCCAAGGGCAGGAGAAGGTGAATGTACCAGTTCAAGCAAAGACAGAAAATTTTCTTTTCTTCTACCTTTTTGTTGTGTCCAGGCCCTCAACAAATTGGGTGATGCCTCCCATTACTGTGGAGAGAAATCTTCTGTATTTAGTGTGCCAATTCAAATACTCATCTCTTCCAGAAACACTCCCACAGACACACCTGGAAATAATGTTTTACCAGCTACCTGGGCATCTCCTAGCCCAGTCAAGTTGACATATAAAATTAACCATCACACATTCCAAATCAAATACACAAACTGTTCGGTTCCTAAACTTTTGCCCCCTTGGCCAGCCATGTGGCTTCTATCTATTTAAATACATGCAAGACACTATATGCTGAGAAGGAAGAAAACAATGGTGAAAATGGCCCTCGCTAAGAATAAGTCCCGTTCGAGAGAAGCGAGAAATGTCCCAGATAGGTCACACAACAGCTTTCAGAGCATAATTCTCAGGAATTCAGGACATGAGTTCTTCAAAGGCTTTTCTCCCGTACTTGACCCTTCAGCCCCAGAGACTCAGAGGCTCTCTGGAAAGAAAATTGAGAATCAGTGTGAGGAAAAAGAGACTTTGGGGCAGCTACAAAGCATGAGGGAAAGAACAATGAAAAAAGTGATTTTAAACAGAATCCTCTCTTCCATCTATTCATCTGCGGGTACAGGTGACCAACTATATCACCTAGACCAGCCCCGTTACCTAGAGGGTCCCACCATTTAATCATGATTTTATATGTGATCACAGCTAAACTCCCTTGGCAGACGCCTTTGCTTTTCTCATATTATATAAATATTGACAATCTCACTTAAAAAAATGTTCCTTGTGGCTGCCATCCACCAACATGGACTGCACTAATAAGCAACTTCCATGTCACTTAGACATGGTGTTACTTTGGTCCGAGGCTCCAGGTTTGGGGATGTATTAGAATCATTTGACAGAGGAGGGGCTCATTAAGAAGTAAAGATTCTAGGTCTTATCCTAGAAATTCTGATCTAGGGGCTCTGGAATAGGCCCAGGAATCTGCATGTTAACACAGGCTTCCAATGATTCTGTTATAGATGGGTCCTGGCTGCACTTTAAGAGAAGATGATAAAAGTACTTTCCACAGAGCTCATTCAGAGACATCTAGTGAGTCACCAGCCTCCCCTAGGCCTGCACCCTGTGGTTTCTAGTCTAAGTGAGCATTTGCAGGGAATAAGCAAGAGGCAGGGAATTTCACTGCCATGTTTTGATACATAAAAGAAGGCCGAGTCTAGACTGTCAGAAGCCCAAGAGCCTTCTGGCTAGATAAGGCCAAACACTTCTCAGCAAAGGATCCATAACTAACAGATTACAATCGGGCTTGCTTTCTGCTTCTTGCAATATTTGGTCATTAAAGGATGGGAAAAGGATTGTTTGCTGAAGGGGGAGACACAGTGGTTGTCTTCATAAGATAAGGGCTGATTTTGTGGAAAGGAGATTCATTTTCCCATGTGGCTCCAGCAAAGAACCCAAACCAGGAGTAATAAGTGGAAGTGTATGGAGGCTGAGTTTAGTTCAATAAAAGGAAGTTAATAATTAGGGATCTGGGGGTGCCTGGGTGACTCAGTTGGTTAAACCTCCAACTTTGGCTCAGCTCATGATCTCACATTCGTGGATTCGAGCCCCGTGTCGGGCTCTGTGCTGACGGCTCAGAGCCTGGAGCCTGCTTCTGATGCTGTGTCTCTCTCTCTCTCTCTCTCTCTGCCCCTCCCTATCTCATGCTCTGTCTCTCTCTGTATCAAAATTAAATAAAACATTAATAATAATAATAATTACGGATCTGGAAAATAAAGTGGCTTTGTTGTGTGGCAATGAGAGCTGTACCATTTGAAAGTCATGATGAAGAGGCTATGTTAATTAATCAACGAATTAATGTGTTCTACATTTTTTAACATAATGTAAGGTAGTGGAAAGAGTCCTGGACTTGGAATCAAGCCTAGGTTCAAATCCTGAATCCCTCGTTTGCTGTGTGACCTTGGGAATATAATTTACCTTTCATAGGATTAACATGATATACAAGTAAGATAGGTCCAGTGCCTGGCACAGCATAGGTGCTTACGTGTATTTTCTCCCTGTCCCCTTCTTCTGTCTGCTATTGTTCTAGATATCAGTAAAACAGATGAGTAAGACCCCATGTCTTCCCTCCAGGACTCCCTAACTAATTGTGGGAGACAATGAGAAACATATGATGCCCGCTGTAAAAGTGACCCATGAAGGTCAGTGTAGGCCCAGAAGGGAGAGAGACTTCCATCTCTCCCCAGGAGCTGATACTTCCTATGCACTCAGGATCTGGATGCTGTCATTTGACTTCTATTGGACACAGAGAGTGGTCTTCCATCTTGGAATAACTACTTATCAGTGGGAAATGCTAAGGGGCAATGAGAAATTATGCTATAAACCAAAGGTCAAAAATCCCTTAGTACTTTGATTTTTTTTTGGATCCATTAATCCAGAAAACATTTTTTGAGCTCTTACCAATTCTAGGTAGGGGGCTGTCAGCTGAGGATATAAAGCTAATAGGAGTGGCCCTTGCCCACACGAGGCAAGGACCCAATATCCATTTGAACCAACAGTGTCTTTTTCTTATTTTTATATATTTCAGTTCTCTTTATTCTTGACCAGTAAAACTTACTTTGGCCAACATGGTACTCCATTCTGTAGTGACTCTGAACTCACCTTAGAAATTTTTTCGGGGCACCTGGGTGGCTCAGTCAGTTGAGCTTCGGCTCAGGTCATGATCTCATGGTTCATGGGTTCGAGCCCCACGTCGGGCTCTGTGCTGACAGCTAGCTCAAAGCCTGGAGTCTGCTTCACATTCTGTGTCTTCCTCTCTTTCTGACCCTCCCCTATTCCCACTGTCTCTCTCTGTCTCTCAAAAATAAATAAAGAACATTAAAAAATTTAAAATTTTCTTTTTCAAATTTCAATTCAAAAGCTTAATTTTTAGAACTTCAAAATAGTGATATCTAAACTCTTTTGATCACATATTTGTTAGTAAATCATTTTTGAACTTATATGTATATAAATTATAAATAGTTACTACTATTATTAACTAATTTCTCAAGGCACAATCTACCTAATGGAAAAGGCTGTAATTAATAACAATGTTTACAAATCCATATATTAAGTCATCTTGGTAATTTTAATTTGGTGGGGATCCAATTCATCATCAGATGTGACGAGATAGTAATTTTTCCCCCTTGTATTGTTTCAGAAGGGGTCATACTGGATAACTAGACCTCTGCCATTGTGTTTGTATAGATGTGTATGTTTGCATTATTGCAAATACTATCTTCAGCACACAGCTCATGTGGAACTCCATTTTGTGAAGGCAAGTTTAGTTAAAACTAGATAATGTGATTCATGAAGCCATCTAACTAGGCACACAGAAACTGTAAATGCCCCTGCCCCAAACAGAGGAAGACTGGTCCCACTGCTTTGTGGAGCTTCCTCGCCTCTCTGAGGACATCTTCTGTCCCTCATGTGAACCTGACCTTCTGACATACTGACATACAGACAGAATGGCAGTGCCTGGGAAATATTCGTGAAGTTCATCTCTTTTCAATTTTCTGCTTTCCGTTGGGTTACCTCGTGTTCCCTTGAAGTGTATACCTTGCACTTGGAAGCCACACAGGCTTGACGGCCAGTTCTCCAGTCCACTCTGTCCCAGTGAATGGCCCTACACAGCTGGTGATACTGGACAGGAGCTCCTTTTCTTGATCAAGGGGTGTTCCTAAGGCTTCCGATGTAGAAGCTTTTCAATGAACAACTGAAAATTTGCTACAATCTGTTCTACTTACTCTTTTTAGTTGCAATTCAGTGTTCAGAACACATCACCTGATATAAAAACTAAAACAAATTTCATAGTTTTAAAAAGATATTTTTAGAGAATTAAACACACACACCACTTTGTGTGTGTGTGTGTGTGTGTGTGTGTGTGTGTGTGTGTGTGTGTGGTTTGAGGTAGGAAAATAAAGGGAGAGAGGGGTTTTTTTTTTCCACCACAGGCTTAGGGGCTAGTTTCATGAGAAGAAAAATAAAAGACAAGTTTTGTACACTGATGATTAATACGATGTCAGAATGTTCTTTTGTTAAAAAAGAAAAAGAAACTCTTATTTAATTCTATGCATAAGAAACTAAAAATGATTATTTAGTAAAGGAAAGAAATTGTTCTCATTTTTTAATCCTTCTCTATCCTGTCTAGAATGCATCTAGAACATTCTTTTTTAAAGTATAGTCAAAAGGGGTGCCTGGGTGGTTCAGTCAGTTAAGCATCTAACTTCAGTTCAGGTCATGATCTCACAGTTTGTAGGCTTGAGCCCCACGTCGGGCTCGGCTGACAGCTAGCTCAGAGCCTGGAGCCTGCTTCAGATTCTGTGCTCACTCTCTCTCTGACCCTCCCCTGCTCACACTGTCTCTCTCTCTCAACTAAATAAAACATAAAAAATTTAAATATAGTTGACATAAAGTGTTATATTAGTTTCAAGTGTACAACAGAGTGACTCAATGATTCTGTACATTATCGAGTGCTGGCCACAATAAGTGTCATCACCAGCTGTCACCGTACAATGTTAGACAGTGTTACTGACAATATTCTCTACTGTACTTTTCATATCCAAGGCTTATTTATTTTACAACTGGAAGATTGTTCCTCTTTACCTATTTCTTTCAACACCCTCCCCCCCAAACTTGGTAGCCACTACCTAATATGTTCTCTGTATTTATGAGTCTGTTTCTTGTTTGTTTTGTTTTTTATATTCTGCACATAAGTGAAATCTTATGGAATTTCTTTTTTTCTGTCTGAACTATTTTGCTTATCATAACACCCTCTAGATCCATCCATGTTGTCATGAATGACAAGATTTCACTATTCTTTTATGGCTAACATTACATTGTGTATATACACCACCTCTTCTTTAACTATTAATTTTTTTGATGGACACATAGGTTTCTTCCATTGTTGGCTGTTTTTTTTTTTTAAAATAGTTTATTGTCAAATTGATTTCCATTCAACACCCAGTGCTCTTCCCCACGAGTGCCCTCCTCCATCACCACCACCTCTTTTCCCCCTTCCCCCCTCCCCTTCAACCCTCAGTTCATTTTCAGTATTCAGTAGTCTCTCAAGTTTTGCGTCCCTCTCTCTCCGCAACTCTCTTTCCCTCTTCCCCTCCCCCTGGTCCTCCATTAGGTTTCTCCTGTTCTCCTGTTAGACCTATGAGTACAAACATATGGTATCTGTCCTTCTCCACCTGACTTATTTCGCTTAACATGAC
>NC_043705.1:120287631-120294436 GCF_006229205.1 Suricata suricatta
GTTGCCTATTAGTTTTCTTGATTGTTTCCTTTGCAGTGCAGAAGCTTTTTATCTTGATGAGGTCCCAATAGTTCATTTTTGCTTTCATTTCCCTTGCCTTTGGGGATGTGCAGAGTAGGAAATTGCTGCGATTGAGGTAAAGGAAGTTGTTTCCTACTTTCTCCTCGAGAGTTTTGATGGTTTCCTGTTTCACATTCAGGTCCTTCATCCATTTTGAGTGTATTTTTGTGTATGGTGTAAGAAAGTGGTCTAGTTTCATTCTTCTGCATGCTTCTCTCCAGTTCTCCCAGCACCACCTGCTAAAGAGGCAGTTTTTTCTCCATTGGATACTCTTTCCTGCTTTGCAAAAAATAATTGACCATACATTTGTGGGCCAAGTTCTGGGTTCTCTATTCTATTCCATTGGTCTATGTGTCTGTTTTTGTACCAAAACCAATACTGTCTTGATGATGACAGCTTTGTAGTAGAGACTAAAGTCTGGGATTGTGATGCCTCCTGTTTTGGTTTTCTTCTTCAATATGACTTTGGCTATTCGGGGTCTTTTGTGGTTCCACATGAATTTGAGGATTGTTTGTTCTAGCTTTGAGAAGAATGTTGGTGCAATTTTTGATGGGGATTGCGTTGAATGTGTAGATTTCTTTGGGTAGTAATGGCAATTTCACAATGTTTATTCTTCCGATCCATGAACAGGGAATGTTTTTCCATTTCTTGGTGTCTTCTTCAATCTTTTTCATAAGTTTTCTATAGTTTTCATCATATAGGTCTTTTACGTCCTTGGTTGGGTTTACTCCTAGGTATCTTATGGTTTTTCGTGCAATTGTGAATGGGATCACTTTCTTGATTTCTTTTTCTGCTGCTTCATTATTGGTGTATAGGAATGCAACCAATTTCTGTACATTGATTTTGTACCCTGCAACTTTACTGAATTCATTGATCAGTTCCAGAAGGCTTCTGGTGGAGTCTGCTGGGTTTTCCATGTAGAGTATCATGTCATCTGTAAAACGTGAAAGTTTGACTTCTTCTTTGCCCATTCTGATGCCTTTTATTTCCTTTTGTGGTCTGATTGCTGATGCTAGGACTTCCAGCACTATGTTAAACAGCAGTGGTGAGAGTGGACACCCCTGTCGTGTTCCTGATCTCAAGGGGAAAGCTCTCAGTTTTTCCCCATTGAGGATGATATTAACTGTGGGCTTTTCATAAACTGCTTTTATAATGTTTAAGTAAGATCCTTCTAATTCCAACTTTCTCAAGAGTTTTTTTTAAGAAGGGATGTTGTATTTTGTCAAATGCTTTTTCTGCATCTATTGACAGGATCAGTTTTTATCCTTTCTTTTGTTAATATGATGTATCACATTGATGGATTTGCAAATATTGAAACAGTTGATCAGATCAATGAAACCAAGAGTTGGCTCTTTGAAAAAATAAGCAAATTGATAAACCTCTAGCCAGGCTCCTTAGAAAAGAGAGAGCACCCAGGTAGACAAAATCATGAATGAAAACGGATCTATTACAACCAATCCCTTAGAAATACAAGCAATCATCAGAGATTTCTATGAAAAATTATATGCCAACAAACTGCACAACCTAGAAGAAATGGACAAATTCCTAAATGCACAAATACTGCCAAAATTGAAACGGGAAGAGATAGAAAGCATGATTAGACCAATAACCAGTGAAATAATTGAATCCGTTATCAAAAATCTCCCAACAAATAAGAGCCCAGGGCCAGATGGCTTCCCAGGGGAATTCTACCAGACATTTAAAGCAGAGCTAATACCCATTTTTCTCAAACTATTCCAAAAAATAGAAATAGAAGGAAAACTTCCAAACTCATTCTACGAAGCCAGCATCACCTTGATACCCAAACCAGATAGAGACCCAGCAAACAAAGAGAACTACAGACCAATATCCTTAATGAATACAGATGCAAAAATACTCAACAAGATACTGGCAAATCGAATACAACAGCATATAAAAAAATTATCCATCATGATCAAGTGGGATTCATTCCTAGGTTACAGGGCTATTGGCTGTTATAAATAATGCTGCATTAAACATAGGAATGCATATGTTTCTTAATTAGTGTTTTTATTTTGTTTGAGTAAATATCCATAAATAACTGATCATACACAATATCTATTTTTAATTTTTTGAGGAATCTTCATACTGTTTTCATAATGCTGCACCAATTTACATTGCTACCAACACTGCATGAGGGTTCCCTCTTCTCCACATCCTTGCCAACACTTGTTATTAGAATAGGCAGTCTTTTTTTTTTAATTAAAAAAATTGGGGTGGGGTACCTGGGTGCCTCAGTCTATTAAGTGTTTGACTTCTGCTCAGGTCATGATCTCATGGTTTGTGAGTTTGAGCCCTGTGTTGACTCTGTGCTGACAGCTCAGAGCCTGGAGCCTGCTTCAGATTCCGTGTCTCCCTCTCTTTTAGACCATCCCCTGCTCACTCATGCTCTTTTTCTCGCCACCTCTCAAAAATGAATAAACATTTTTAAAAAAATTTTTAAAGCTTTTTTTAAAATTTTACAGAGAATATGAGCAGGGGAGAGGGGCAGAAGGTGAGAAAGTGTGTGTGTGTGTGTGTGTGTGTGTGTGTGTGTGTGTGTGAGAGAGAGAGAGAGAGAGAGAGAGAGAGAGAGAGAGAGAGAATTTAAAGCAAGCTCCATGTTTATTGCAGAGCCTAAGGTGGGGCTCGATCCCATGAACCTGGGGTCATGACCTGAGCTGAAATCAAGAATCAGACACTCAACCAATTGAGCCACCCAGGTGCCCCAGAACAGGCATTCTTAATATCTTTTATAATGTAAACTGTTAGCTGTTTGGTTCAGACTACAAACACTTTCTCAAAATAGTCTGTAAAGGTATAAAGTAAAACACATGGAACTTCACAGGAAACCAATCATATCGGAATATTAAAAAGCAAAAAATTTAAAAAGCGAATATATGAGAAAGCAACACGTGTACTTATAACACATTGAATAACAAGATTGGTGGCAAGTCTACAATTCTATTGTGACTTTCAAAGTAATGAAGATTGTAAACAATCCTTTGAGGCATCTGCAGTAACTTGCATGTGATTTAAAAATATCTGTTAATTTTTCGTGTTGATAACTCACTAATAACACCAATAGAGTTCACTGTGTATATTCATGTTTGAAGGAAGTGCTAAATTTAAAGTATCAATTAATGGAAATAGAGATGCAAGATTTTCCCCATCCAATTTCATGCAGCTCTGAATCAAGTAAGTAGTCCTCTTTAAATGAGGATCCTGGACCTACCCTACTGCCTTTGACAAGGGAAATACTTGTGAGTGTAATGGTTGCATGCTTTCCAGAAGGTGTCAGGCTTGCATTTCTGAAGACTGAAATCTAGTTGCTGCTAAAATCTTCCCCAAACAAACAACTCTGCTGGCTTAACTTTTACAGCAGATAATCCACCAAATTGAGTCATTGAAAATCAGGTCAAAGTGCTGATTTCAAAAGAAACAAAGAGCTTCAAACAAACAAATTCTACAAGGACTAACAAAGTGTTGTCTGAATTAAGAAATCTTATGACAAAAAAAAAAATCTGAAGAAAGAATTGCTTTCCTGCCTTGCAGTATGAAGACAAGATTTATGTTGTCAGAAAGGATCAGACACTGTGAAATTTTTGAAAATACATCACAGTCGACTTTTGGTTGAAGTTGGATAATTTATATCCTCACAGAGGGGTCCATAAAGAGGAGGATTATAGAAGAGAAGAGATACTGAAAATCCAGTCTGTAAACAGAGACTCCTGGGTACAAAGCAGGGATTAGGCCATGATTCTTCCTTTCATCTGAGTTGTGCCCTTAGAATTCTTCATACTCTCCAAGAAAACAGAATTTGTTGGAAATCTAGTGCACTGAGTAAAAGATGTGTCCTAGAGAAGTCATTGTTTGCAAAGGGACCATATAGGCTTCTGACACATCTAACGAATATGTGCTCGTTAGCGAATTTTCTTATACAAATGATTTATTAGTGGATAGATTCAACTTATATTCATTGAATTTTGGGGAATTACTTTTATTCCCCCCTGATTTTCATATAATTTGTCATTGATCACCATTAGAAAATAACCTTTGTAGAAGTCTGCATTATTTTTCCCAGTTGTTTGTCCTCCCTAGAGAGTACTAATGTTAAACTTGGCCAAGTGACTTACTTTTGCTAATGATATATAAGCAGACATGATATATGTCAGGTCCAAGCGGAAATTTTAATAGCCACCGAGTGGTTCCACTATCTCTTTTTCTCTTTCTTTTGTTTCAAGAATGATATGTCCTAGATTAGAACTCTTCCTAAAGCTTGTATTGCAGAAGAAAAAGACATGTGGAAAAGAGTGTCAGGCTACTGTGGCTGAAGTAATAGAAGTAAGGAAAAAGTCCATATTGCTGCAAGTTATTGCTATTTGGAGGTTGGTTGTCACATAGGAAAACTCAGTGAAAGTTGACTAACCCAAATTCTAGGTCTTTAATTTTCAATTTTCTTCCTCCCTCCTGGCTAGACTAGTTATTGAACTATAAGCAAACTAAAATAAGTTTACTATGGATGCTTCTATTTAATGACCACTCAAGGGGAAACAAAACCTTATCATTTTCTATCTTTAATCTACTCTTCCTCTTCTTCCTCTCCCTCTTCCTCCTCCTTTTTGTCTTTAACTAAATCTCATTTATCAGTACCTGCTGGCTATGGAAACTTTCTAGATACTTGCCAAGAAAACATAATTGTTGTATTTGGGGACAAGTTGCTGGTTCCCAGGAAAAGCTTCTGGGTCTCTTGGGCTGGCCAGTCATGGCTTTGCTCTTTCTTCAAATAGAAAGAGAATGGAATCTAAAGATAAACTTTATTCTTAAGGAGACAAAGTTACATTGACCATATGTCATGGATTTTGAGGTAATCCCCATTTCAAATATCTACTCTCATTAACTCAGTGGTATGTTTAAGTGTGCAAATTTTGCTTCTAAAAATAGTTATCTTAAGAGAGTGTGTGATTTTACTTATATAAAGTTCAAAATAGGCATAACCAAACTACACTGTTAAGTCAGGACAGTGTTTATCTTTTGGGGGAGAAATGGAGTGGCAGTTAGGTGGAGGCATGGATGGGACTTCTTTGAGGTCATACTATCCTGTTTCTTATCCTTGGAAGACAGATGAGTGCTCACTTTATGATTATTTAAGTTTTGTGTATATTTCTCTGTAAATGGTACTTCCTAATAAAACAGTTTTAAAAATGTGATTGCTGTAGCCATAGCCTATTCAAAACACATATGACATTAAAAGCTTGAGAATTAACAAACATAGAAGGCCCACTTTGTCGTGTAATTAAGAAAAATGCTCTCTCCATTCATTCTGGCTTTCCTGGACTAGGAACTGAGTGCAGTTCAGTTTAGCATTTTTTTTCTATATTGAGTGTTCTTATTTGTTGTTGTTTGTTTTTACGTACTTTTTATTGCTATTGGGCAAATGACATTAATTAGGTAATTGTTTAATAGGTAATTATATATTACAACAGGTAATTATATAATTAAGTAATCCTATAATAAACTATGCTGCCACACATACTATTAAAAAGTACAGGGCAGCGGCGGCGGCGGCGGCGGCTCGGCAGGCGGGTTCAGGCTTCGGGGGCCAGCCACCGCCATGATCCTGCTGGAGGTGAACAACCGCATTATCGAGGAGACGCTCGCGCTCAAGTTCGAGAACGCGGCCGCCGGTAACAAACCAGAAGCAGTAGAAGTAACATTTGCAGATTTCGATGGAGTCCTCTATCATATTTCAAATCCTAATGGAGACAAAACAAAAGTGATGGTCAGTATTTCTTTGAAATTCTACAAGGAACTTCAGGCACATGGTGCTGATGAGTTACTAAAGAGGGTGTATGGGAGCTTCTTGGTAAATCCCGAATCAGGATACAATGTCTCCTTGCTATATGACCTTGAAAACCTGCCTGCATCCAAGGATTCTATTGTGCATCAGGCTGGCATGTTGAAACGAAATTGTTTTGCCTCTGTCTTTGAGAAATACTTCCAATTCCAAGAAGAGGGCAAGGAAGGAGAGAACAGGGCAGTTATCCATTATAGAGATGATGAGACCATGTATGATGAGTCTAAAAAGGACAGAGTCACAGTAGTCTTCAGCACAGTGTTTAAGGATGACGACGACGTGGTCATTGGAAAAGTGTTCATGCAGGAGTTTCAAGAAGGACGCAGAGCCAGCCCCACAGCCCCACAGGTCCTCTTTAGCCACAGGGGACCGCCTCTGGAGCTGAAGGACACCGACGCTGCCGTGGGCGACAGTATTGGCTATATTACCTTCGTGCTCTTCCCTCGCCACACCAACGCCAGCGCTCGAGACAACACCATCAACCTGATCCACACATTCCGGGACTACCTGCACTACCACATCAAGTGCTCCAAGGCCTATATTCACACAGTATGCGGGCAAAAACATCCGACTTCCTCAAGGTGCTGAACCGTGCACGCCCGGATGCCGAGAAAAAAGAAATGAAAACAATCACGGGGAAGACGTTTTCATCCCGCTAACTCTTGGGAACAGGAAGAGGCGGCAGCTGGCAACTGAAGGCTGGAACACTTGCTACTGGATAATCGTAGCTTTTAACGTTGCACCTCTTCAGGTTCTTGAGAGATTCTCCGTTTGGTTCCATTTTGTACACGTTTGGAAAATAATCTGCAAAAACGAGCTGTGCTTGCAAGGACTTCATAGTTCTCAAGAATTAAAGAAAAAAACAGAATTCCACTTGATCAACTTAATTCC
>NC_043705.1:120294536-120339707 GCF_006229205.1 Suricata suricatta
AGGGAAAAACCTCCTAGACCTCCACCGCAGCAATCTCCTACTTGACGCATCCTCCAAGGCAAGGGAAATTAAAGCAAAACTGAACCCTTGGGACTTCATCAAGATAAAAAGCTTCTGCAAGGCAAAGGAAACAATCAAGAAAACTAACAGAATGCTTTTTAATAGCCATGCTGTTATCAGCCAAGAGAGGAAACACCATATCAGATACAACTCTCTAATCTAGAAGAGAAAAGCAAGCAATAACACATTAGCTCAGTAGGTAACAATTTCAGAGACAAAGCCAATGATGCCACCGTAAGAGTATGCAAAAAGGAGATACTTCTCTTGCCTCCATCAATTCCGGGCAGATTCTCTGACTCTTCAAGGCTCCCTTTGATCTTTGATTCTCTTGCATTTCTCTTTTCATACAAGCCTCTTCAAATGCAGCTTCAGACACAGCCCTAGAGCCTTCAGCAGCACCATACTCCTATCTACAACTAAGAAACTGAGTTCTCAGTTGGTGCCTTGATATGAACTCAACCCTCTCAACTTTCTGGCCAGATCTGCAAAGCTTCTGGAATTCTGTGACCTGGAGAGCTCAGCCCTGGGGGCTCTGAGGTCAGAGGAGAGTATGAAAATAAAGATCATCGAGGGAACTGGATTCTGCTTTCCACGTCTCCAAGACGGCTCAGGATATATTTCCCAAACTTTTCTCCCCACCAACCAAAAGTTAGAAAAGAAAAAAAAGAAAGAAAGAAAAGAACTGTCAGACTCATTTTAAATGAATTCAACTTGGGCCCATGCATGACAGCCCATAAGGAAAACTATATTTGCCAGTCTCTCCTGCAGTTAGATATGGCCTTGTGACTAAATTCTGGCCAAGGGAATGAGCATGGTTACAAATGCAACTCCTCATTTCTATGGAATGTGGCCGCAACGGCAGGCCAACCGGGCTGGGACGTAGGGAATAACCCATGGACAGCCCAACAGCAAGCTAAAAGGAGGCCAGGTGTTTGATACGTTGGCAGATCAGAGAGACCTTACCAGCTCTGACTTTCACATGAGAAAAAGACATTCCTATCTTGTATCAGCTCTCGTTATTTTCAGTCTCTGAAACATGTAGCCAAACCTGTATCTCACCTGTGGCAGCGGCCTTCTAGCCCAGGGGTTCTCCGAAGAAGAGTTGTGATTTTCTCCCCTGGGAAACATTTGGCAGTTTCTGCACACATTTTTGGCTGTCACGTTCGTGGGTATGGGGAGGAGGTTGCTGCTGATATCTAATGAGTAGAGGCCAGGGATGCTGCTAAACACCGCATAGTGCACAAGGCAGTATATTATGCAGCCAAAATATCAATGTGTTGAGGTTGATAATCCACAAAGCACTTCAATTAGCAGTGAAGAGAATCTAAGGCACAGGTGGGTGCCACACAGGTTTGTAATTGGGCTGGGCAACTGTCTAGCTCTGATGCTCTGCTCATTGCTTTTTTATTTTTAATCATAACTATACCATTTTGCCACCCCCAAAACCAGATCCATTCTATTCTCTGTTTTCCCTATTTATTTAATGGGAGAATAAAAAGAGAGACATAGGGTGTAAAACACTAACAAAAAAGGCATACCCTTTTTCTGTCTAGAGTCAACAATGTCTTATCACAAGGTTTTATTGAACAACTATTTGGTATAAATCTCTAGGCTGGATGACAGTTTTAAATCTCGGTGGGGAACTATGGCATATGTAAAATAAGAGGTCAAGCAATGCGACGGAACACATGGCAGCATCCAAGAGGGGGCCCTGCAGCGTGTGGCTGGAGATGGAGAAGGGACATCACGGCAGCCGTGGTGGGCAGTGTTGGTGACAGAGCCGGGCCTTCCAGCCCTACAGACTTCCCACCCAGATGTGACGGGTTTGGGACATTAGAGTCCTCACCCAGATTGCACAGCCCCTGGGCACAGGTCCTCCCCTAGGAGTTGGTAAAAGACCCTGGGTTTGCCAGACTACTCAGCACCCCTCTTCTCCTTCTCACGGTAGTAGGGTTCTGCTTTTCCTGTGCAAAACTGCTCACTCCCATTCCATAGGATCCTGGCAAGGATTCCAGCTATAGGACTCTGCTGGGTATATTCTAATTGTTTCTCCAGATCCTCTCTCTACCCTTCTCTGTGTCCCAGAAGCCTAATGACTATAGCTTATGCTGACATAATGCTTCGAATACCCCTATGACCAAAAAGTGTCCCCTCACTACTTATCCACGGTCCTCCTGAGACACAAGAGCTGACCTGACAGGTGTCTTCACTACAGTGATGAGAGCTGCCCTGGTGAGCAGGGAAAAACCAAAGCAGAAACAAAACACTAACACCCACATTGAAAATCCACCATCAAGTGCTGCTGCTTCTGCCAAGTCACTTAACCTCTTGACCTTCATTTCTCACACTCTGGAAAACTGAGATCAAGTTAACCCCTGGAAATGGGTCTAGAAAGGGAAGGATTTAGGTATACTTGAGTGGTGTTAGTGGTGGCGGTGGTGGTGTTAGTGGTGGCGGTGGTGGTACTGGGTATTTTTTTCCTTTGGTGGTGAAGGGAGGTCTGAGGTGGTCTTGGAAAGGCTAATATGCTGATCCACTGACAATTCCAGAACACAGGCATTTCCTGTCATCCAGCTGATGAGTCTGATTCGATTTTGAGGACAGCTTGGAGCCTGGTGGTGACAGGATCTGGAGCACGCCCCCCGGCCCTTCTTGTCCTGCTACTGCCTCTCACTCTGGGACACGCTCACATCCTGAATGTGCTTCCAGAGAGGCCCCCTTGTTGTGACCCTGCAGAGTTGGCCCTGGGAAGGCCTCCTCCACCAGGAAGGCTTCTGGCCTCCCCCTTTGACTGCAGGGAGGCTCGTCACAAGCACAACGAAGCTTTGAGAGACAGAGGAGCCCAACGATTACCTGACGTAACTGTGTGTGGTGTTGTAAATAAAAAGCCTGAGTGAAAGGGTCCAGGAGATGTTTCATGTAACACTTGCCCAGAGAGAAAAGCAGGAAGTCTCTAGACACTACAAGAAATTCCCCCAGAGGTCAAGACCGTGGCAGCAGGAGGGCAAGCAGACATCTTCCTGCCTCTTCCTTTCTCTCTCTCTCTCTCTCTCTCTCTCTCTCTCTCTCTCACTCCCATGAGCCAAGTTTCTCCACCTCAGATTGATCTCTGGGTTAGCCCTCGGCAGACCCGTCCCTTGTAGTTTCAGGATGTGCCATTTGTCCACTCTCTGCCGTGCCCACACCCCTGCGAATTAGCTGTTCATCCTCCCCTGGCCCCTCGGAGAAAGGCAGACACTCAGGGAAGGGAGGCGCCCCAATCCTTCTCGCCACACTTATTCTGATATTTAAATTCTGCAATGTTTGCTTTAGTGAAGCTGCTTCATGAAGAGAATGTAAACGTGCCATATTGGTCATCCTGTGTCCCAAACATGACTTCCCAGGGAAAGGGGTCATGCTGTTTCTTAGTTGCAAGCCACGACCACACTATTTCTACCCTTTACGTGGTTGACCGTACATTGTTAGTCCTAACGCCAGACTTTGTAATTAGTTTCTTTAAATGTTTTTTTTTTTAATTTATTTTTGAGACAGAGAGAGACAGAGCATGAGCGGGGAGGGGCAGAGAGAGAGGGAGACACACAATCTGAAGCAGGCTCCAGGCTCTGAGCTGTCAGCACAGAGCCTGACGCGAGGCTCGAACCCACGAATATGAGATCATGACCTGAGCCGAAGTCAGAGGCTTTATCAACTGAGCCACCCAGGCACCCCTGTAATTAGTTTTGAGGCTTTGGGAACATTGCTTCTTTTCTCTGTGCCTCAATTATATCATCTTAACAAAAAAGGAGGGAGGTTGACTTATTTTTTGAGACAGAAAGTGTAAGCGGGGGTGGTGGGGCAGAGAGAGAGGGGAACAGTGGACTCTGCGATGCTGACAGCAGTGAGCCCGATGTGGGGCTCAAACGCCTGAACTGTGAGATCATGACCTGAGCCAAAGTCGGATGCTCAACTGACTGAATCACCCAGATGTCCCTGACTTAAAGGTTGTTTTAAATCCCTTTCTGCTCTAAGGGATTGAGCTTCTGTTATTCTTCATAAACTCTCAAATGTCCTGGGTTAATATTTCCTTTGTTTACATGTGTCAGTATATATTTTATTGTGCTTTTTATTAATTTTTTAACATTTATTCATTTTTTGAGAGACAGAACATGAGCAGGGGAGAGGTAGAGAGAGAGGGAGACACAGAACCCAAAGCAAGCTCCAGGCTCTAGGTTCTGAGCTTTCAGCATAGAGCGTGATGCAGGCCTCAAACTCATGAACCATGAGATAATGACCAAGCCAAAGTCAGATGCTTAATTGACTGAGCCACCCAGATGCCCCATTTTTATTGTGTTTTTCTAAATAACTATTTTATTAACAAGGATCATTAATAATGTCTTTGCAGTGGGAATATTAATAGGTCAGATGGGGGGGGTAAGGCCACGTACAGCAGGACACTGATTATACAATAAACAAACCAGAAGAGGGCCCTGTGGTGACTCCAGAATGCTGGAAGACAAGAAAACTGGAAGGAAAGCAGAACACGACATAGCACTGCAAAGGATTTATGAAGAGCAATGCGCGCACACACACACACACACACACACACACACACACACAAGCATGGAGACAGCTCTTCTCCATGTATAGCCCTTTCCACGGCCAACAAAACAGGCAGTGGAAATTTCCAGCACAACAGACAAGCAGGTTCCAGTCATTAACTCTCTGCTCCCTGAACTTTTGCAAGGCTTCATGGTATTTGTAGGCTACCTCTGACCTTAGCTTTAGAAATTGTAAATTTTCCATGTCCTTTTCTCGGCCGAGTGCTTGTTCTCTTTGTTAAATGATGGAAAACTTCCTAATATTTAAGTTCAATTGTTCAATTTCTTTTTGAGACAATCATCAGTTAATTGGACAGATTTTTCAAGAATCATATTTTGAGAGCACTAATGATGGTACCAAATAGCAAATAAAAGTATGTGCCCTGGGCTCTCCATATTGCTGTCAGTTTAGAAATAAGAATGTTTACTTTTGAACTAATGAATAAACTTGGAGAAAACATGCACAATTACCATTTAGCCTGCCTTCCAGTGGGAAATGAAGGCTCCCTGAGGTTTCACTGTTGGCTTTTTTATTTCCCTCTTTCCAAACAAGTAGCATCTTGGGAGTAGAGGTGGTCTGAGCCTAATTTCAAAGAGCTTCTGACTTCAGCTGGTGCTGTCAAAGCCTCTGACAAGAAACAGATAGTGACAGCCGCCGCAATACACACTATTAAAAATGGCAGTGACTGAAGGCTTCCTGTCTGCCAGGTGCTGTCCTAAGTCCTTTCTAAAGTAGATACTATTCTTCTCATCCTTGTTCTACATTTGAGGAACCAGTTTAGAGATGTCAGGTAGCTTGCTTGAGGGCTTGTGGCTAGCACGTGCAGAATCGGGGTTGCATTCAAAAGCCAGAGTCTGATTTTTTTTATTTCTTTAAGTCTATTTATTTTTGAGAGAGAGAGCACGTGCAAGTGAGGAAGGGGCCGAGAGAGAGAGAGACAGCACATGTATAACAATCCCAAGCAGGCTCTGAGCTGTCAGCACTGACCCCAATACAGGGCTTGAACCCATAAACTGTGAGATCATGACCTGAGCTGTAACCAAGAGTCACGCCTAACCGACTGAGCCACCCAGGCGTTCCCAGAGACTGACTTCTCAACCGTTCTGCTATACTATCTACTTGGAAAGCTTTTTGTTTTCTAACCTATCTAGTAATTGATTCTGAGCACTACCCTCTCCTCCTGCTCCCCATAATACCACTCAATTGGGCTACGAATGAGGGTTAAACCAAACAAACAATTCAATTCTGTTTATTGAATATTTATGGCGATCCTACAGTTTTTTGGGCATCATGCTAAGCTATGCATGGGGACTACATAGATAAATAACCAAGGTCACAACATTTATGAGGAGAACGTATTTATAACTATAGCTGAATGACAGCTATAAGCAGAATGTGATTCGTGATAGAAACACCAATAAGGGGATGAGGAGAGTAAGAAATACATTTAAATGGAAAATCTGTGCTGTTTTCAGGTATTCTTGAACTGGATTTTAAAGAATGGCTAGGACTTTAAAAATTAGGATTGCATATGGGGCACGCAGGTGGCTCAATTGTTTAAGTGTCCAAGTTCAGCTCAGGCCATGAGCTAGTGTTTTATGAGTTTGAGCCCAGCATTGGGCTCTGTACTGACAGTGCAGAACCTGCTTGGGATTCTCTCTCCCTTTCTCTCTTTCTGCCACCCCCACCCCAACTTGTGCTTGCTCTCTCTCTCTCTCTCTCAAAATAAATAAATAAACTTTACCAAAAAATAAGATTTGCATAGCGAGGGGATTCCAAGGACAAGACACAGCAAGGTCCCGGAGCCTACCGCTGGGCTATCCTTGTCTAGGTTGCTCTCCTGAGTAGGTAAATGAGTCATGGAATCAGGAGGATTTATGAAACTCTTACATAAAGGTATCCTCAGAAGGGCGAGGCTCAGAGCAGAGTTCCCTTTTCCCATCAAGAACCATAGCAATCTAAGGGTGCCTGGGTGGCTCAGTCGGCTAAGCGTCTGACTTTGGTTCAGGTCATGATTTCAAGGTTAATGAGTTACAGTCCCATGTTGGGCTCTGCAATGACAGCTCAGAGCCTGGAGCCTGCTTCAGATTCTCTATCTCCCTCTCTCTGCCTCTCTCTCCCGCTTGCACTCTCTCTCAAAAATAAATAAATAAAAACATTTAACGGAATTTTTTAAAAAGAACCACAGCAATCTATGAATACCACCCCATGTGTGGTGGGCAAAGCCACGAGCCCACCAAGGTGGTAAATCCCCTTGGTCCCCGGCCAACCCACACAGACCAACCCAGGGGCTAGTTGGCAGGACATGCCTGGCCGGTGTGGCAGGTACATCTGGTTCTGTTATCCTGCTGGCAGCCATGTTGATTGGTCCAGCTCTGGAGATACTGATTTTTGAATACTATTAAAAAGGAGAGAGTCCTTTTAAGGGGTCACAATATCCTGAAAGCAAAAGAACCTCAAGTAGTTAAATTTGTTTCTTGTTTGTGGGTTTTGTATATCTATTTATGCTGAATTTACTGTTCATAAACTGCTTGTAGTTAATTTCATCAATGCATATTTTGCTTTTTGAAATAATTCCTCTCGCTGTCTTCATAGAGTCCCAAGTTAAAGGATCCCTTGGGGGGAAGAGTAGGAATTGTATTATATGTTCCTTTAAGAGGTCTGGGATAATTCATAAGAGCATTACAAAGGCAGTTAGTGGATGGGGTTTGGGGAAGGGGTGATCTAGAGGGGGAAATTCATGGAGATGGCAGAGACAAGGGTTGGATGTATGACATTTCACTGATTATCCTTTATATTTGTTATTTTTTGACCCGTGTCAATGTGACATCACTGAGAAAAATAAGCAAATAAACTGATAAAAGAACTTCAAATAACCATGTATTTTTGAAAATGCATAGACTATCTCTGGAAGGAGGACACTGAAGAAACTGATCACAAAAGTCACCTCCAGGGAGGACAGGGTGGTCAGGGGCCGAAAAGGAAGGAGGCTTACTTTATTCTCTCACACATGAATACCTTGAATTCTGTGCTGTGTATAAAGATGATCTGTTCATGGATAAATAGCCCTAAACTACAATGGCCCTTCTGATGACCCGCATGAAGGATTCGGGCAGAAAGCCCAGCAAGGAGTGACCCAGACCTTTGCAAAGCCCGCTGCTCATACTGGAAAGGCCTCTTGGCCTAAAGCAAAAGGGTCTCCTCTGAATGGCTAATGCCTAAGCCCTAAGAATTTGAGTTTCACTTATTTTAGAAAGGGTTTCCTCTCTGTTTTTCTAGGAAGGATCACAGCTTTGGGGACCATTTCCAGACAGCAAACATGTAAATGTCCTGGTGAGAAAAGGCCAAGGAAAATAGAAGTAATAACAGGAAATCCTTCTACCACCCCCAATCCTTTAAAGTTTTTTTTTTAGTGAGAAGAAAATAAAATGCCTTAGGAAAGGGTTACATTGTATTCAATTTCCCAGGTTTCTCCCTCCTCCTGCAGAAACAACTCCAAGCATTTACGTGAAATAGCTTATTAGATCCTCTTCAGAGTAGGGTTTAAAGCAGTAGGGAAAGAACAGAGGCCACCAGGCTCCTGGGTGGGGAAGGGACCCTCCAGAGACACAAGGTTTACCTTGGGTCAGATCAGTTGGGCTGTTGTGAGAACACTGTAACTAGAGAACAAATACACTCCCTTCGTTGGGCCAGTAATGCAGGAGAAGCCTGTGTGTGTTGGGGTCCGGGGGAGGGCAGCAGGGTGCAGGGGGTGCTGTGCCCACTGGCAGGTGGAGAGTCCTGCTGTAAACAAGCCCCTGCCCAGGGAAGAAAGAGGCAGAGAGTTAGTAATGATCAGAATTGCCCCGAAACATCCTTGTGCCTGAGATGAACTTGACATTGCCTTGAATATCCAAGAACATACATTTTTCTCAAATACTAGATGGTCTCATTCTTTAGTCCAGGAACTAAAGAATTTAGATAGAAAGAGCAAATTCTTCTAAAGGCTTGGACTTCTAGCGGGCAGAGGAGTGCATGCCTTCAACAAAATATACTGGGTTTCTCTTTAAGTGACTTAATTTTACACAAGGGAATGATAAAGGGAAATGTAAAAAACAAGCCGAGGTTGAGTGATCCGACATGTTTTTTCTGGATTGCAAGGTTTAATAGCTCCAAAAACAGTTTTAACTTCAGTTTTGTGGATATGTCTGGTTTGGGGATTTCTCTCCCTATGGCTGAAGCAATCAGCAATATGAAAATGTGTGTTTCATCTGGTCACACATCCTGATTAGGAAGCTCTAAAGATTCTCTTTCCTACCTAAATCAAATTTACTGCCCTTCCTTGCTGGCAGTGTCTTCTGCAACATGATCATGAATTTACTCAGGCTCATTTCCGTGACTTCACTGCTAGCCACCCCTGCTTTATTTGGTCTGGGTCTCCTCACAGTCTCCAGAAAACATACTTTCTTCCATCTCCTCTTGCCTTCTGACTTGTCCAGTTTCTTCCTTTAAGAACCAAGTCAAATTCTAATTTCCATGAACATTTCCTTAAGTGGCGAAGCCTTTACTGATCTCTCCTCTGAATAGCACATGGTTATGTGGCACTTATGGGACTAAGTCATGTCTACTTCTGGGATTCTGACACATCTGTGTAGACAAGTGAATAGATCTATTTGCATGAACTGAAGAGATGTTGCCCAGGACCTTAGGGCTGGAACTTCCTGGTAAAGACATATCCACGTTAGAGTCAGCATGGGTGACAAGGTTGGCTAACCCTTTGACTTCAGATTCATGGTGTGTGTCATTCACATTATCTTCTGCCACAGTGCCGGTTTCTTTGGGATTCTATTAACAGTATGTAAATGAAAGGTGAAGGGAAGCATTCAGGCTAAGTGTCTTATTTAACATCCCAGTGATGTTTTGGCATTTTGAAAACCTGAGGCCATTAATTATTAATTCCTTATTAATAATTCCTTAGGGAGATAGTGGTACCTGGTGAAAACTGCGGGAATGTCCATAAAAAAGGGTTGCCAGATAAAATACTGGTTGCCCATGTAAATGTAAATTTCAGGTAAATAACAAATACCTTTTAGTATATCTCATAGAACATACGGAGCATATTTATACTAAAAATTGTTTGTTTATCAAATTCAGTTTTAACTGGTGACATATTTTCAATTGGCAAATGTAGCAGCCCTGCTATGAGGGACAATTGTGCCTGAAAGAGGGTAAAATGTCCATTGGGGTTCAATAGGTCCTAGAGGAGGGAGTTCAGATATGATAATTAGAGGACTGGCAGGCTTCCCTTTCTGAATAAAAAGACAAAGCATTGAGGAGAGGAAACCTTTTGAATGCTTCCACTTGCTTCATGTTTTTGAGTTACTCATGATGCCTGGGGTGGTGACAGCCACCTAGAGATCATGGGCTATAAGTGGACAGATGAAAAGCTAAGGTTCCTGAAGAGTGAAGCAAAAGGTTGGAAAGAGCATATGTTTTTTTAAAGACATTGTTGAGCTCCATCTAGGGAGGCCTGACCTTCCCTGAGACAAATCTGGATTGGCTCAGTACTTGAATAACATTTGGATTATGCTAGGAAGAAAGAAGGAGGAAATAGATGCTGGGCAGGCTGTCAACAATGTCACTAGCTCTGTATCCAGCAAATGCATGGATAGGTAGACCCTCCGTAGACATTGATTTTTTAGGCCCCCATTACTGACCACAGCACACTAGGATTCTGAATAGAAGTACAGAAATTAGAAGTCTAGGGAGCGCCTGGGTGGCTCAGTCGGTTGAGCGTCCAACTTCACGCATGGTTCATGAGCTCAAGTCCTGCATCTGGCTCTGTGCTGACAGCTCAGAGCCTGGAACTGTTTCAGATTCTGCATCTCTCTCTCTCGGCCCCGCCCCTACTCATGCGCATGCGCGTGCTCTCTCTTTCAAAAATAAATAAACATTAAAAAATTTTATAAAAAGAAGTCCAGGAAGAAAATGAAGATAGGAAGTATACTGCAGTAAGTGTGCTGGTATTCCCCTTTCTTTGTTGTTGTTGTTGTTGTTGTTGTGTGTGTGTGTGTGTGTGTGTGTGTGTGTGTGTGTGTTCAATAGACTAGCAGCATGGTTGAATGTCAGGCATAGCTGACATATTTAAAAAGATTAAATGACTAACATTCCCTTTGAGATCCCTGCTCACATAGTCTTCTTTCATCCACATGGGGCCACTTGATCCCGTACTGCCATTACTCCCATATCCTCTTACATGTACATCCCTACTCAGTCACTTGAAAATCTCTTTTCAGTACTCATGGAGAATTTAAGGAGCCATAACTCAAAAAACACAAATGTAGTAAACTGCCATTTATCAGTCATTCTCTGAACTCATACTAAGCTTCACATCTGACTGCCTACTTTTAGATTTCTCAGAGTTGTGAAGTATTCAATGTTTTCATTGCTTAAGATACTGTCAGGTTCTGTTGCCTGCAGATGGAAGCATCCCCAGCTGATAAAGAAGCTGATGTGTTCTTCTTGTTTGTGAGCACATGTGAATCAACCTTTAACAACTCCCAGAAATATTTAGGGGAAGATTTCCAGGAAAGTGGAGTCCTAAATTATCAGGTAATGGAGTGAACCACCAAACATGGGTTACATTTAGCATCTCTGTTGAAAAGTAGATATTGGCTATGAGTGAGCATTAAACCTCCATGTGGACTTCAACACCTGAGAACCCAGAGATTTTCCTTGACATTCCTATTCCTCAACTGCATGACTCAATACACATTTATTAATTGATTAATTAATGTGTTTAATTGATTTATGGAGGATTTCCAACTTAATCTAAACCTGGAAGGGAGGATTTGAAAGATGGTGTGGAAAAGAATATTGTGGGTTAGGAGATATAAGAACAGAGGTCCTGGAACAAGTCATTAGCATGGCATTTTTAGTGCATAAGGATTAGATCCCCCCAAAAGGATTAGTAAGAGTTTTTTTTTAAGTCTATTTATTTATTTATTTATTCTGAGAGGGAGAGAGAGAGAGAGAGAGAGAGAGGGTGGGAGGGAGGGAGAGGGAGAGAAAGGAGGAGAGAGAAAGAGAGAGAGAGGAAGAGGGAGAGAATCCCAAGCAGGCTCTACATTGTAAGTGCACAGAACCCAATGCAGGGCTTGAGCTCACAAACCATGAGATCATGACCTGAGCCAAAACCAAGAGTCAGACAGTTAACCAACTCAGCCACTCAGGAGCCTCAGATTAATAAGAGTTTTATGACTAAAAGAAACAAATGCTACCTCTAGATATATTGATAGGTGTTTGGGGCTGGGCAGTAGGTTGCTAGGGACCAGGGCAGTCCTTGAACAGTGGAGGAACACAAGGGGGAAGTACGATAAGGAAGTTCATTAGTCAGTAGCCTGTAGGACCTATTAAGAGAAAGACATTGGTGACATAGAAAGGCAGTTAGGGAGCTCTTAAAGTAATTGAGGGATAAATTATAATTGTGATAAGGAAGCAGATAGGGAAAAAAGTGAATCCTAGAAATAGTTTGGTTGAAGGACTGACAGAAGGCAAGAGAAAAGAAGTGCTAACATTTGCTTGGTGCCTACTCCATCCAAACACTTCACAGGCACTACCCCATTTAGTCGTTATGAGTTATATTATCACTGTGAGTTATAGCATTGTACTCTCCATCCAGTGGGGGGACCCAACCTGTAAACATGTAGTGATTTCACAGAGTAACAATTGTTCTAATAGAAGTATTTATAAGAAAGCTATTGGGTATCCAGGAAAGAGGCATGGACCCAAGGAATGTCTTGAAAGATGCATGGAAATTTAACCGAAAAGTCTGAGGAGAACATTCCAGACAGTATGTGCACAAGCATACATTTGGCAAAATCTTTGTCTGTGGTGTCTTCTGGAGAATTCATTAGTACCAAGGAGTTTCTCTGAGATATTTGAGTGAGGTATTTTCAGGCCAGGGAAGGGGGGCTTTTGGAGGCCCTTAAATAATACCATGTAGTTAACTACCAATTTTGCATCTTAGAAAAACTATAGCCATAGTCAGTAGTGGGAACACTTCCAGAGCTTTCTGCTGGAAGTAATGCTCCATGATGTGGTGATGGAAGGTGGGAAAGTATTGAAGTTCTTCTATGTCCTTCATCTTTCCACCATTCTAGATTCTCCAGGGCCACCTGTCCCTTCCCCTGATCCCCACCCCTACTTGTTTTCCTGTCCATGCCAGAGGCTATACATATTCTGAGCACAGACAGCTAGACGGCACTTTCTATGTCCCTCAGCTATTTGCTCCTAGAGCTGACTACACCCTCCTCCTCTGCTCCCTTCTTGAATATTGCAGACCCTCCTTCTCATAACACCCTGTGGCTGTGGCTTTCTGACATTTGGTCCATAACCCCTGGAGCATGACAGAGACCTCCTGCTCAAAACTTCCAGTGTTCAGGACATTATTTGCTTGCTTGTTTGTTTTTTGATTTTTGGTTTTTTTCCTCTGCTGCCATTGGAGATAGGCAGGAGACCTCAGATAACCCTAATATTGGGAGGGATCATTGCAGTCTCCGAGAATAAATGCTCTAGTTCTGGGAGGGGTGGGGTGGCTTCATATGCACTCCCTGTCATGCCCCCTTGCTTGACCAGTTGGAACCTGGGGCATTTGGGAAAGATAAGGAGTCTTCTACAATTTGTCCAAAAAGTTAGCAAAGACTTCCATGTTTCTACTCTAATTCTGCTGCCACTTCAAACCTATATTTCAAAGCATCACGATATTAACATTCTCTTCATATGACTCTTCCTTTAAATAATTTCTAAGGAATGTGCCCAAGTGGCATCGGAGTAGGAGTCAAGAGAGGTGGCAGGCTGCAGACCTAACTTTTGGGTTGAATTCAGTCTCTATCCATCCATTATATACCCTTGAGCAAGACCTCACTTTTTCAAGCCTCATTTTCCCCATTTGTTAAGGGGATGCAACAGAGTTTGCTCCCTCCCTGTAGCACTTCTATGAGGGTTGGATCTGGTTACATATGTTATAGTGATATAGGAAGTATGAAGTATGATAGATGTGCATTATCACCCTACAGTGGGACAAAATAGCCAAGAGCAGCAACTCTGAAGCCAGACTTTGTTTAAAGCCAGGTTTTTTTCCCTCTGGAAAATGAGGATAATGATGCAGCCCAAAGCTCTAAATCTCCAAAGCTCGGAAACCTGAAACTTTTTATGAGTGAGGCACCAACACTTACTTGGTGACAAGATTGACCTGAGGGTTTTGATGATCTTTGTTTAGCCTATTTGGTGCAGAAGTCTCAGTGTGCTTGTTTACTGGGTCCTGAAATCATTACATAGTATGCGCTACATGCATGTACTATGTTTTCTAAAATACAGAAAATTCTGAATTGGAAACACATTTGGCCTCAAGGTTGATTCCAAACTCATAGGGCTGCTGTGATGATTAAGTAAACAGATTCAGGTAATGTTCTAAGCATAGTGTCTGGTCTGTAGTAGGTGCTCAGCTAATGTTAGCTGTCATTGCTGCTCCCTCTCTTGCCATAGCCCTTGACATCTTCTAGACCTGTTTCCCTATTTGTGCCTGTAACCATTCATGTCTAAGATCATTTCCATTCAAACTCTCAGCACTTGTCTTTCCTGAAGCTCCCGTCTTCCCAGCTCTCTGTCAAAATGCTCTCCTCATTTAAAACAGAAAATTCTTCCTGTAGCCACCTCATGTCCTCTCCCTCTGCCTTCTCGGTAATTAGTTGGATGGTCTGCTTGTAGGTGAAGGAGGCTGGGAGAGGGTTCTGGGAAGTATCCCACTGGTTCAGACTCCTAGTTCACCTTGACATACTTCCCATGGGCTGTGTGCTGGGATCCTATATGGGTGTGCAGCTCCTTCTCTTTTAAAAAATTTACTTCCACCTTTCTGGACTTCAGTTTCTCATGGGTAAAGCACAACAGTCAGCCTAGATGAAAGTTACAAGCCTCTTCCCTCCCTTGAATCCTACCTCCTGTGACGCTGCCCTAGAGCTGTTATCTCTGCATGCTGGGGAACCACAGGTGGGGAATAAAGGCTTCTTCCTTCAGCTCCAAGTACCTCCAACCTCAAAAAAGGCCAAATGCAAAGCATTTGCAAACTTTGTTACCAAGGAAACTAGGTCCTCTTTCTCCAGCTTTCTGGGCACTGAAACTAACCTGCTGTAGATGAATTGGACAGTCTCAAGTTCAAGGAGGCCCAGCCTGCTAGCTAGGGGACTGTAGGCAAGGTTGCCGTCCACTGACTGACATCAGAGGCCAAGCAGCACAGTGACCAGCACTGGTCAATAGACAGAAGGACTGTGCTAGAGGTGAGAGAGGTTGATGGAGAACTAGGAGAGGGGTGTTGAGAAGTGGTGAGGCTTCAGGTCAAGACTCCAGTGCGGAAGGGAGACTGAGGTATGAGGGAGGCTGGGTGATAATGGAAGCCTGGTGCTGTGGACTGGGTCACCCGATGGTGGAGATGAAACACCATAACCCTCAAGTCCATGGGCCCCAGGGCTCTTTGCTGGAGCATCACAGGCTGCCATGCTGCAGCAAGGCACTATTGAATGCAGCGAGACATAAATTCCCTTTATCCTTATGAAGGAGACCCCAATTTTGTTGCAGAAACAACATTATCAACTAGAAACACTAATATCCCAGGGTCTCAGTTGTGTTTGGTAAGATGTAAGCAGAAATCTCTGGGAGGAGCTGTGGGAAAGCCCATGTAAGGGGTCACTTCAGCTGGCACATGGCATTTGCCCTTTCCCCTTTCCCCTTTTTTCTGCCGGAAACTCAGACAGGACACTGAGAGGGAAGCAGCCATCTGGTGAATGGGAAGCATAAAGCACAAGCTAAGCTGGGTGGGAGTGGAAGCTGCAGGGAGCCTGAGGGCTGACAGCATGGGGCGCCCAGGAGAGCCCTGAATGCTCTGCAGCCTCTCGTCATGTGAGAAAAATCAGCTCTTGTTCAGCTAAGCAGCTGTGGTTGGGCTCTGTGTTACACCGACAGACCCAGTCCTAACGGGCACACATGTCCACCTTCCTGGGTGGTTGGAAGGATTAGATGAGATGCCTCAGGAGAATCTGAGGGTAAAGGAGAACCCAGCGGATAGAGTTGAGCACTCAGAATCCAGCTTTGGGACCTTGTCCTATTCTTGAGCCCCTGTAAGTGGTGGACACCTAAGCCACTGATATACTTTCTGTCCCCAACCTGATTAACTCCAGGCATAGTAGGGCAGGTGAAATCCTGTGACCACAATGGGAATGTGTCAGTAAATCCAGCTGCAAGGAAGCCATTTAGAAAAATCAGGGGAAGCAAAGCAGAGGATGACATGCATGGTGGTTTCTGAAAATCCATCTGCATTTCTAGAAGGAATTTCTCAGCTTATGTGTTATCAGTGGTAGTTCAACAGCACCTTCTTCACATTCAGAGTAGCATTCATTCATTTGCCAAATTCTTCCTGGGAGCCTACATTGTGTCAGGCACTGTATTCAGTGCTGGAGGTACAGAAGTGAGTAAGATATAATCCTTGAACTCAAACATCTCAAGCATCTTCCTTGGGTACCAGGTTTTTTGTTTGTTTGTTTGGAAATGGGGCTAGAAGATGAACAGTATGTTTGGATTAAATATGAGGGAAGAGAAAGCTCTAAATACTGAAATTGTTATCATTTTGTATCCTCTGACTGATGCTACAGGAATAATGCACTGGGGGTTTTGGGAGGTGGGGGATATTTCCAATCTAGCCTGAAGTGGAAAGTTACTGGCATGCTTAGAAGTAAGCTTCCATAATTATGGGCTGAGGTCAGACACAATATAGAGAGTCCTTAATTTCAAGCATTTCCTTGGGCTGTGAGTAAACTACCACCTGACCCAGGTAAGATATGCTACCTCCTTAATGGAAAATACCCAGGTGGTGGAAATTTTATGTTATTTAGAAATGGGAAGCCATTGGACCTTCGGTGATAACCCCTGCATCACACTCTGACCAGCTGAATGGCTGTACCAGCCTGCCATTTTTCATTTTTAGCTGCTCCTAACCAGATACTAGGGTATGTAGTATAAACCGTGCATCAGAATGCAGACTCTGGGGTAAGAACACCTGACTTTGAATCCTAACTTCTTCTTACCAGCTGGTGAGTAGCTGGGCAGTTACTTGACATCACTGAGTCAATAATTCCTGCCACTTAGGGTTGTCATAGAGATTATAAATAACATACAAAGGTTGGAGAGTGCTTGGCACTGAGTCAGAGCTCAACACATGGTAACTATGGGGGAAACGAGATGGAGAAGGGGAGAGAGAGTGGGAAATCTTTTCTCAAAGGGATGGTCTAATCTAGAGCCTGTTTGCCCCCCATCAGACCTTGTTGTGCGATCTCTGTCCAGACACATACCATCCTCATCAGACCCCAGATCCAGGTCAACCCTGTGCTGCAGAATTCTGCTCCGATCACCTCCAAGCTGCTGGGGCGGACTGGGGGAGCTTTCCAATTCTTTAAATGAAAGCTGCGTTTTGGTGGGTCTGCCAAATGAGTAGGTTTTGATACTCCACTGGATGAATCTGCTTTGTGAGGCTAGTTGAGGGTTTTCATGAAAGCCTTCCCTATGTAAAGACGTTAATTTCCTCATCTCTTCAATGGAGGTAGTTGTCCTGACCTCATGTAATGGTGGGGGGAATTAAACCAAGTGGCAAGCACCTAGCAAGATAACAGAGATCAAGCAGGAGCTCCAGGAAGATTGCTGCATCCTCCCCATGACCCTGCCCTGTCATCATACTGTCCTAAACTGGGAGTATGACTGACAGAGAGCTGAGAACATGTGGCCGGACAAATATAGAAATCCACCTTTTAGCACCTTATACTTTAGTCGCAATTAGTTTACCAGGCCAGCCAGGCCACTCCCTAGCCCAGTTCCATTCAGCCCCAGGGCACACTAGAACTGCTGGGCAGTGATGTAAAAATTGCTGATGTCAAACATGAGTTTCCTCCCCCAAGAGAATCTGTCTTAAGCAATAGCTCCTTGAAAGAATGAGCACCTCTCTGGTTTCGGTTTGTTCTTCTGCAAACTGAGAGCAGAGAAGTGGAGTAACCCACTGGGTGTTGCACAGCTGGAGAAGGCCCCAGGTCTGCTGAAGCCCAGCCAAGGGCAATCATCCCAATAGGTACTGTCTTTAGTTAAAATTATGATATTCTTTCCATCATGGATTTTTTGCATTAATTTTGAGTTTTAAAATATTGTATTAAAGTATTATTTATCTTGATTACTAAGGGCTTTTTTTTGGCACCCTCTTAAATTTTGTAGTTGAGACCATAGCCAAATGATGAGGAGTGTTTAACAAAATACCTCACATCACTTCCCTGGACCCAGAAATTGCATCTAGCAAGAGACACGACCTGGGCATTTTGTCCTTTTCCTTGGAAGGTCATGCTCAGCTATGGTTTTGTGCTGTGTTTCCAGGAGTTGTGACGGCCAGTTACAAGGACAGGGATGAGCTGCTGGTCTATGGCAGAGCTGGACAGAGGTCAGTGAATTTCTGAGGCTTCTGTACAGGACATCAGTTGAAAGTCACTTTAAGACTGGTTAGATTTTGTGGGCACCTAGGTGGCTCAGTTGGTTAAGTGTCCGACTTTGGTTCAGGTCATGATCTCACAGCTCATAGGTTCAAGCCTAGTATTGGGCTCCGTGCTGACAGCTCAGAGCCTGGAGCCTGCTTTGGATTCTGTCTCCATCTCTGTCTGCCCCTCCCTGGCTCGTGCTCACGCTCTCTCTCTCTCTCTCAAATATAAATGAACATTAACAACAACAACAAATTGGTTAGATGTTGACTGTGTCTCTTTTGCAGCCTAAGCAGCAGATTAAATTCCTCCAGGAAGCAGTGTTCATTATTTAACATGCCCCTAGCTTATAGTTAAGCTTTGGGCTTTGGCTAGCTTGACATTTTCAGCCCATACTAATCTGATTTAGGTAAGAAATTGAGCAACAAGACCTGAACTGTGCCCTCAGATACCATTAGACCGAAAGATGGTTGATTTGCCTGGAGGAAACTCTGTGCTTATCAGGTCAAGAAACACGTGAAAGGTTTGCAAAGGAAACATTTAGACAAGGTGGAGCCGGAGATCCAGGTGAAAAGGCTTTTCCTGAGATCTTAGGCAGAGATGGCTGCTCACAGGTACAGCCCTTCCCGTGTGGCTGCATCGGCCTCGGGGAGGTCTCCAGGCTTCTCAAGGGACAACACTGAAATCTCAACAGTTTCTCCAAACTTTACTCTTATATCAATTCCCATCAGAACAGAAGCTCTGTAAAGACAAAGATTGTTGCTGGTTTTGTTCCATGCTATATCCCCAGCAATTAGAAGGTGCTTTACCTAAAATAAGTGCTGATAATCATGTCACTCACTTGATTACAATTCTTCAATCTCTGTTTCTGTTAAATAAACACCAAGGGAAGCCCTTATGTGGCCTGCTTGATCTGCTCCCTGAGGATCTCCTTAATTTCAGGTCAACCTACCTTTTCATCATTCACTGGACTCCAAGCTCAGCCCTGCCAAGCCTTTGCAAATGTTTTCTTCAGCATGGTGAACACACACACACACACACACACACACACACACACACACACGCTTTACACTCATCTCCATGTCATGTTTTCCCTGTAGCTCTTTTCTCAACTTGTAATTAAACATTTTAAAAAATGTATTCCGCTATTTATTGTCTGTTTCTATGTTAGACTTCAAAATCCATGAGGGAGTGAATATGACTCTGTTTTAATAGATGCATATTCCTTTGAAAGACATAGAATAGGTACTTATAAATTTCTTGTTGAATGAATGAATGAATGAATGAATGTCTTTAGTATATATGACTCTGTCCTAGGACAAAGTGTAAATATAATGTTCTCCATCTCTCTTTTGTCCGCTCTCTTCCCTTTTGGTGCTCTCTTTGCTTGTCCCAGTGGCTAATTACAGCCTATGAGCCACCCGAGCTGCCTTATGCACCCCAAACTCAGGTCTGACAGTCTAAACAATGCTCCACTAGGAAGTTCAAGGTTGGAATGTCATGACGTGCTATATATAACATTTAGCTTTTAACAGAAATGCATCCCATTCTAAATACTATGGGAACTTAGGACATTATAGACAGCTTATGGGGAGAAAATTTATGTGAGGACAGGAGGACCATTTACTCCAAAGAGGCAGCCAGCTGGCCCATTGTTTATGTGGACAAATCCTGGCATACCTATCATAATCAATTAAAACCAGGTTCATCTGGGATTTGCTCTTCTTTTAACCATTCTAATTATATATTTCCTACCTTGCACTGTTTTCTTTCCTTACATAGAACTGAAGAGAAATCATAGAAGAGTACCATAACACAATGTTAACAATATTTGTACTTAGGTATTACAATATGAGTGTTTTTAGGGTTTCCTCTATGTTTGTCCATTTAAAACTTTTTTAAAGTTTATTTATTTATTTTGAGAGACAGAGGGTACAAGTAGGGCAGGGCCAGAGAGAGAGGAGAAGAGAGAGAATCCCAAGAAGTTTGTGCACTGACAGCATGGAGCCTGATGTGGGGCTTGAACTCATGAACTGTGAGATCATGACCCGAGCTGAAACCAAGAGTCAGACACTTAACTGACTGAGCCACTTAGGCTTCCCTAAAACTTATTTATTGGTATTTTGTTACTTCCATGATTCTAGAATACTTTTTCGTGGGCTCTTTTCTGTGTTCATTTATATAGTATGTCAGTTGTATAGAGCTATGCTGTCTAATATGGTATCCATTAATGTTATGTGAATATTCAAGTTTAAATTAATCAAAATTAAATTTGATTAAAAACTCAGATCCTCGCTAGCCATATTTCAAGAGCCTATAGTCATATGCAGCTAGTGGCTATTGTTTTGAACAGCATAGCACAGATACAGAACATTTCCAGTACCATAGAAAGTTCATTTGGAAAATGCTGGTATAGAGTGTGTAGGTTTTAACATTTGAATATAAAAACAGAGTCTTACGGGTGCTGAAGAGTATTGCTGATGCAAACAAAAGCTTGAAAAGACCAACTGTCTGGGTTCCTTGTGATCCAAATGCAGTAGTATTGATTCTTCTCTGAGAAAAGACCCTGGTTTGTTCACCAGGGTCCTTCAAATTTTATACCCATGGAAGCCAACTGAGTTTAGCCATCTGAGAATTTTTACAAAGTAATCTGAAAAGGCTGGACAAAATGCCCACCATGATGTGTCAGTCTCTGAGGCTATTACTAGAACCCACCTTCCTATGGTAAATTTTCATAAGCGTACTTGAGATCAGATTTCTTATTTCCCTAATTTCTATTCCCATTAAAAGGCCTTTAGTATCTTTTCCTGACTGACTCCTCTTTAATGAACTACAGAGTAACCTAATGCTAAGGTAAACTTATTATGCAACCAGTCTAAGAAATCATGCTCAGCAAGTGGCCAGGCTTTTCCTTGAAAGGGCAGGGACTAAGTGACCTTTGACACAACAGCACAAGATGTGAGCAGCTAATCTTTCTTTGTAATTATCAAAATCTGTCTGGTGTCAAGATGAATTCCCAAACTCACACTCTTGGTGGCCTAGGGGATGTGTCATGTCTTCCTCATCCATCATTAGCAAGAGGCACCTAGGTTATTAGCTGAGAGGTATAAAGATGTAGTCATTCATAATTTTTTTAAAAACAAACCTTCAGTGAGCATCTACCATGTGCTCCATGCTCAGGGTAGAACAGTAATTAAGGCAGACCTGGATACTGCCTTACAGAGTACCACCTCAGATTATTATAACACCAACCTTAATAAAGTCAAGGATAATCTTAAATAACCAGAAATGAGCTGACACCAAAGGGTTAGAGGTGACTCTAATGTGCAGTAAAGGTAAAACTCCAGCTACATGTCTAAATCAGGAAAGATACTGAACATATGAGTGTGTTTTACATCAATTAGCTCCTCAAGAGACCCCTTAAGTGTCATTTAGCTGTGCAAGAGGAAGGAGACAAAAATCAGGTCCTGTCCTGCAGGAGACATTAATCACCATATGAAACAGTGCTAGGTAGTAAGCTGCCAAGACCTGAAATGAGTTCACTGGCCTTTCTCTAACCACCCCAGGTTAACATGGAAAAGGAAGATCTACCAAAATGTTGATTAAAGTCCATTAATCTTAATGAAACCTTAATGAAAGGTCATTTCCTTAAATAACTAAAATGTGGAGAATGTGTGGTAATGTGGAAACAGTATAGAATAAAAAGGAAAAAAGTCTTCTTAAAATGTCTTTCTGCAAGAAAAAGAAAAGAAAGAAAAATCTGGATATAATCCTAAGAAAGAGGCACTCATCTGATACCCCCACAGAGTATGTCTAATTTCCCAGGAAGTGGAGACTAGTAAATCCTATTGTAAATCTCTCTCCTCTCACAGTGCAAACTTCTAGATCTCACACTGAGATGTTGTAAACACATCTGATTGAAGTTCAGGGGCAGGTGAAGAAGGGAAGGTCATGCAAAGGCCTCCAAGCTCCTAAAATAAAATGATCTGAGGAAAGAAAACTTATAGAGTGATGGTCAGAAGTTAACATAAGGAATTGTGGTAGAGAGTTATCACACGACATGTGAATGTTACTACCTGCCTTTTCAGACCAGTCCACTTTGGCACTGTGGTTGTGTTTTGGAAAATATTTGTCGAGTACAAGAGTGCATAACATTTGAGCCCAAAAAGATATAGGAATCATCAGAGGTTGTTAATTGTTAAAGAGCATGGATGAAATCACTGGACAGTGTAACATCAGAAGAGTGGGGGCCAAACATGAACACTTGAATGTCCCCAAAGTTTAAGGTCAGGACAGGAGATAAGGAATCTAAAAGGATAGAAAATGAGTGGTCAAAGGGAACTAGCAGAGTGTTGCCAGAGAAGTCAAGGGAGTAAAGAATTTAGAGAAGAGATGCCAGTTTACACACAGCTGGAAGTGTAGCCAGCTAAGGATTGTAAACCATCCATTGATTTAGCAACATTTGCTGGAGAAGTTTGAGTGGAATGGGGTGAGCATAACACAGATTGTAAGAGACTGAGGAGTGACAAGGAGGAGAGGAAATGTGGATGGGACCAGCCATTACTTTAAAGGATTCTAAAATGAAGACCTATATAGAGACTGTTAATGAGTTTTTATCCTTGAAGAGTCTGCCTTGCTAAATTGTAGAGTTTTATCTCCAGAATTGACCTGCGTGGCTAAAGGATGGAAACCATGATACCCGACCTTTTGATCTGAGGAAGAATCCCAAATAACAGAGCATTCTAAAACTGGTTCTTCTCTGATTATTATAACCATTATTTAGCCCTTAGAGAAATAATCCCTTTGAACATTTTCTCCACAGCAATTTTTCTTGCCCTTCTCTATAGTGTAGAAATTGCCTATAACATTTAAGTCTGTGGAGTTCAAGAAAAATGCATTGGCATCTCTTCCTTTGAAAAGTGAACTGTGGGGGTTAGTCACACTGAGCCCTGCAAAGTACCCACCAGAGAGGCCAAGAAAGGGTCTCTTAATGTGCTATACACACACTCGGTCTATGTAGGCTTTGGGTAAACAGAGAAGATGATTGATGTGTGTCAGATCCACCATGTGGTCAGTAGGCTTTGCATAGAAGAACACCCGAGAAGTGTTGGAAGGCAGACCCTGCCTCATACTAACAATCATAGCCTCAAAGTTCATATAGATCAACCATAAAAATGCCAAGAAAAATATTTCAATGATTATTTGTTCTACTTCACAAAGCCAAGAGTCCTAGGTTATCACACCATGCTAGTGTTTTCTAAGCTTTCACTCAGCATCAAGTCCTTTTCATAAACAAAATTGTTCACTACATATATCAGATAAAAAAGCTACACTACTATGGTTGAAGCTGAGTGACATAGGGCAAAGTTACCTCCTTGGAATTCAAGACAGGTTAAAATTTTAGCCCTAGAAAAGTGGGTCATGACACTGGCTGCATATTACAATCACCTATGGACAAATCCTAATGCATTTAGAAATCCTGATTTAATTAGTCTAGGGAGAAGAGCTCTTACATAGTATTTTTTAAAGCACTGCAGATGATTCTATTATGCAGTAAGGGCTAAGAACTAAGAACTGCTATCCTAAAGGAAGACTATTTATGGGAGGCTCCATTCTACTACAAAAGATCATATGAATAGTAAAACTGCTATCAAACCAATAGTTATGGAATATTCTGAGGTTGGTTAATCAAATATCTTAGTTAATGAGTATTGATCAGTTTACTACTAGAAACCAATTTCATATGAAATTAGAATTAAATGATGTATACATTACAAAAGTCAGACTGAATAGCTCATTTACCAACATTTAACCAGAAATCATTTCTTGAGTGCCTATTATGTGGCATACTCTATGTAAGAGGCTTAGATAGAGATCTTCAAATTATTCTTCTCCAGCCCTTACTCCGTGGATGGTATAATGTTTGATAAGCTCTGGACTTGCTAGGTTAGGAAACTTCTAGCCTTTCCATGTGTCAAAAGATTTTCAAAGTTAGAAATGGACTCACAGTAAAGGTCAAATCCAGAATGCTGATGGTAAACCCTGGACCCAAGTAAAGGTCAAATCAAGGTTTTATGACCTTGATTTGTACTTATGTGATCCTTTGTTGAGATCTCAGAAAGAGGCAAGAATCTTAAGAGCATTGCTCCACAGCACCCTGACTTGCAGTCTACAGGAAGGAGGGACCTGTCCTGAAGAATTTTATGGGTGTGAATTTTATTTAATAAAGTGGATTTGTAATGTGATGCATAGAAAACATAAAAAATTTAAAGGGAATTTTATTGGCAAAAGTATTACCAGATTGGACTAAAAACGATAGGGTGATACAAAATAAAATGAGATTCTGAACTCCAAAATTAATATAGACAGAAACTAAGCAAAGAAAGCAACTCAGTTGGGGGCACCTGGGTGGTTGCTTAAGTGTCCAACTTAAGCTCATGTCATGATCTCATAGTTCGTGGGTTTGAGTCCCGTGTCAGGCTCTCTGCTGACAGCTCAGAGCCTGGAGCCTGCTTCGGATTCTGTAACTCCCTCTCTTTCTGCCCCTACTCTGCTTGCACTTTGTGTCTGACACTCAAAAATAAATAAACATTGGGCGACGGGGAGTGGGGGGAGTGAGAAGGAACTCAGTTGTGAACTTGACCCTTGTCTTACAGAAAGGAAAGAAGTTCTCTCAGGCGAGAGAGCCAGGGTGTAGAGGGTAGAAACAAGAGCCACTAAGGACAGTAGGTTGGAAAAAGACTCTGAAAGGGCAGAACTGGACCCTAATCAAGGAGCATTCCCTGCACTGTAGTAGGAGACCCTGACAACTGGTGCCCAGGTGGATTTCACAATTACTGTGAATCAGGGAAGCTATGTGCTCCCATTTGCTCCCTTTCTGAATGGGAGAGTCCATATTCTTATTCTTTCCTTGTCTCACTTTTGTATGATGGGTGTTCAGGGAGGCAGGCAACTTGTCTGTTTAATTCACATATCTTTGCATAGATATGAGCCATACTGATTGTCTATATTCAGGGGACTGTCCCTTAAGAGGCTCCTTTATATCTGGATCTGATTTAGATCACAAAATCCTAGCTCTCAAGTCTGGGCCTGATGCCATAATGGAATGAGAATTTTGTAGGGTTTTGGAAGGGATGAGTAAATTTTGCATATGGGAGGAATAGAAATAATTTAGAGTTTATTAAGGGTAGCCACGGATTCTCTGCTTTCCTTACATCAACAGACGAAATTTATCTTCCCTCCCCTTGAATCTGGGTTGGCATTACGAACTGCTTTGTTCAATGTAATGTGGCAGAAATGATGCCAGTCTAGTCTACACTTTAAACATTGGCAGGATTTGCTTTATTAGTGTCTTGAGATATCATGTCAAAAAGTCCAGCTACCTTGCTGAAGAGACCACATGGCCAGCCCCCAGCTAGTTCAGCCATCTCAACCAAAGTGCCAGACATGTAATGAAGTCATCTTGGAATAATGCTGCCTTGAGACTCCCATGCTGTGAGGAAGCTCAAGTTCCGATATGGAGGAAGCACATGGAGGAGAATGAAGACATGACAATTCATCGTCCCAACCTGGCTGCCATCTGAATGTAGTTATAGGACTGACCCAGCATAAAACTAGAAGAAAAACTGTTCTTTAACCCACAAATCATGAAAAATAATGAATCATTATTGTTTTAAGCCATTAACTTTTGGGAAGTTTGTTTTAGAGAAATAACTAACTAACACCATTGTGAGCTACAATTGGGGCATTTAGATACGCCAAAGAAATTTCAAATAGAGACCCTTAGCTGGCAGTTCAGCTAAACCTGATATTTTCTATTAGCAATTTTTTAAAACTGCATCTTAGGATGACATCAACAAAAACAATCCTAGAATACTTGAATAAGTAAACCAGAGTGTAATGCAACCTTGATTCCACTTGATTCCACATCTAGTTGGACAAAGTTATGGGAAAATTCCTCAACAGATATTTATCAAGGACTTCCTATGAATGTCAGACAACCTAAGGAGAAAAATCTTATTACCAGTTTCTAAGGAAGAACAGGAAGTGAACACCTAAATGATCCAAATAATAGCCATTTCAGACCTTAATTAACTGAACATTAAGGAAGTATTTCTTTTTCTTCTACTGTTTTTCTGGGAGAGATTATGTAGGATTGTATTGTCGTTAGTTATTTATTATATATTTGGTAGAATTCTCCAGTGAAACCATCTGGACCTGGAGATTTTTTTATTGTTACATTTTTGAAATTATGAATTCAGTTTCCTTAATAGTTACAGAACCATTCAAATTATGTCTTTCATGTTGAATGAGTTATGGTAATTTGTGCTTTTCAAGAAACAAGTGCATTTCATCTAAGTTGTTCAATTTGTGTGTAGATTTGTTCACAGTGTTCCCTTATTATCCTTTTGATGTCTGCAGGGTCTGTAGTGACAAAACCTACTGCATTTTTTAGGTTAGAAATTTATCTTTGCTTTTTCTTTGTCAGTCTTGCCAGCATTGTTCAGTTTTACTGGTCTTTTCAAAGCACCAACTTTTGGATTTGTTGATTTTCTGTGTTTCAGTTTTAGTGATTTCAGCTCTTAACTTTACTACTGCCTTCCTTCTGCTTGCTTGAAATAATTTTGCCTTATTTTCCTAGATTCTTGAGGCTTTTTATTCTATATAAGAAAATACTACTTCAGTTTATCATATATGTTTGTGTTTCACTAATACAGTATATTTAACAAATATTATTTAGTAGCTGTTACTTTCATAGAGCACATATAACATGCTTCCTTTATGGTCATGTGATGCCATCAAGGTGGATCAGAAAACAATAGCAAAATTCACAAAACGTATGTCAGTTAAAAAAAAAAGCTATCAAACAATCAGTACTGGCTGATATATCCCCCAGTGTGCTTAGAGAGGCCAATCAAGATAAATAATACCAGTAAAAGGAGCAGACCATCAATGTTTTTTCCTGCTGCTCTAAAATTTTCCCCTATGCAGTAACCTAGCAGTGGAAAATCCCCAGCCTGAAGGTTAGAGGAAGTGTGGTAAACATGTGCTGGTCACTAGATTTATCTTTCATGGTGTTTCCAATAATAAATGGCTCTCTGAACAAGAGAGAATCTGAGTGTGTAAGGCTCAGGTTAGCAGCCAAGCTAAATAAAGAACAAACTGTGGTTCAAAAGAGATCATTGGCATGTTTTCTTATATTTATATTGGTGGTCACTTGGAATTACTTAGTATATTCTTAAGAGGCAACTGAATTTTAAAATCATACAATTATTCTTAGAGATGTATGGACCCAAGAAGGAAATAGGGACCCAGACTGATTAACTGACTTGCCCAAGATTGCTCAGTCAGTCCCAGAAGAGCCTGAGCTCAGACTCCCACCCTGTTCCAGGATTTATTTATTTAGTCAACAAATATTTATCGACTGCCTACAATATGTCAGGAGCAGTTGCAGATGCTTGGAGGCAAAGGAGGCAAGAGTCCTTGACCCCATAGAGCTGGCAGAGGAAGAGAGATAATAAACAACTAATGAATTAATGAAGTGAATTACACAGTACATTATGTGGTGACAGGTGCAATAAAAAAAAGAAAGTAGACCAAAGGAAGCAGAGTCAGGAGTGCTAGCAGAGGTGACAGCAGGGTCCAACTTTAAACGGTGTGGTCAGGGCAGGCTTCATTGAAAACACTGTGAGAAGGCAAGGAAATTAGCCATGGGGGCAATTGTCTGGGAGAGAGCTTTTCAGCAGAGGGTAGAGCCTTAAGGAAAGAGTGGGCACAGAATACTTTCTAAGATGCACCTGCCATGCTTGAGGAATTCAAGCCCTCTATTAACCATCTGCAGTGTGTCCTCTAAAAATCATGGAACCTAAAGACTTTGAGAGTTGGGGGAGACTGAAAAAGTGTGCAGTCTGCCCTCCTAGCCGTGCAGGAATGTTCAGCACGGTGGACCAGGTCCACAGTTATCCATGCTCCAAGCAAATCTCTCTAATCCAAGGTCTTCTGGGTCACAGATCTGCTTGTGCTATTTTTTTAGCCACTTCCAATGGTTAGAAAGTCTTGTCTTTGTTGAGCTGAAATCTGCCTCCCTGTGGCTTTACCTTATGATTCCACTTCTGCCCCCTCCCCTACCTCTCAGCCATGACATATTTGTCTTCTGTCTTCTATTCTTGGCCAGCTTTGATGTTCTTTTCCAGACTACTGCTTCCCAAACATTTTCATTACTCATTCTTATCAGTAAAAGAAAAAAGGGGAGGCATCTATTTCCCATATGTATCTATTCACTTCTTTATTTTAAATCATGTATATATTCTACTATACCAACACATCATATATATTAAAAACAGACAAAAAAGAAACTAAACAATGATAAATTTAAAAATAGATAGAATTTAAAATATTTTCTTCCCACACCTTGTGGATCATCTTGCTCACTTTGGATATCTACTCTAGGAAAATTTTAGTTTCTTTGTGTCCCCCCCTAACTAATGACTGGAAAACCACAGTCTCACAAGAATATTTACATATAACATAGTGACAAAGCTCAGGCTGAGGAACAGAGAAAAGCCTGCTCCATCTGGGCTCTATCATTGTCAGTTGCATGATTTCATACAAGTTACTTAACCTATCTATGCCTTAGTTTCCTCACGTCTAAACATGTAGTGCAAAGGGTTGTTACATAGGGGCGCTAATGCTTTGCAATGCCGTGGGATAAAATGGGATAATCAACAGAAAGTACTTACTACAGTATCAAGCACAAAGCATGGAATAACAGTTAAGTAGTCACTGTTACATGGTTTTCAGACAACACCCCAGAAATAGCCTCTCAGTCATACATGCCAGTCATTTGGTCAGAACTTCACCTCCAGTAACCCACGTTACTAAGTTCTGACTCTAGTAGTAACTTGAAAGTCCTTGAAAATACTTCAGTGCCTTTTGCCATTTCATTCCAGTCATGGCATCTTTCTTTCAGTTGTTTGTGTATCGTGTTTCCTCACACTACCCCAGGGCCTTTGCACATGCAGTTCCTCTGCCGGGAGTGATGTTCTGAGCTATTTTTCACCCAGCTGACTCCTACTTTTCTCAAGGATCCTTCCACTATCATCCTCAACCAATTCATACTCCTTTGTTGTTTTGGATAACTTAATGAAGGTAGACTGCTGTAGTGAACAGATATCATTTTTTCAACCAACGTATGTTATTTCTTTGGCAAGGACACCTCTGAGACAGTTTGGCACAGAAGAAAGAAAGTGGGCTCTGAAGTCAGTAGGGGCTGCATTCAAATCCACTTACTAGCTGTGTGGCCATGAGTAAGGTACCTCATCTCCTCAAGCTTTAAGGTAAAATTGGGGAAATACTTGTCCCAGAGGACTGCAGGGGACATAGGAGACTACATACATGTGTTCAATAAATGGTAGTCATTGGTATATTTTTTATCTGCAGGGTTAGTTATCTTCCATTTATAATTCTACCTCCACTGCTAAAAAGGCTCAGAGTTTATAGCCTATAAGCAAAATTTGAATTCAAAAAGTCTCTAAACTCCTTCCACCTGGGCTTTTAATGAATTTGCTGGCCTTAAGGAAAGTCATGTGCTGGAAGTAGATTATCTGTGAGGAGAAGCACATAAAACCAGCCATTAACTTGTTTCAGGAGTTCTGACATGAGGAAGCAAAAACCGATGAAGAAGAAAAACGCCTCGTGGAATACAAATGCTGCAAAGTAAACTGCTTTGTTACTAGTATACACTCTCATATAGTATATGGTGTATCCCCTAGGAATTCCCTAAGGGAAATATGCAGGCAGCGCTTCTGGCCACCCGCAAACACGGACAATGAGTCAGAAGCATAAAGTGTCTACCCAGGTGCCCAGGGCAATTCCCTGCACCCTAGAAAGTCTCCTAGCCACCCTCGCTACCTAACTTCTTCCAGAAACTCAGAAACAGTCCACTCAGAAGTCCACTGAGGCATTTGAAGAGACAATGTCTCAGTAGGGATGAGGCAATGAAAGATGATGCAGCTGCAAATAACAAAGGCAATAACCATTTCCTGAGTAACACCCGTGTGTCAGACACTGTGTTTACAAACATTGCCTCTTCTGAAAAAGGTAATGTGCCCCATACAGCCCTGGTTAAAGCGTCCCTCTAAGAGGCAGAAGCCTGCAGTATTAAGGCAAAATTACTGATGAGCACTCCATCTTCTTCTCTTCTCCCTGAATGCCTCCTCCAATCACCTCAACTCTTCTCTCCATTGGGAAGCGTATCAAAATGAGTAGAGCAAGGCTGAACTCAGGCAGGATTAAATCAGCACTTGTAGAGCCACGTGGCATAAACAGACGTGGCAAACGCCTGCCATGCTTCTGTATGATCTGTGAAAGGTAACCCTGAATTGAAGTGAATACTCGCCCTAAAACTTTCCATACGGCAGGTAGGCATTGGAAAATCACAAAACACTGGTGTGCAAATATGAATCTCATGCTATTTTTATACCTTTGACTAGCCATATTCCTTTGACTAGCCCCCATATTTTCCTGGCAACAGGAGAACCAAATTCAGGACAATTTAGAGAAGTCAGACCAATCCTCTAAGTTTTTTAGCCTCTTTTAACTGAAACATAATCTCCCTTCGGTATGTATTTGGTCAAATCCAACAGTTATCATCCCTATCATCATGATTTGTTTTCATCTAGTTCAATACTCTCTCCAAGCTTCCGCTCATCCTGACTGACTATTCCTGGCAGCCGCAGGCTCACAAAGGGAAAGAAGAGACCTCAGGGCACGTGGCTGAGTGTTGGCGGTGGAAGGTTCTGCGGTCGGTTTGTTCCTTAGCTGGCTCCAGCCACTTGTATCCTTGTCTGCTGAGAGCCCTCAGGGGTGGTGCATTTGATGTGACCTTCTGCACCGCTCTAAGTGTGGATATTTTCACGAGGGTGTGCTTTCCTCCTCTCCCCCAGAGGACCATCTCCAGTCTCCCGTGACACTGGTCCTTCATCAGGCCCCGCAGATCTGGGTGGCAAGCCAGTTTGCATGCTCACCAACTTTCAGAACTCCCGCTGAGCCCATGGAAAACTTGCACACCTTTGTCACACCACAGAATGGTGACTTGGGCTGTCCCCAGACACCCTCTCCCTGTCTCTCACCTGTACTGGCTGACGTGGCGCGCCTCTGTGCATTCCTGGCCCTCCAGAAGGCTCCAGATGAGAAACACACATCAGCCCTATCTTTCAGAGTGATTCCCTCAAGAGTCACGGAATGGGTTCTCTGACCTCCTTCTTCCCCAGCACTGGAAGGTTCCACAAACTCTCACTTCTCCAAAAAGAGCTGGTCTCACTTCCCCCAACCCATTTTTTGAAAATTTTTTAAATATTTATTTTATTTTTGAGAGAGAGAGTGCTAGCCGGGGAAGGGCAGAGAGAGAAAGAGGGAGACACAGAATCCAAAACAGGCTCCAGGCTCCAAGCTGTCAGCACAGAGCCTGATGCAGGGCTCAAACCCAAACTGTGGGATCATGACCTGAGCCAAAGTTGGACATTTAACCAACTGACCCACCTCGCCCTCCACCCCCCAGCTCTTTTAATACATGCTAGTGGCAAAGGTCACAAATCAGGTCTGGTTTGCTCAAATCAGTTTCATCTAACACCTGGCAAATTCCCCACTAAGCCTGGCTGTGGATTATCTACTTTCTTTGCTCTTGGCACTCATGGTGGAATGGCACGGTGGGGCTGGGGAGTGATGACAACGAAAGAAATAGAATCCATACTCTGGTGTCACTGCCACATGTGCTGCATGGTGTGCTGCTCCATCTCATATACCTGCACTGTCCATTTCCAAAGGACAGACGCCTACTACAGTCATTATGGTCAGAGACTCACCATGGCTATGGACAGCATTTAAACAATATTTTAGAGATAATTTAGTCCAATTCCCTTAATTTGCAGATAAGGAGATTGAAATCTATATGTATGCAAAGATGAAACTTAGATTTTCTCCCATAGCTTGTTCCTTTGTGCCAGAAATTCTGGGAATTTTTAAGTAGGAAAAAATAGGTGTCAGCTATTTCAATACAACCTACGAATGAAAGATGATTAGAATTACAGTCTGAAATATTTCAAGCAATGCTTTTAAACTCATTATTTCCCGGTGCCTTAAAAAAAAAACACCTCTTAAATTCAAAGAATTTTTCCAACTGCTACATTTCCTTTTGAGGAAAATCTTAATTTGTCTGATCGATGTAGCAAAAAGTACTTGGAAAGCCAGACAGCCACAGACACCTCTGTCTTTCTATTTGCGGGAGCGGGGTAAAAGGGAGGTGCGGTTGATCATTAAGGGGAGTGTGAAGGTTAACGTCCTGTGTCCCCTGGGCTGGGCTATGGTACCCAGATATTTGGTTAAATACCAGTGTAGATGTTGCTATGAAGATACATTTTTAGATCTGATTAACATTTAAATCTATAGACTGAATAAAGCAAAGGAACCTTCATAATGTGAGTGGTCCACCTCAAGTCAGTTGAATATCTTAAGTAAAAGCCTGAAATCTCCCTAGGAAGAAGGAATTCTGCCTCAGACTTGAATTGCAACATCAGTTTCCCGTCGGGTCTCGAGTCTGCTGGCCTGCCCTGCAGAATTCTGACTCGCAAGCCCCCACCGCTGCGTGTGCCAATTCCTTAAAATAAATCTCTCGTTCTCTTCCTTCCTTCCTCTTTCTCTATCCCTCTCTCTCTCTCTATTTTTTTCATATATTATATATTTCATATTTTAATATATGTTGTATTTTATTTTAAAGTTTATTTATCTTGAGAGAGAGAATGAGAGAGAGAGAGGGAGAGGGAGAAGGAAAGGGAGAGAGAGAGAGAGAGAGAGAAAGAGAGAATCCCAAGCAGGCTCTATACTGTCACCACAGAGCCCAATGCAGGGCTCAAACTCACAAACCATAAGTTCATGACCTGAGCTGAAACCGAGTCAGATGCTTAACCGACTGAGTCACCCAGGTGCCCTAAAATATGTCATATTTTAAAATATATCTTTTACATTTTATATATTACATATTTATAGATATACAACATAAATGTGTATATAGAGAGAGAGGGGAAGAGAGGGAGGAGGGAAGTATGTACACATGCGCGCGCGCGCGCACACACACACACACACACACACACACACACACACACACCCTATTGGTTTTGTTTCTCTAAAGAATTCTGATTAATACAGGCGGGTCACAGCGGCTGATTAATCTGCAGTGATTCACACACTGATTCACGCCAACCCTAACAGTGGCCCAATGAATTCCGTGAACCCAAAGATTGAGCCCTGACAATTACCTTCACCCAGAGAGACTCTGACCTTCTCACCAAGGCCAGCAACGAGAGATGCAAGCCTGAGATGTCCCACCGGTCCAGGGTTCACTGAGGAACCCGAATACCGTGTCTCATCTTCCCTTGGTGCCAATGGGACCTTCCAGGCCGGGAGGGTGGGGGGGGGTGGGGAACGGGGGGGGGGGGGGTTTCTGCCAAGCCACCGATCCTGAGGAGGGAAAGCTGAGGGAACAATAACGTTAGGCCTGGAGTTAGGGTCTTCTCTGTTCAGGGTTAATCCATCCTCTCAAGAGGAAGAAGAGGCCCATAGCCACAGCAGCAGGACAATAAATACCCTCCAAATATCCCAGCAGGTAGCTGCTTATGTCTCATTGGCCAGAACTTGGCTGTCTGGCCACTCCTAGCCACAAGCGAGGCTGAAAATATTTGGCTCTTTTGGTCTCTGTAGTAGAAGGAAGAACATCACAGTATATCTGTGTTTGATATGAATATGAATTCTGCATTTTTAAAGCAGTGTGATAAAATATGTTTGCATATTGTGGGAAATTTTTGATATAATGCGACTCCTCCCATGATGAAAGTTATGTTGAGAGCCACATTATAGGTGAGGGTTCTCCAAATTGTGGGTTATGGAATTTATTCCGTGGGACTCAACTAGGTGGAGGGGAAGGAAGGAGAGAAAAGGCAGAGGAGGGGAGTTGGGGGAGGGGAGAAGGGTGAAAATGGAAGATTAGAATAGAAAATATCGAGGTGACATTTTCAGTTAGATGTGTTTTTCTCAGTCTTGGTTGCAGTCAAAAAAATTGAAAGTTACTGTCAGACATCATGTGATTGACTCGTGCTTTCAGAGGCTCTCGTGTGTGTGGCTTTGTATAACCCTGACCACAGCAGGTGCACTGGCTCCTGCTCTCACTTAGCATCTTTATTCTTGGAGTCTTCCTCGCCCCCCCCCCCCAGCCTCCAAGTGTGTCTCTCTTGTGCAGTAAACCCTGCTTGTGCCTGGCACTCCCTCCCCACTTCTCTTTCCTTGAGTTACACCTGGATCCAAGTCGAATCCATTTACAACATCCATTTTTGCTTTCATGTCCACTAGGAAATTTGCTTCTATTTCCGGTCCCCCACTCTCCAATATGCCCTTTTAAATGGTCAAAACTGATATCGTTAGTGTCAAATTCAGCTTTTCCTGCTGACCAGCCAAAATTCGCCATCACTCTGTGGACATGTGTGTTTTGGGAGGTGCTCCCCCGCTCCCTCTCGGAGAGCTTACGTCTCTATCGCAGATTCAGTTAGCATCTCCTTTATGCCAAAGGTTTGACTACTGTTATTTCCAGTCCATCCTGTGCCTCCTGTCTCATACTCCACTCTCGAAAGTCTTGAAGTCAGCATATCTGAAATGACATGAAGTCCATCCCGACTCAAAAGTGTTTTTTCCTCCCAATTTCTCCATCTCTGTAAATACTGCAATCTTCCGGTGACCCAGGCAAGTATTATAAAACCGTCTTTTCTTCTTGGCCCCCTTTGTTCTTCACTGCTTCCTAAAGAACCATCCCATGCCCTGGGGCATGGAGTGGGCTCTGCAGAAGATCTGTCCCGCCCACTGGAAGGGTGCAGTCATATGAAAGGATACTTAATTCCTCGGATTTACTTCTTCAAAGAGAATCATGATTTTTAAAGTTCCAGATGTAAAATGAATTGGTTTTTTTTTTTAATGAGGAAACATCCATTTGTATTTTTTAAACAGTTTCAAAGTTTAAAACAATGCTGAGAGGTATTTAACATGTTAATTATTACTCTCCATTTAAACAACTATTTGGCAAAGCATTTAAAAAGTCATGAAAACATTTGTACATGTGACATAATAATCAAAATTCTAAAAAAAGAAACGACTAGATTCCAAAGTGATTTATTATAAGTCTATGGAAAAATAGAAAATAACCTAACAGTTACTTTAGGAGAATGGCTTGGTAAATTATGCTTCATAAATTGTCAATTTCAGGGGTGCCTCGGTGGCTCAGTTGGTTAAACATCTGACGTCTGCTCAGGTCATGATCTCACGATTTGTGAGCTCAAGCCCTGCGTTGCTCTCTGTGCTGGCAGCTCAGAACCTGGAGCCAGCCTCAGATTCTGTGTCTCCCCCTATCTCTGACCCTTCTCCACTTGTGTTCTGTCTCTCTCTGTCAAGAATAAATAAACATTAAAAATTTTTTCAAAAAATAAAATGATCGATTTCATTAGATGTAATGCAGCCATTAAAATGATAATTACAAAAATTATGTAGCAACCTTGAAACACACAGAAAAGAAGCAGCTATGATTCGAGCCAAGTTAAAATCAGGCATGTATTTGGCAAAAACTGGAAAGAAATGTGGAAAAATAATTTAAGGTGGTGGAATCTGAACCATTTTTTAAATTTTATTTTCATTTCTTCATTTATTTCCAAAGACATCATGGTATAGGTAGGTAGTGGCTCTTAAACTTTTTTGACTATGACTCATAGTGAAAACTACAATTTATATCATCAACTAGTAAGTGTACCTACCCATAGACATGTTACACACTTGTGTAAAAACTATTTTGTTGTATTATCATTGAAAATGATACATGGAAAGTACATTGAAAGATACATTAATTTTCACATTTTAACATCTCTAGTGTATGTGCTGCCAAAGCAAGCACAACATTTTAACATCTCTAAATTGAGATGTGTGTCACAATTGATGAGATCTAGAATTTATAATTATAACCTTTTTTTTTCTTTCTTGGAGGTACATAAATTAAAGGTGCATCTCATAATTAGTGTTTTCACGTTTGATAACATATAGTAACAAATAGAAGTTTCACAATACAACTACCACATGTGATATATTGTGACATTTTTTCTTTCCTATTTTGTATCTTTTTAATTTTTTAATGTTGGCAGCAACTCACTAAATTGAGCTTTACAATTCTTTTGTGCAGAAGCTGACCCAGGGTGGTCATGTTTTTGTATGACTCATGGGTTAAGAATGGTGTCTACATTTTTAAGTACTGGGGCAAGAGAAAAAGAATATTTCATGATACTCAACAATGAAAGGAAATTCACATTTCAGTGTCATAAATCTTTCTCAGAACCCAGCCACCCATTTGTTTGTAGATTGTTTCTAACTAACTTTACAAGGGCAGACTCGAGTAGTTGTGACATATGGTCACAAACCTGAAATATTTACCCTGCGGCCCTTAACAAAAAAGTTTGCAGTCCCTGTGCTAATGGATTGCAACTCACTGTTTAAGACACTTCCCAAGTCATGGCAGGAACACAGAAATGGAAGATCTGGGTCCAAATTCTGGCTCCACCATTGCTACCGCCTTTGCGTTTATAAACTGGATACAATGCCTAGCCGATAGTGCTCCTGGGATTTTTGTGTGATCACTTATCTAAAATGCTTGATCCATGGTGGGTGCTTGAACAAATGTTAGGTTTATCTTTCCCCTTCCCTTTACATTTTGCTTAAGCTCTGGCCCCCACTCTTCTCCATGGAGGTCACCGATGAGTCCTCACACGCCACCACCTCCTTCTCAGGGCAGTCTTGACGGCAAAGTCCAGAGTGGTCCTCCACAAGTGTGACATTTTTGATGTTTCACATTTTATCCTAAAAATTTGGGAGCATTTAAAAATTGTATTCCAAAGCATACCTAGATTTGTCTGTACATAAGAGTAATTATGAGGTGGAGCAAAATGGACATTCCTGGAAGACCATCTTTGTCTGGTGGCTTTGCTGCTGCGCTTTCTCGGTTTGAGGAGCACGGGTTTATGCAATGGCATTTGTTGTTGCTGTTGTTGCTATTGTTTAAGGAGCTTTCTTTTTCCAGAACTCACCTTCATCATTTGGTTGTAGTTATACAGGAGTGGAGAGAAGCTATCTTTAAAGGAGGATATGTGGGTTTGGCCATTGAATGGAAAGTATGAGTATTTGGGAAGAATCATTAAAACTCAAGATCAGTCCTGAGCTTACAGGTGCAAAGCTGATTTTTTTCCAGAGTTCCCTGAAGTGGTTAGGATTAGCTGGACTTCCTCAGCTGACAAAGCTCATAAGAGACTCATGCCAGAGGCTAATTTAATAATTTGCAAAGATAAATTATCAAGTGCATTGAAAGGCTATCATCACTTTTTTCCCCTACAGATAAAGTTATATAGAAAGCCAAATCATAGCCAGCAGCCTGCTTGCTGACATAGAATCAGATGAGTACAGGCAAAACTCACAGATCTTGTGGACTTGACTCCAGATGACCATAATAAAGTGAATATTTCAATAAAATGACTTAAATAAATTTTTGGCTTCATGGTGCATATGAAAATTATCTTACATTAATACTGTAGTCTATTAAGGGTGTAATAGCATTCTGTCTAAAGGAATAATGTGCATACCTTAATTAAAAAGTACGTTATTGTTAAAAAAAAAAAACGCTACCCACCATCTGAGCTTTCAGTGAGTTGCAATCTTTTTGTTGATGGAAGGTCAACAAATCAACTTGATGTTGATTGCTGCTGACTGATCAGGTGGTGGTTGCTGATGGTTGAGGTGGCTGGGCAATTTCTTAAAATAAGACAACAATGAAGTTTGCCACATTGATTGACTCTTCTTTCATCAAACATTTCGCTGTATCATGAGTTGCTGTTTGATAGCATTTTACCCACAGTAGAACTTCTTTCAAACTTGGAATCAATCCTCTTAAGCCACTTTATCACCTAAGTTTATGTAAATCCTTTGTTGTCATTTCAACAATCTTCACAGCATCCCCACTAGGAGTAGATTCCATCTCAAGAAACCATTTCCTTTGTTAATCTGCGAGAATCAACTCCTCAGCCATTAAAGTTTTGTCATGAGACTGCAGCAACTCAGTGCCATCTTCAGGCTCCTCTTCTAATTCTAGTTCTCTTGCTATTTCCACCACATCTGCTGTTGCTTTCTCCGCTAAAGTCTTGAATCCCTCAAAGTCATACCTGAGGGTTGCAATCAACTTCTTCCAAACTCCTGTTCATGTTGATACTTTGAATCTCTTCCCATGTATGATTAATGTTCTTAATGGCATCTAGAACGGTGAATTCTTTTCAGAAGGATTTTAATTGACTATGCCCAGATCCATCAGAAGAATCACTATCTTTAGAAGGGATAGATTTTCAAAATGTATTTCTTAAATAATAAAACTTGAAAATTGATGGGCACCTCGTGTCTCAGTTGGTTGAATGTCCAACTTCAGCTCATGTCATGATCTCTCAGTTCATGAGTTTGAACCTCAGGGGGCACCTGGGTGGCTCAGTCGGTTAAGAATCTGGCTTAGGCTCAGGTCATGATTTCACGGTTTGTAGGTTTGAGGCCTGCTTCCGTCTCTGTGCTGACAGCTAGTTCCGATTCTGTGTCTCCCTCTCTCTCTGACCCTTCCCTGCTCATGCTGTCTCTCTCTGTCTCTCAAAAATAAAAACATTTAAAAAATTAAAAAAAAATTTTTTAAAGTGAGTTTGAGTCCCACATCAGGCTCGCTACTGTCAGCCTGTCAGTGCAGAGCCAACTTAGGATCTTCTGTCCCCCCTCTCTGCTCCTCCCCAACTTGCAGTCTCCTGAAAATAAACTAAGTATTTTTTAAAAACCTTGAAAGTTGAGATTACTCCTCGATCCAGGAACTAAAGAATGGATGTTGTGTTGGCAGACAAGCAAACAGCATTAATCTAATTGTATATCTCCATCAGAGCTCTTGGTTGACCAGGTGCATCACCAATGAGCAGTAATATTTTGAAAGGAATCTTTTTTTCCTGAATGGTAGGTCTTAACAGTAGACTGAAAATATTCAGTAAACTATGTCATTAATAGATGTGCTGTTATCTGGACTTTGTTCCATTTATATAGCACAGGTAAAGTAGATTTGACATAATTCTTAAGGGCCCTAGCATTTTTGGAATGATAAATGAGCATTGGCTTCAATTTAAAGTCCCCAGCTATACCAACCCTTAACAAGAGAGTCAGCCTGTCCTTTGAAACTTTGAAGTCAGCCATTGACTTTTCTCCAGCCATGATAGTCCTAGATGGCATCTTCTTCCAACATAAAGCTGTTTCATCTACAATGAAAATCTATTGTTTAATGTGGCACCTTCATTAATTGTCTTAGCTAAATATTCTAGATGACATGCCGTAGCTTCTGTATTGGCACTTGCGGCTTCATCGTGTACTTTTATGCTGTGAAGACAGGTTCTTTCCTTAAAACCCATGAACCAACTTCTGCTAGCTTCATACTGTTCCTCTGCAGCTTTGTAAACTCCCCCAGGCTTCATAGAATTGAAAAGAGTTAGGGTCTTGCTCTGGACTAGGCTTTGGCTTAAGGGAATGTTGTGGCTTCATTGATCTTCCATCCAGACCACCAAAACTTTCTCTGTATTAGCAGAAAGGCTCTTTCACTTTCTTATCATTCATGTGTTTGCTGGACTAGCACTCTTAATTTCCTTCAAAAACTTTTCCTTTGCATGCACGACTTGGCTAACTGGCACAAGAGGCCTAGCTTCCAACCTACATCAGCTTTCAAAATGCTTTCCTCACTAGGCTTAATCATTTCTATCTTGTGGTTTAAAGTGAGAGACGTGTAACTCTTCCTTTCCTTTGAACACTTAGAGGACATTGTAGGGTTATTAATTGGCCTAGTTTCAATATTGTTGTTTCTCAGGGAATGAGGATGCCTGAGGAGAAGAGTAGAGACCAAGGAATAGCTGGCTGGTATAATACAGAACACCAGAACACATAAAACATTTATTAAGTTTGCCATCTTACATGGGCACAGTGCATGGTGTCCCAAACCAATGACAATAGTAACATCAAAGATCAGTGATTACAATTGTCAAATCACTAATTTGCACACCTGAAAATCATATAACATTTTATGTCAAGGATACTTCAATAAAAAGAAATCACTGATTACAGATCATTATAACAAATATAATAATGAAAAAGTTAGAAATATTGTGAGAATTACCAAAATGAGCACAGAGAATGAAGTGAGCAAATGCTGTTGGAAAAATGGCACTAGTACACTTGCTCAATGCAGGGTTGCCATAGACCTTCAATTTGTATATTTTTTTAAAAAAAGCAATACCTGCAAGGCACAATAAAACAAAGTATGACTATATGTGTATGATCTTAATGGATATTGTATCAAACTAGGAAGAGATGACATCTGCACCTCTGTCAGGTGCATGCCTACCAATAAAACTGAGATTCATCAGTCTGAGTCCCTTCTACCTAGTGTTAAATGTAGCTGACACATTCTTAATCTTGGGGTTTTCCTTTTTCTTGATCTCATGTCAATCTGTTTCTTCCTTCTCCACATACTTGTGTTTACTCGTTCTTCATATTTTGAAGCCGTTCATTAGTCTTTTTTCATATCCTATAAAATAGCAAGTTTGCTTGGGAATTTTTGGATTAAGTGAAGTTAGACTGTTTATCCCTGTAGGATTTCTCAGAGTCTTCATGTATTGATGTGAATCATGAACCTCCAAGAAGGGACTCTACGATGTGGCATATCTCAGACTTATCTGAGTACTTTTATTTCTCAGAACATCTCTCAGGACTAATAGAAGTGGAAAATGCTGGACCCCAGTTCTCTTGCCTTCACATTTATTCAAATATTAATACATTTTAGGTCTATTTCTACATTCAGCCTAGGAAATGTCACTTTGTTACATCGACTTCTGCAGAAAGATAGTCTTATCTGTTTCCTATTGACTCCATTTGCTTGAATTTCCCAATTGTGTGTGATAGACTCACCAAATGTATCCATGTACCAGCTATATATTATATATAATTTTATTTTATCTTATTTTTATTTTATATATAAAAAATGTTTTTTACTAAAAAGATAATAATCACTTTTGAAAATTGAATGAGCTAAAGAAAGGATTACTCATATCGCCACCATCCTAATTCAACCATGTCCAAAAAAATCTAAGGACTTATATTGTATGCTCTTATAGTTCTCCTGAAGAAATCATTTAAAAAAATACCTTAACTCAATTATTCACTTAAAAAATAATTAAAATCAAAAGTACTTAGTTATCATTGTTTTGATACTCAATTTGTAACTGAACCGAAGTGAGTTTGCTCCTTGGTGAGTCAGAAACTGTACCAGGTTGAGCTGTCACACAAAGAAAACTTTATTTGCAGCAAATAAGGAGATCACAAGGAATGGCTTCCAAAGTGGGTGAACAGGTTCCTTTCAGTTAGGGTTAGGATAAATAGGGAAGCCTTGTCATTGTATGTAGTGGTGGGCATACGGTCTTATGTGCACATTAAGGAAACATGCCTATACACTTGTTGTATGTTATGTAAACGAGGTTGAGTCTCTTCCTTGAGTGGAGATCTTAGTACTATAAAGAAGTAAAGGTGGTTGTATGACATTCCAAAGGTCACTCCGTGGTAATCTGCGTGGGTGTGTGAGTCAGGTTTAGCACAAATGGTCTGGATGGTCTGGACCTCCTGGAGGTGTCCGGGCAGTCACCATCCCCTGAAGGGGTGGTTTCAGGTTTCATTCCCTGAGTGAAGAGGAAAGCCTGAAAGAAGAGCTTAAGGAAAAATGTAAGACAAACGTTAGTGAGTCCAAGCAGATGGGCAATAAAGGCTAGGTCTTAGGGTCTAGGTGATGACAATGTCTTGCTTTAAAATCATCCATTTAAATCCAGTGAAGAAATGGGCAGAAGACAGGAATAGTCTTTTCCAAAGAAGACACCCAGATGGCCAACAGAAACATGAAAAGATGCTCAACACTGCTCATTATCAGGGAAATACAAATCAAATCCACATTGAGATATCACCTCACACTGGTCAGAGTGGCTAAAATGAACATCTCAGGAAACAACAGATGTTGGCAAGGATGTGGAGAAATGGGGGGAGGGGAAATGGGTGATCGACTTTGAGGAGGGCACTTGTTGGGATGAGCACTGGGTATTTTATGTAAGTGATGGGTCATGGGAATCTACTGCCGAATCTAAGAGCACACTGTATACACTGTATGTTAGCTAACTTGATGATAAATTATATTTAAAAAGTCATCCATTTAGAAATTTCAAGAGGTTGTCTGATCTTTTCCCATACCTGCAGAAAGTATAATGACCAATCTATCTGAAATATGATCACCTGCTACTATATTCAAAGACACTTACATGAAAGAGAAAGACACAATATATTGCCTTCAGTTATTCTTTCTTGTGTCTGCCTATCTCCTCCGCCACAATGGTTATCTTCCTTCCTGTAATATTTGGGGGAAAGGGGAGTATGTCTCAAGTCTACACCTAAGTAAGTCAGTGCAGCTTCTCTATTGTTCTCTGGCTCCTAGGGTGAACTTGGACCTCCGTTCATTTCCTATTGGTCACCGCCTAGAATTCTGGTATGCAGTATCAACTGATTTTACCAGGGGGTCAGGTGGAGAAGGCTACAATTCTCCTATTGTTATGCCATAGAATTGTACTAAATGTTTATGGTTTTAAAAAGGGAAAAAAAAAAGGAGAAATTTTGGTTCAACATAAAACAGGAAACAATTTGAAATTCACAATTTTATTAGACATTACTCCTCTTATATAAACAATCACTGGGAATTTCTCAAGCCAGGCCTGCTGCTACTGTGCTAGGAGCTGCCTCTCCCTTTTCCCTTTCCCTAGGTGCCACAATGTCTCTAAATTTCTGTTAATTTCCAGTGCAGAGCAGTTTATCCATCTAACTCAGTGGTTCTCAACTGAGGGAAATTTTGCCTCCCTTCCCCCAGGGGACATTTGTCAATGTCTACAGACATTTTTGACTGTCCTGACAAGGCAGGGAAGTGCGGCTAAACATTCTACAGTGTACAGAACAGCTACCCATAACAAGGAATTAGCCAGCCTATAATGTCAGTAGCATAGACATTGAAAAACAGAGAAATTCTGATCACCTCCCATCCATCCAACCTAACCAGAATAAGGACATACATCTGCAAATCCAGATACTAACTAAGGTATCCTGCTCAACAGTGGGCTATTAACTTGTAGACTCCACTCCCAGCAATACAAAGAATCAACAAAGCTTACAAAACACTACAGTGCTTTCTTGAGCACATTTTTGAATTTTGAGCAGAATTCTATCCCCATTAACATTTTAGAAGTAAGAGGAGCAGTAAAAACACTGATGCTTCCCCTGTTAGGAAAGGTCCCTAAGGCTGGGGATATTTTATCCCAGTTATAATTATGTCTAAACTACTTTTCTTCTGTACAAGTGTGAATATTTCTTTTTCTGAAGCCTTACTCATAGAGATACTGAGTTGAGCATTCTGCTGGTGACAGAAAAACCACAGGCCATGCCCATGACCGTGGGGCTCTGTGTCTACAGATGGTAGGAGATTAGTCCTGTGGTTAGGAAATGGCTTGCTTTTGTAGTTTATTTCACTTGGGTATTGTGCGTATTTCTCCATGATGCTTGTCTTGTACTAGAACCTCCTAGTTACCTATAGGACTCCCAAACTGCCCTACCACACCTCTCTTAATTTATGAGGTCCTGAAAGTCATCTCCTATCTCAGAGCAGTGACTGGCCCATAGAAGATTCTCAACAGTCGTTTGCTAAATAAACACATGACTATTTGCTCAATAGAATCAGGTAGAAATGAAATAACATAGTCCAGATTAAGGCTGAGGGATAAAGAAGGACAAGATATGCAAATGTGGACAAGATACTTCATTAAAGTTCTTGTCACATGAACACAAAGTTTCAAAATACTAATTCATTTAGGAGCTCCTGGGTGGCTCAATCAGTGGAGACCATAATCTTAGGGTTTTTGGGTTCTAGCCCCGTGTGAGGCTTTGTGCTGACAACTTGGAGCCTGGAGTTTGCTTTGGATTCTGTGTCTCCCCTTCTCTCTGCCCCTACCCAACTCCCTCTCTGTCTCTGTCTCTCTCTCTCAAAAATAAACATTAAAAAGTATTTTCAAAATACTAATTTCTTTAGGAAGTAATTTTTTAGAGGGATTTCCTTTTAACTAGTTTCTCTAGTTCCATTTACTCAGAGAAACAAAAGAATAATTCTATTTAAAATGTGTGTATACACATACACACATATTTACAAATGTATTTTAACTGGATTTGAGACCTATAAAAATCTCAAGCTTTAGTGTATATTAGAACTGCCTGGGGAGCCATTAGATTACAGAGTTCTGGGCCCCAGCAATAATAGCAATGCACATTCCTAGACTTCAGCCTAGTTTATTCTCATTTACTAGTAAAACATGACTTTTATGAGGGCTGTGTCTAGAATTTCTTAAATCTTGTCCAGCTATGGTCTGAATTGGTCACATTCTGGACTGGACAGGGATAAGTGCATCTACAGGTTAATTTAAGAGGCCCAACTTAGTGCCAAGGGGGACAGGAACAGAGGTACAGAGAAGCAGAATTAATTAAAATAGGATAAGAAGGCAGATGGGGGCTTCCTAGAGGAGAATTCTGAGTGTCTACAAGGGCTGTGTAGAAAGGTTGCTATCATCTGTGTATTCATTTTAGCTCATTTTATTTCTTTTTTTAAAATAGTTTATTGTCAAATTGGTTTCCATATAACACCCAGTGCTTCTCCCCACAAGTGCCTCCCACCATGACCATCACCCTCTCCCTCCCCCTCCCCCTTCAGTTCATGGTTCATTTTCAGTATTCAGTAGTCTCC
>NC_043705.1:120339807-120354892 GCF_006229205.1 Suricata suricatta
TAGGGAACCACAAAAGACCCCGAATAGCCAAAGTAGTATTGAAGAAGAAAACCAAAACGGGAGGCATCACAATCCCAGACTTTAGCCTCTACTACAGAGCTGTCATCATCAAGACAGTATGGTACTGACACAAAAACAAACACATGGACCAATGGAATAGAATAGAGAACCCAGAACTGGACCCACAAGTATATGGCCAATTAATCTTTGACAAAGCAGGAAAGAGTGTCCAATGGAAAAAAGACAGCCTCTTCAACAGGTGGTGTTGGGAGAGCTGGACAGCAACATGTAGAAAAATGAAATAAGACCACTTCCTGACACCCTTCACAAAAATAAACTCAAAATGGATAAAGGATCTGAATGTGAGACAGGAAACCATAAAAACCCTTGAGGAAAAAGCAAGAAATAGCCTCCTAGACCTCAATCACAGCAATTTCTTCCTCGACACATCCCCAGAGGCAAGGGAATCAAGAACAAAAATGAACTACTGGGACCTCATCAAGATAAAAAGCTTCTGCAAGGTGAAGGAAACAATCAAAAAAACTAATAGGCAACCGACAGAATGGGAAAAGATAGTGGCAAATAGCTCATTTTATTTCAAAGCACAGGACTTTACTTGGACTTAATAAGATGTTTTATTCATATTACTCTTACATACAAAAGTCATCAATAGGCTTATTTTTTATTTTGAGAGAGAGCGAGAGCACAAGTGGGGAAGGGCAGAGAGAGAGAGAGAGAGAGAGAGAGAGAGAGAGAGAGTGAGAGGGAATCCCAAGCAGGCTCTGCACCCCCAGTGCAGAGCCTGATGCAGGGCTCAGGCTCACTGCAAGATCATGACCTGAGCCAAAGTCAGATGCTTAACCAACTGATCCACCCAGGCATACCCAACAGACTTATTGAGATGAAATGAAGAGGGAAGAGAAGAATAAAAGAGAAAGGAGACAAGTTTTTGTCCAGGAACGAGGCAGGGGCTGGTAGATGGAAAGCGAGGTGAGACATGATGAAGGAGAGTCTGCCTGGAGCAAGAGAACAGGTGGCCAGACCCAGATCCATGCTGTGGCTCCTACCCCACCAAGTGAAACAGCATCAGAGAAGGTGGGACACCGCCCAGGTCCAACTCAGTTTATCTGTTGGCATCCCTGCGTCCCGTCCTTTGCAAGGATCTCCAAGATAGGAGGGGAGTTTCTGAGGACCTTTCCTAGCCTACTGCTCATTATTCATTCTTTCACTTAATGCTCCTCACCTGGCATAAGCTCCAAAGAGCAGGGCTCTTCTGCTCACTGCTATCTCCTTGTTTTATTTTTAATGCTCAAAGACATAGTTCTTGATGTTTGGAATAAAAGAACATATAAACAAACACCAAATCCAACATCTCAGAATCTCACGGTCAGGAAGAAAAATGTTGTTCCAAGCTACAGGCAGTAAGTTTAAGAGGGGCAGCTGGAAAAATAGCAAAAAGACCATGGTCTTCTGGTAAGCTTTATTTTTCTTATTTCTGGTATAAGCACACTTATTTTGATAAAAACTGAGTCCTGGTAACCGTAGGTAAATAATATGAATACACATACAAACTTAAGGGACAAAATTTGGGGTGCCTGAGTGCCTCAGTCAGTTGAGCATTGGACTCTTGATTTCAACTCAGTTCATGAGCTCAAGGTTCTGGGTTTAAGCCCTGCATCAGGCTCTGCACTCTGCCCCTTACCTGTTCTCTCTCTCTCTCTCACACACACAATAAATAAATAAACATTAAAAAATAAAAGTTAATATATGTATATGTAATATATAAAAATAAATGTTTTAATATATGTATATGTAACATACCTATGTAATATATGTTAAGGTAAAGGCAGAGGAGAATAGTAATTCCCTTCATTAGAATGTCTTCCTATCTTTGAATTTGGAAAAGCTGAAAATAAAAATAATAATACTTGAAAAACAAACTTCATAAAACAAAAGATAGAAAACAATGACTCACTCAAATACCTCATCCTCAGAGACTATCTATAATTGAGGATCTTGACATTACCCCTCCTGAAATGGGTTTGTAAGCCATCTTTGAGAAGGTATGTGGAAAAGCTTTCCCCAAAAAATGAGAATTTATTTGGTCAAAAATATTTGAGAAGCTCCCTTCCTTCAGCACTAGAAACCCATTAATTTTAAAGAATTTGGTCATGTATTTCTTGGTTCTGGTTAGGAGCCAGGGAAAGATGCTGAAGAAGAAATAGTCCCATCTGAAGCAGAGGATAATGGGTGTTTCAAATTGTGTAAAATTGCATGCTTTGTTTAACAGTATTTCTTAATTTATTATTTAGAATCCATTTCACTGCATTTTGCTGACAACACAGCAAAACTGCAATAATGCAGGTTTGCACTAAATCTTATTAAAATAAGACAAAGGCAAATATATATGTATATATATATATGGATTGCCTTAAGGTTTTTATTCTTAGTATATGTGATCGCTATAAAGTAATAAAGAACTGCAAGAATGGATGGTTAGGCCAAAAATATTCTAAGTATAGATCTACCCTTGAAGCTCTTGATATTAACTTTGCCATCATATTTTACTGCCTTGAGGGTTTATTTGCTATGTTGAACTCATCCTCTCACCCCTCCCACCAAGAGAGCATGAGAGAGCAAGGGTGAGAGAGAGAACACTAGTTCAACAAGGATTTTTGAAGTCCATTTCTGGACTCAGCAGGCATTTTGGAAAATTGAATTTAGACATCAAAAGGTGTGATTTTAAGAAATTTCTCATTGGCTTAAGAAAGATGGGTCAAAGTGTTTTTAGTTTGGATTTTCTGGTAATTTCTGAATGTATTCTGTATGATACTATGCATATAATGACTCCAGCCTTGTCTATATTCTCCAACATCTCTGTGGATGACTGACATCCCTCTCCCCAACTCTTGGGAGATGAGCTTGATGGCTTCATGAGTAGGTTATAAAAGTGCTGTGCACATGCTGTGCATCTGCCTAACTCTACCCCTAAAAAATTTTTTTGCATCAAGTTATTAAGTAGTCAAAAGAATGTATGACATTGTTGAATATATCTTTATATTCAACTCACTCTATAAATATCCTGCATATCACTTGTAATTATCTAGGGTATAAGTTTTCTTTTATTGAGTAGCTACATATCTCTTTATTTAGTTTTAATTCCAATTGTAGCTGTTATATACCCATCTTCTGTAGCCACAGGGCTTGAAGGTTAAGGAAGAGTTTATCTCATAAAAATTCTAGTTCCAAATTATGTCTTTTCCTAATGACTTATTTTTTAAAACTTATTAAAAATAAATAAATAAACCTTATTTTGCAAAATCAAAATTAATCTTAAAACAATAAAAATTGAGTTGTTTACTTGTTATTAAAATTCGAGAGTTCTTTGTTATATTCTGGATACAAGTCCTTTACCAGGTATTTTCTTCCAGTCTCTAGTTTGTCTTTATATTTTCTTAACAGTGTCTTTTGAGGAGCAGAAATTTTTAATTTTGACAAAGTTTATTATATCCCATTTTTCTTTTATGACTCATGTCTATGAATGTATCATATATCATTTATTTATGGCTCGTGTGTATGACCCACTCATATCCTATCTATGAAATCTTTACCTAATCCAGAGTCACAAAGATTTTTCCCTATATTTTCCTCCATACATATTACAATTTTGAGTTTTGCATGTAGGTGTATGATCCATTCTGAGTTTATGTTTGTATATGATGGAAGGTATAGATCCAAAGTTTAATTTTTTTGCCCATGGATATTCAAATATCCCAGTACCATTTGTTGAAAAGATTATCCTTTCCCCCACTAAATTGCCTTTGTACATTTGTCAAAAATCAGTTGTATATATGTGTGTTCACCTATTCGGGCTCTTTATTCTTTTCCATTGATCTATTTGTCTATCTTGAAGCCAGTATCTCAGTGTCTTGATTACTATAGTTTTATAGTAAGTCTTGATGCAAGTAGTGTTATTCCTTTAATTTTGTTCTTCATTGTCGAAGTTATTTGGGTTAGTCTAGATCCTATGCATTTCCACATAAATATTAGAATCAGTTGATCAGTTTTTATGTAAAATCTGCTAAAATTTTCATCAGGATTGTGTTGAATCTATAGATCAATTTGTAGAGAACTGAGATCTTAACAATATTGAGTCTTCTAACCCATGGGCCCAGTAATATTATCTTTATTAATTTAGGCCTTCAATTTTTCTAAGAAAATGTTTTTTTAGTTTTAAGAATTTAAATTTTTCACACATTTTGTCAGATTCATCGCTGAGTATTTCATATTTCTTGATGCTATTATAAATAATTTTGTTGTCTTATTTCTGTTTCTGATTGTTTTTTGCTACTATTTAGGAATACAATTTAAGTTATTTATCAATTTTATATTCTGCCACATTGCTAAGCTCACTTATTCATTCAGTTTATTTTGTAAATTCCATCAAGATTTTCCACTTAGATGATGATGTCATCTGAAAAATAAATAGTTCTATCTTTTCAGTCCGGATGGATTTTATTCCTTTTGCTTGCCTTATTGCACTGACTAGAAATTCTAATACAATATTGAATAAAACTGGTAAGACTGGATATCCTTTTCTTGTTCCTGATCTTAGAGAGATTCACTGATTTTTCACCAGTAAGTATGATGCTGTAGGTTTTTTATTGATGCCCTTTATAGGGTTGAGAAAGTTCTTTCTATTTATAATCTATTAAGAAGTTTTTAATCAATATAAATGAAAGTTGGATCTTATCAAATGCTTTATATACATATGTTGGGATGCTCCTACGGTTTTTCTTCTTTGTTTAATGTAGTGAATTACATTAATTGCTTTTCAAATAATAAAACAACTTTGTTTATCTGGGATAAATCTAGCTAGATCATTCTGTATTATCCTTCTTACCTATTTTTGGATTTGACCTACAATTTTTTTATTTAGAATTTTGGCATTTATTTTCAGGAGAAATATTAATCTGTCATTTTCTTTTTTTGTAACATCTTTGGTTTTGGAATTAAGGTACTGCTGGCTTCATAGAATGAGTTGGGAAATAATCCTTCCTACATAACTTTCTGGAAAAGTTTTTATCTAATTGCTACTATTTCTTCCTTGAATGTTTGGTAATATTCACCAACAAAGCCATATAAGATTTTTTAAATGGGTGCAAGGTGTTTAACTTCAATTTAAATTTATTAGTAGATACAGGGCTATTCAAGTTCTTTATTTCTTCTTAAGTGAGCTTAGTGGTTTGTGTTTGGCAAGGAATTTGCCAATAACCTGCAAGTTGTTAAAGATTTTGACATGAAGTTGTTCATAGTATTTCATTATTATCCTTTCAACATCTATATATCTGTAGTGATGTCACCATTCTCATTACTGCTATTGGTAATTTATATTTTCTTTCTTTCCTGACCAGTGTGTCAAACATTAATAAACAGCTTTTGGTTTCACTGATTTTTTTTCTTTTGTTTTCTATTTTTTCTAATTCTTTTCTGATTTTTCTTATTTATTTCCTTCTATTTACTTAGGGTTTCACTCTCTACTTAAAAATCATAACTTCAGGTGGACTTAGAGGTCATTCATTTGAGACTTTTTTCCTTTCTAATATAGACATTTGCTGCTATAAATTTCCCCCAACATATTGATTTAATGGCATTCCACAATTTTTGAAGTGATTTGTTTTCATTTGCATTTAGTTAAAAATACATTTTAATTTCCTTTTGGTTTCTCTAGGGCCATTAGGTTGTGTATAAGTGTGTTTTTTAGTTTCCAAATATCTGGGGATTTTTCATATATCTTTGTTATTGATTTCTAATTTATTTCTTTTGTGGTTACAGGAATACTTTGTATAAGTTGAATCATTTTTAAACATATGCACATTTATTTAATGCTCAGAATATGATCTTTCTTGATAAACGTTCTATGTACTCTTGAAAGGAGTATATGTTCTGGGTTGTTGGGTAAAGTTCTGTAAATGAATCAGGTCAAATTGTGCAATAGTGTTGTTTAGGTCCTCTATATCCTTACTGATTTTTGTTTATTTATTTTATTAACCATTGAGAGAGAGGTATTCAATTCTCTGACTGTAATTGTTTATTCATCCTTGAGATTCTATCAGTTTTTACTTCATACATTTTGAAGATCTATAATCATGTGCATAAACATTTATGATTGTTATGTTGTCTTTGTAAACTGACCCCTTTAACATTATGGAAGGCTCTTCTTTATTCCTGGTAATAGTCTTTGATCTGAAATGCAATTTGATAGTAATATCACCACTCAAGTTTGCTTTCTTGCTTTCTTCCAGTTTATGTATTCATTTTGAGAAAGAGAGCATGAGCATGAATGGGGGAGGGGTGGAGAGAGGGAGAGAGAGAATTCCAACAGGCTCCACACTGTCAGTGCAGCACCTGACACGGGGTTCAGTCTCAGGAACCAAGAGATCATGACCTGAACCAGAATCAAGAGTTGGAAGCTTAACCATCTAAGCCACCCAGGCACTCCTCAAGCTTTCTTTTGATTAGTGTTAGCTTGGTATAGCTATTATATTGTTTTACTTTTAATCTGTTTGTGTCTTTACATTTAAAGTGGGTTAATTAGAAGCAACAAAGAATTAGTATTACTTTTTAATTTAATCTGTAATCTCTGACAGGGCATTAGACCATTTATATTTAGTGTGGTCATCGATATGATTAGGTTCAAATCTATCATCTTGCTAGTTTTTCTTCTAGGTCCTATCTGGTTTTTGTTCTCTTTCATCTTTTTCTGCCTTCTTTTGCATTGAGCATTGTTTTACTGTTTATTTTATTTTTAAATAGACTATATATTTTAGAGAAGTTTTAGATTGACATCAAAATTGAATGGAAGGTAAAGATATATCTTAAATACTCCTGCTCCCACACATCAATAGCCTCTGTAATTATCAACATCCTGCAACAGGGTGGTATATTTTTTAAAGTTGATGAACCTATATGGACACATCATTATCACCCAAGATCAATAGTTTACATTAGGCTTACTGTTGTAAATTCTATGGGTTTTGACAAATATATAATGACAGGTATCCACCATTATAGTGTCATAAAGAATAGTTTCACTATCCTAGAAATCCCTTGTGCTCTACCTATTCATCCATTTCCACCCTTTAACTCATGTAGCAACAAGTGATTCTTTTACTGCCTCCAGAGTGTTGCCTTTTCAGAATGTCATCATACTATGTAGCCTTTTCAGATTGGCTTTTTTCACTTAGTAATATGCATTTAAGTTTCCTCTATGTCATGGTTTGATAGCTCATTTAAAAAACACTAAATAATATTCCATTGGTTAGATGTACTATAGTTTATTTATCCATTCACCTACTGGGAAAATATCTCAATTGCTTCCAAGTGTTGAAAACTATGAATAAAGCTTCTATAAACACCTGTGTGTAGGTTTTCATGTGGACATATTTTTCAATTCCTTTGGGTAAATACTTGGGAGTGAGATCGCTAGAACATATGATAAAAATATGCTTAGTTTTGTAATAAACTGCCAAACTGTCTTCCAAAGTGACTGCACCATTTTGCTTTTCCACCAGCAGTGAGTGAGATTTTCTTGTACTCCACATCTTCATCAGCAGTTTGTGTTGTCAGTGTTTTAGTTTGGCCATTCAATAGGTATGTGGTGGTATCTCATATTCTAATTCACATTTCTCTAAGACTTTTGATGTTGCACATCCTTCCATACACTTGCTTGTCATCTGTATATCTCCTTTGATGAGGTGTCTGTTCAGGTCTTTTGTCAATTTTCAAATCACATTGGTCATTTTCTTATTGTTGAGTTTTTAAAGGTTCTTTGTATATTCTGGATAACAACTGTCTTTTATCAGGTATGTTTGAGGTAAACATTTTTTCCCAGTCTTCAACTGGTTTCCTCATTCTCTTAAGGTATTTTTAAAATTATAATCCTTTGTTGGCTTATTAGCTATAACTTTTTGTTTGGTTGTTTGAAGGGTTTGTAAGTTACACCTTTCACTTATCACAGCTTACCTTTAAGTACATTGTAGCACTTTACTTACAGTATAAGAACCTTACAATAGCATACTTTTATTTCTTCCTTTTTGATCTTTGGGTTATTGTTGTAAGAGATTTTATTTCTGCAAATGTAAACCTCACACAGCATTATTAATATTGTTGCTTAAACGATTGTCCTTTAAATGTATTTAAATAATAAGAAAACATCTTATATACTTACCCATATAGTTACCATTTCCAGTGATATTCATTCCTTTGTATAGATCAACATTTCCAACTGATATGATTTTCCTTTCACATGAAGGACTTCCTTTAGCATTTCTTATAGTGAGGGTAGGTTGATGATTAGTGTTTTTTTCGGCTTCTTGTGTGTAAGAAAATTATTTATTTTGCTCTCATGTTTGAAAGATATTTTTGCTTGGAGTAGAAGTCTGGGTTGGCATACCGTTCTTTCAATACTTTTGAAGATGTTGCTCTACTGGCCTCACTCACGTTGCTTTTAATCTGGATTCTGCTCTTATCCTTCTTTTTCTTGTGCCATATGTCACATGTGTTGTACACATGTTTTCACTGACTGCTTTCAAAAATTTTTATCATTGTTTTTTAACAAATTGATGTACCTTGGCATAGTTTTCTTTATCTTTCTTGTGCTTGAATTTATGGGTTTATAATTTTCATCAAATTTGGAAAACTTTTGGCTATTATGTAAACAAAATTTTTTTCTGCCTTCCCAACTCTCTCATCTCTTTTGGTGACTCAAATTATACATGTATTAGTTCACTTGAGGTTACCTAACTACTCGCTGATGCTCTGTTCATTTTTTTAAAAATCTCTTTTCTCTACATATTACATTATTTTTTTTTCATTTTCTTTATTTGATAGAGAGTGCGAGTGAGTGAGTGAGCAAGCATGAGGTGGGGAGCGGGGAGAAGGAGAAAGAGAGGGAATCTTAAGCAGGCTCCATCCACCCTCAGCATGGAGCCTGTTGTGGGGCTTGATCACACAACCCTGAGATCATGACCTGAGCTGAAATGGAGTCTATTTTTTATATCTTTCTTGTCTCTATTTAACTTTTTGAACACATGGAATATAGTTATAATCACAGTTTTAATATTTTTTGTCTGCTAATTCTAACATTTATTTTGTTCTGAGTTTATTTTGATTACTTCCCATACTATGGGTTGTATTTTCCCTCTTAATAACTTGCATACCTGGTAATTTTTTTAAGTTTATATATTTGTTGAGACAGAGCAAGTGTGAGTGGAGGAGGGGCAGAGAGAGAGGGAAGGAGAGAATCCCAAGCAGGCTTCTCACTGTCAGTGCACAACCCCATGCAAGGTTCAATCCCATGAACTGTAAGATTATGACCTGAGCTGAGATCGAGTCCGATGCTTAACGGACTGAGCTGCCCCCTGGTAATTTTTTATTGGATACCAGTCCTTGTGAGTTTTACCTGGATATATGCCTTACATTTCTAAAATTACTCTTGCACTTTGTTCTAGGACACAGTTATGTTTTGTGGAAACAGTTTGATTTGGGGGGGGGGTCTTGCTTTTATGGTTTATTAAGCAAGATAAGAACAGTCCTCAGTACAGGCTGATTATTCCTCACCACCAAGATGACACCTTTCTGAGTACTCTACCTAGTGCTATGGGAATCATGAGGTTTCCAGTGTGATTTCTGGGTGCAAGCACTATTCTGACTCTGTATGACTGCTAGGTACTCTTCCTCTACCTTTCCAGAACACTCTGTCCCTGACCTAAAGCTGCCTAATCACGGCAAATTAATGAATTTGCTAGCTAGGACTCGGGCAAAAATTCAAGGGAAACTCTGCAGATCATCAGGTGTCTCTGTCTATAAAGCTCTCTTTTTCTCCAGTACTTTTTCCTGTGACCTCTAGCCATCTTGTTCATCACACACTTTGAGCTCCACCTCAAGTCAGAGAATCATCCAGGCTCCACCTTGCACTAAGAACTGGAACCCCTAGAAAGACAGCAAGCTGGGATAATCACGGGACTCACCTCATTTGTCTTCTTGCTTTCAGAAGTTTATATTCTTCATTACATGATATCCAGTGTCTCGAAAACCATTGTTTCATATATTTTCTTCACTTGTCGATTGTTTAAGGTGAAAATGTAAATCTGGTCCTGTTGCTTCACCTCAGCCAGAAGTGTGATTCCATTTCCAGCATATTTATTTGGATAAGAATGTGCTTCTTCATGGATACTATTCATTATTAGGAAAGAAAGAGAGGAAAAAAGAAAGAAAAAAGAAAGAACAAACAAACAAAAAGAAGGAAGGAAGGATGGAAGAAAGAAAGGATGGAAGAATGGAAGAAAGAGAGAAAGAAAAAAGAAAAAAAGAAACTTGATTTTAAATAAATTTTGTAGAAAGAGATTGTTGGGGAGATACCTGGGTGGCTCAGTCAGTTAAGCATTGGACTTCAGCTCAGGTCATGATCTCACAGTTTGTGGGTTTGAGTCCGGAATCCGGCTCAGATGACAGCTCAGAGCATGGAGCCGGCTTCCCATTCTGTGTCTCCCTCTCTCTCTGCCCCTCCCCAGCTCATGCTCTGTCTCTGTCTCAAAAATAAATAAACAATGGGGTGCCTGGGTAGCTTAGTCAATTAAGCATCCAGCTTCAGCTCAGGTCATGATCTCACGGTTCATGGGTTCAAGGCCCGTGTTGGGCTCTGTGCTGACAGCTAGCTCAGAGCCTGGATCCTGCTTTAGATTCTGTATTTCTCTCTCTCTCTCTCTGACCCTCCCCTGCTCGCACTGTCTCTCTCTGTCTCTCAAAAGTAAATAAAAAACATAAAAAAATTTTTAAATAAACATTAAAAAAAAGAGAGAGATTGTTGGGAGGTAGCAAAATGAGGAAAAACAGAATAATATAGTAGAGTTCTTCATGAAGCTAAATTTTTTCATTTAAATGTTAGTTCCTTATGCTGAGATTTATATTTGCTATTTTGTGTGTTAAGAAGACTTTCATCTGATTTTGTTTTTTACCTTGTAAAATTAAAACTTGCTAATCTTCCAACTTAAAATAATCCTGGCTTATCAAATTCTAAAATCTGGAAGAGAGTGGTAAATTTTGGGACTAAAAACAGGTGAACTTCAGACAGCTAGGAAATAATTGATTTTTAAAAATTTTTTCATTTTGCACACATGCAAGCAGGGCAGGGGCAGAGAGCCAGGGGGAGAGAGAATCCCAAGCAGACTCCTTGCTGTTGCACGGTTAGTATAGACCAGTGTGGGGCTTGATCTCAAGAACCGTGAGATCACGCCCTGAGTGGAAATCAAGAGTCAGATGCCTAACCGACTGAACCACCCAGGTGCCCTTGATTTCTAAGGTGACTGATAAAAGAACTGCGAGCTCTTTGAATGTTGAGATTGTATCTTCATGAAACATTTTGCTTCCAGTGTCCACACACAGTTGGGGCTCAGTGTATACTTGTGGTAAGAATGAATGAACTTGATGTCTAACCACATAATACCTAAGGACTGCTAGTCTGGCCGGCCCAGGAATTTTCCAGTGTAGCCCTCTTCTTAATTGATCTGGTTCATTAAAGTGGAAAAAGTGAGACTAATTGGCTTTGACACAGGCTAATTTCCCCCAGTCAGTGATGTGGCTGTCACACACACTGTAAATAAGCTGATACACAAGGCACCTGAGGCACAGGACCTAATCAGTTGGCAGGATCTTGGACCATGACAACAGACAGGGAGAGAAGAAACGATACAGCATTATCTGGTGAATCTGCCAGAATTTGGGAACAAAGACACAAAGAACTGATGGGGAAGATACTTGCCCTGTGGGATATAACCCTGGCTTCTTTTTAGAATCACTTGAGTTGGGTTTTTTTTTCTTTTTAATATTTATTTATTTATTGGGAGAGTGCAAGCAGGGGAGGGACAGATAGAGGAGGACAGAGGATCTGAAGTGATCTCTCTGCTGACAGGCTGACAGCAGCGAGCCTGATGTGGAGCTAGAACTCACTAACCTCAAGATCATGACCTGAGCTGAAGTCGAATGCTCAACTGACTGAGCCATCCAGGAGGCCCCTTGAGTTGTTTTTATAATATATAGATACTAAGCCCTATACCCAGATATTCAGCCTCAATTGTCTGAGGTAGGGAAGGAAATCTGAATATTTTTAAAGCTCTTCAGAAATTTCATCATATTACTAGGGTTACAAAATTCTGTGTCAAGCCAAGAAATTAATAATTCCCAATTCTTTGTTAGTCTCTCCCATTCAAAAGGTGTCTTATTTTCCAGTAAAATGCTACCAGTAAGAGTTATGCTTTAGAAAATGCCAAGTTGGATGTTGGCAGATAAAACTCCCTTTATTTGGGTGTTGGTGCCCGTTTCCCTTTTCCAAGTCCCTATTTCTGTTCTGCAGCAGCAGAATACAATTCAGTGCAATCAGGTAAGCATCTGTCTAATTTAGTATAGCCATAATCAAACTCAGGTCAAACCATTTCAATCACCATCCAGTTCAAAATCCAAACTGCCTTTACTCCCTCTTCTGACTGACTTTCCAGGGGAGAAATCTGATACTTGACTTTTGGGAAAGCAGTAGGGAGGTGAAGTCACCAAAGAGCAAACTGACTGCTAATAGGCTGGTGGGGAAGGAAACTGAAGAGCTGGTTAGTCACTTCTCTGCTGATTCCAGCAGCCAATGCCATCACCCAGTCTGGTTGTGGGGATCTTCTTGTTGGCTGAGCAATCCATGAATATTACTAGCATTCTGCGATTCACTTCTGCTTGTCCCCAGAGTGCTGGTCTACCCTGAATCTCTGCTGGTGGGTTCCTTCATGACCACCCAAACTTTATAAGACTTAAGGCAAATGGAGGTCCACATATCATAAGTCTATATATTTCAAAGTTAATAATCAATCAATAAATTCCTAAATGAAATATGTTCTATCCTCCTAACTTGAAATATATACTTTGTAAGGATACATCAGAAAAAATATATATAAAGCTGAGAGTTAGCACTTATCACTTGACTACAACTGAGTTTAATTTGTTTTGCACGTGCCAGAGCACTCTCTTGATGGGATGGCAATGTTTGGGTGATTAATAGTTCAGAAATTAGTATGTAGTGGTTTCCTGGAATCCAAACTTTTGGCTATCATTTCAGGTAAAGTCATTAATTATGGTGATATAATCAAAACTTTCACATACAACTTGTATTCTTATGTTCACTAATGAACACATAGGTTAAAAAGTAAAATGTAATTATATTCAAATTATCAAATTTGGGTAAGTTTTTAAGAAAATTTAAGGTAAGTATAAACAAACAAAATTGTTTTTCCTACATTGTTAAGTAAGTAAGATTTCTTTTAAAATATTTAAAATTATTGGGACACCAAGGTGGCTCAGTTGGTTAAGCATCTGACTCTTGATTTCAGCTCAGGTCATGATTTCATGGTTTGTGAGTTGGAGCCCCACATCAGGCTCCATGCTGACAGTGCAGAGCCTGCTTGGGATTCCCTCTCTCCCTCTCTCTCTGTCCCTCCCCTGTACACTCTCTCTATCTCTCTCTATCTCTCAAAAATAAACAAACTTAAAAATTTGTTTAATATTTAAATTATTTATTAAGATTAAAAGGCAAACTACACATTACAATGAATATCAATTCATTTTGTCAAAAAATTTTAAATCAAAGTGATACCATTAAAATTAAAAATTTTGGGGCGCCTGGGTGGCTCAGTCGGTTAAGCCTCCGACTTCAGCTCAGGTCAGATCTCACGTTTGTGGGTTCGGGCCCCACGTCAGGCTCTGTGCTGACAGCTAGCTCAGGGCCTGGAGCCTGCTTCCGGTTCTGTGTCTCCTGCTCTCTCTGCCCCTCCCTCTCATGCTCTGTCTCTCTCTGTATCAAAAATAAAACATTAAAAAAATTTTTTTTAAAAATTAAAAATTTTTTACCAGTACTACTTGCTAAAGAGGCAGTCTTTTTTCCATTGGATACTCTTTCCTGCTTTGTCAAAAATTAATTGTCCATACATTTGTGGGCCAAGTTCTGGGTTCTCTATTCTTTTTTTTTTTTTTTTTAGTTATAAAATAGTTAACCTAATTTTTTATTAAAAAAAGAATTTTTACCAGAGCTTCAAAATAGAAGTAAATCATACCTAGAATGGCAATAAAGGGTGTAAATTTTAGTGGAGTTACTGGCTTCTGAAATGTTATACTTTTGATTTGGAAAACATTGTTATTCAAAACCTGAAATACATTATAAACTGATAATGGAATCTTTTAAGTAAACGCTGTCTTTCAACCCCTTTATAAACCACAAAAATTAAGCAAAACTAAATATGAAATTAACTATCACATTTAGGGATAATTTCCATTGGGAGAAATAGACATAAGGAAAATCAGTTCAAATACAACATAGTTCAAGAAATTACCTTCCCAGTATAAGAGCAAAAGAGCTATTACATTTAAAAATTTAATAATGAAGGCCTAATAAAGATGATAAATGCAGTTAAAAATGTTGTCATATTTAAGGCAACATTAGCATGCTGTCAATAAACACAGAAGGATTTCTCTATTCATAGATATGAAATTACTTTGAAGAATAGCAAAGTGGAAATGAAGCACCTGGATGTAGACTCCTTTAAAACTTTCTCTTTTTTAGTTTAAAAGGTTTTAAGAAAATTGTTACCTTTATAGGCATTAATGAACAGGAGCCAAAATGTGTTCAAGGCACTTTTAAACAGAGGCATTTTAGTAAGAAGAAAAGGATATCCCAATGTTTTCCTATTAAGAAAATATACATGTAAGAGGCTAAATTTTAACTTTTTCAAAAGGCCAAAAGTTTTGGAAAAGGCTAAAGTACCTTTAGTATTCATTAGAGTAATCTGAAAGAACAGAAAGGTATTAAGGCTTCAGATTTTATGATAGTAATCATGATATTACACATGATCATGTAACTAAATACTGTTCATATACTGAATACAAATACAAAGTGTCTAAGAACATTATTTATGTACTAAAATACTTAGACATACAAAGAGATATTCCCTATAAGTTACTTGTAACTCATAATGTACTGAAAAATTAATAATTT
>NC_043705.1:120354992-120366789 GCF_006229205.1 Suricata suricatta
AGAAGGCTTCTGGTGGAGTCTGCCGGGTTTTCCATGTAGAGGATCATGTCATCTGCGAAAAGTAAAAGTTTGACTTCTTCTTTGCCAGTTCTGATGCCTTTTATTTCCTTTTGTTGTCTGATTGCTGATGCTAGGACTTCCAGCACTATGTTAAACAACAGTGGTGAGAATGGACACCCCTGTTGTGTTCCTGATCACAGGGGGAAAGCACTCAGTTTTTCCCCATTGAGGATGATATTAGCTGTGGGCTTTTCATAAATTGCTTTTATAATGTTTAAGTAAGTTCCTTCTATTCTGACTTTCTCAAGGGTTTTTATTAAGAAAGGGTGCTGTACTTTGTTAAATGTTTTTTCTGCATCCATCGACAGGATCATATGGTTTTTATCTTTTCTTTTGTTAATGTGATGCATCACATTGATGGGTTTGTGAATATTGAACCAGCCCTGTAACCCGGGAATAAATCCCACTTGATCATGATGGATAATTTCTTTTATATGCTGTTGAATTCAATTTGCCAGTATCTTGTTGAGTATTGTTGCATCTGTATTCATTAAAGATATTGGTCTGTAGTTCTCTTTTTTGGCTGGGTCTCTGTCTGGTTTGGGTATCATGGTGATGCTGGCTTTGTAGAATGAGTTTGGAAGTTTTCCTTCTATTTCTATTTTTTGGAATAGTTTGAGAAGAATGGGTATGAGCTCTGCTTTAAATGTCTGGTAGAATTCCCCTGGGAAGCCATCTGGCCCTAGGCTCTTATTCATTGGGAGATTTTTGATATTGGATTCGATTTCTTCACTGGCTATCAGTCTGTTCATGCTTTCTATCTCTTCCCGTTTGAATTTTGGCAGTGCATGTGCATTTAGGAATTTGTCCATTTCTTCTGTGTTGTCCAGTTTGTTGGCATATAATTTTTCATAGTAATCTCTGAGGATTGCTTGTATTCCTAAGGGATTGGTTGTATAAGATCCATTTTCCTTCATGATTTTGTCTATCTGGGTGCTCTCTCTTTTCTATCTAAGGAGCTTGGCTAGAGGTTTATCGATTTTGTTTATTTTTTTCAAAGAACCAACTCTTGGTTTCATTGATCTGTTCAACTGTGTTTTTGGATTCTATATTGTTTATTTCTGCCATGATCTTTATTATTTCTTTTCTTCTGCTGGGTTTGGGGTGCTCTTGCTGCTTCCTTTCTAGTTCCAGTAGGTGCTCTGTTATATTTTGAATTTGCGCTTTTTCTAGTTTCTTGAAATTGGCCTGGATTGCAATATACTTTCCTCTTAGGACTGCCTTGGCTGCATCCCAGAGATTTTGGATTGTTGTATTTTCATTTTCATTGGTTTCCATATATTTTTAAATTTCTTCTCTAATTGCCTGATTAGCCCAATCATTCTTTAGTAGGGTGGTTTTTAACCTCCACATTTTTGGAGGTTTTCCAGATTTTTTCCTGTGGTTGATTTCAAGTTTCATAGCATTGTGATCTGAAAGTGTGCATGGTATGATTGTATTTATGGAGGGCTGCTTTATGCCCCAGTATGTGATCTATCTTGGAGAATGTGCCATGTGCACTCCAAAAGAAGGCGAATTTCCTAACTTCAGATGCAGAGTTCTAAATATATCTATCAGTTCCATCTGTTCCAATGTGTCGTTCAGATCCATTGCCTCTTTAGTGATTTTCAGTCTGGTTGATCTATCCATTGCTGTCAGTGAAGTATTAAAGTCCCCTGCAATTAGCACATTCTTATCAATAAGATGGTTTCTGTCTGTGATTAATTGTTTATGTATTTGGGTCCTCCTAAATTTGGTGCATAGATATTTATAATTGTTAGCTCTTCCTCATGGAGAGACCCTGTCATTATTCTATAATGTCCTTCTTCATCTCTTGTTACTGACTTTACTTTAAAGTCCAGTTTGTCTGATATAGGTATGGCTACTCTGGCTTTCTTTTGGCTTCCAGTCTCATGATAGATATTTCTCCATCCCTTTACTTTCATCCTGAAGGTATTTTCAGGTCAAAAATGAGTCTCTTGTAGACAGCAAATAGATGGATTTTTTTTTTATCCATTCTGCTACCCTGTGTCATTTGGTTGGAGCATTCATTCCATTGACATTCAGTGTTATTATCGTAAAATGTGGGTTTAGAGTCATTGTGTTCTCCCTAGAATTCATGTTTATAGTGGTGTCTCTGGCACCTTGTATTCTTTGCAACATTTCCCTCATAGAGTCCCTCTTAGGATTTCTTGTAGGGCTGGTTTGGTGGACATGAATTCTCTCAATTTTTGTTTATTTGGGAACACTTTTATCTCTCCTATTTTGAATGACAGGCTTGCTGGATAAATGATTCTTGGCTGCATGTTTTTTCTGTTCATCCCATTGAAGATTCCTGCCAATCCTTCCTGGCCTGCCAAGTTTCATTAGATAGGTCTGTAACCACTCTGATAGGTTTCCCTTTGTATGTTAGGGCCCTTTTTTCCCTAGCTGCTTTCAGAATTCTCTCTATATCCTTACATTTTGCCAGTTTCACTATGACATGTCATGCCGAAGGTTGATTCAAATTATGTCTTAAGGGGGTTCTTTGTGCCTCTTGAATTCTTTTTAAATTTTTTAATGTTTTATTTATTTTTGATACAGAGAGAGACAGAGCATGAGAGGGGGGGGGCACAGAGAGAGAAGGAGACACAGAACCGGAAACAGGCCCCAGACTCTGAGCTAGCTGTCAGCACAGAGCCTGACGCGGGGCTCGAACCCACGAACGCAAGATCTGACCTGAGCTGAAGTCGGAGGCTTAACCGACTGAGCCACCCAGGTGCCCCATGTGCCTCTTGAATTTGAATGTCTATTTCTTTCCCCAGATTCAGAAAATTTCAGTTATAATTTAGTCGAGTACCCCTTCAGGACCTCTCTCTCTTTCTTCCTCTTCAGGAATCCCTATGATACGGGTGTTTTTACGTTTGATTGTATCACTCAGGTCTCGAATTCTCTCTCTCTCTCTCTCTCTCTCTCTCTCTCTCTCTGGCTTCCTCTTTTGCTATAACTGTGTCTTCTAATTTACCTTTTCTTCTCTCTGCCTCTTCTATCCGTGAGGTGGCTGCCTCCATTTTATTATTCACCTCATTAATAGCCTTTTTTAACTCGTCACACCTATTTTCAAAGTCCCTAGTCATTGTCTCAGTAGCTTCTCTGATGCTTTTTTCAAGCCCAGCGATTAATTTTATGACAATTGTTTTAAATTCTTGTTCAGTTATGTTGTTTAGATCTGTTTTGAGCAGTTCTGTGTGTGACTTCTTCCTCAAGTTTCTTCAGGGGAGAGTTCTTTCGTTAGCAGGTGGTACTGGAGAACTGGACAGCAACATGCAGAAGAATGACTCTAAACCACTTTCTTACACCATACACAAAAATAAACTCAAAATGGATGAAGGACCTGAATGTGAGACAGGAAACCATCAAAACCCTTGAGGAGAAAGTAGGAAATAACCTCCTTGACCTGAATCGCAGCAATTCATACTCAACACATCCCTAAAGGCAAGGGAAATGAAAGCAAAAGTGAACTACTGGGATCTCATCAAGATAAAAGGCCTCTACATTGCAAAAGAGACAATCAAGAAAACTGATAGGCAACCGACAGAATGGGAAAAGATATTTGTAAATGACATATCAGATAAAGGGCTAGTACCCAAAATCTACAAGGAGGTCACCAAACTCTACACCCAAAAACCAAATAATCCAGTGAAGAAATGGGCAGAAGATATAAACAGACACTTCTCCAAAGAGGACATCCAGATGGCCTACAGCACATATAACAATGCTCAACATTACTCATCATCCAGGAAATACAAATCAAAACCACACTGAGATACCACCTCATGCCAGTCAGAGTGGCTAAAATGAACAAATCAAGAGACTATGGATGTTGGCAAGGGTGTGGAGAGATGGGCACCCTCATACACAATTGGTGGGAATGTAAACTGGTGCAGCCACTCTGGAAAACAGTGTGGAGGTTCCTCAAAAAACTATCCATAGAACTCTCTTATGACCCAGCAATAGCCCTGCTAGGGATTTACCCAAGGGATACAGAAGTGTTGATGCATAGGGGCACTTGTACCCCAATGTTTATAGCATCATTTCCAACAATAGCCAAAACATGGAAAGAGGCTAAAAGTCCTTCACCTGATGAATGGATCATGAAGATGTGGTATATATAATACAATGGAGTATTACATGGCAATGAGAAAGAATGAAATATGGCCGTTTGTAGCAAAATGGATGGACCTCAAGGGTGTAATGCTAAGCAAAATAAGTCAGGCAGAGAAAGACAGATACCATATGTTTGCACTCGTAGGTCTAACAGGAGAACAGGAGAAACCTAATGGAGGACCAGGGGGAGGGGAAGAGGGAAAGGGAGCTGGGGAGAGAGAGGAACACAAAACCTGAGAGACTATTGAATACTGAAAACGAACCAAGGGTTGAAGGGGGAGGGGGGGGGGAAGAGGTTGTGGTAATGGAGGAAGGCACTTGTGGGGAAGAGCACTGGGCGTTGTATGGAGACCAATTTGACAATAACTATCTAAAAAAATGCATACACGCAAAAAATTTTTTTAATATTTAAAAATTTTAATTCTTACTAAATACTTTTATAGAAAAAGAACTATTTATAATTCTAGAATTGGATGCCCATGAAATTGTCACTATAAAGGAAAGTGATTGTGCTTCATGCCTATTACACTAGACCTACACTATATATGCAGGTAAGGGTAATTTGAATAATACCACAGCTGTTTCTCAGATATCAGGTTACCTCTTGAAAATGGTAGGCAAGTGCATGAGCACATCTGCAGGTACAAAGGAAAAACAAAGAGAACAAAGAAAACAGACAGCACCATGAGGGAATTTATATTTCATTATAAAAGACACTTCTGTATTCACACTATTTGAGAAGGATTTACAAGTTATTTTTTTTCCTTTCCAAAGTGTTGTCACCAAATGCATGGCTGAAATCCTCCCCATATTCCCCAGCAGCCTCTGCACTAGCACAGTCCACACATCTCTGGACTTTTGCCACAATTGCCTTTTGTTTGGAGGATCTGAGGACGTGGAGAAGCTTTCCCTGGGGCCTGCATAGTGATCATCGGAGAACCAGTATTTAGGGTTTTACTTTGGTCTGTGCCACCTCTGACCTCAGGTCCTGAGTGGCAGTGGCATCGTGTATTCTTCAGCAAATGCATTTGTTGGTGATGGGCAGAGCCTGTAAAGATGGGGTCAAGGACAGGGTTCCCTCTTGCTGAGACTAAGAGTGGTGCTGGAACCTTTGCTTCTTGTGTGTCTGGCCAACAAGGGTTTGCTGAGCAAGCTGACCTGTGCTTCCAACCGTCTTACTGGACCTCTGGGACCCTGGGAAGCTTAGACTCCCTTTAGAACCGCCTCGGCTCCATGGAACACTGGAAGGTAATTTGTGGCCATTCCTGGCTTGTTCTGCCCTTTTTATAATCTCACGGCTTGTGTCCAAACCCCTCTCTTGTCTTCTGCCTGTGTCCTGGAGCTCTGGACATGCCCATGGGTTCTGCCACTTGGCACATTCCAGATGAGAAGCTGGTGCCAGTTTCTATGTTCAGATGTACCCTGAACTTCACAGGGGATCCTCTTTATAGGAAACCATGCAAGTGCTCCCCTTTCTCAAGAGTGTAGGGATGTGGAAAGAACAAGGCTTCCGACTCTAACACTCCACGATCTCTTCAAGAAGTCTCCCCAGTCTTTTTTCTTGAATCACTCTGTAGACTACCCTCTAGCAGTGGAGTGAGGCATCTAGTTCACTTCTGATTCACCCCATTGTTTTTGTCTCACACCTGACTGGTCCTCACTGAACCTACACATCTGTACTTACGGTCTGTTCTCTGACCCAGGAAGGAGTTCAGAGCGAAAGAAAGAAAGTTAAGACTTGCAGATTGCCATTTTGAAATCATCCAAGGACTGTTCACCAGCTGGCTGTGGTGAACCAGGCTTTATACCACATTGCGGGTTGGAGGACATCACTTTTTCATGACTTTCGTGACTTCTTTTTGCCCTCGACTATAACACCAGGTTGACCCCACAGTCAGTGAACCAGCTTCCCAAACCACACAAGGACTTTCAGAAATCTCTGCCATGTTCTATACAATTCAGGAATCTTAATTTTCTGTCAGTCTTAGTGTCTTTAAACTACAAAATGCTTGCCTACTTTTAGACTCAAAGTGAAGTTTGTAATGTTTGTTTCAGATGAGATTCAAAGAGAGAAAACCAAGTATTTTTACATAATAATTTTTAGACAGCTCCCACTTACATACTTAACTGTATTTCATAATACCAGTTCCCTTAAATGAAATATTATTTTTATACCAAACATGGCTGGCCCTCTGAAATGCATTGTAGATAATTCCACTTGGTAACTGCTATGTTTGTAATTTACTGGGTCTGCCAAATGCTGACAAAACAAATCATGTTAGTTGACTCCCAGTGGGGGGCTCCCCTTCAGTTCAAACTAGGCAGCTATCTCCATCTTTCCATCATATCTAGTTAGCATCTTCTGTGCTTTGTGCATTTGTAGACAGTATTTTATTTAGAACTTTATAAATCATAAAAGTGATGAAATTTTAAATATGCAGTTCACAACCCATAATAACAGAGTCAGGAAAAGAGAAAGCAAAACTATTCGTTGTTTGTGGGTTTGCTTGTTGGTTTGCTTATTGGTTTGTTGGGGGGAGAGGGGTTGAGGGCAAAAGCAGAGATGATTTCTAATGAAGCTCTCCATGGAACTGGAAAATTCTTACAGCTGAAGGGCTGGCTGTCTCTCAGCCATAGAGCTGAAAAAGCTTTCCTTGCACTGAGAGACAATGGCGCTGGGAGAAAAGTCAAGGAAGAAGGAAATGCTAATTCTTATCTGCTATCAAGCAGAATAATATAATAATATCAATTATTAATATTATTATTAATATTAATAATATCGATTATGCAGGTTTTAAAAACATGTTATCAAAGAAAAACCCTGCCAGGAGTTCTGGGCTCTTATGTTGATCTAAATTTTAGCAGTATGTCTCAAATTCATTTTTCTAATGAAGCTCATTGCCATTGAAGGTGTGCCAGACTCTGTGTTCCATTCTTAGGACCCAAAGTTGAATTAGACATGGTCCCTGTCTATAGAAAATCCACAGGTTTCAAATTAGGTAACTCAAATTTATCAAATTGTCCAAGAATGATCATTCTATAGAGAGCTGACTCATCCTAAACAAACCAGAACAGTATATATATATATATTAGTGGTAAAAAATGCATATATTCTAAGTCAGTACTTGCCATGGATGGAAAGATGCTGACATCTAAACATCTAAATGGCTTGTGCCCAGCGTTGAGCTAGGTACAGTCATCTCATTTAATGCAGACTGCATATTAATCGTATAAGATAGGTATTATTGTACTCATGTTGTGTGATGCAGAACAGGAAGCTGAAGATGGGGAGTTGCTCAAGGTCATACAGTTAGCACAGGGTGAAGCCCAGATTCCAGCAGGGCTGCCTGATTTTAGAGTCCTTCTGACTTAATGATTTTAATCTCATTCCATGGTATTAACATCTGTCTTTGGTTCTTAGGTCAGTAGCACTTTATTCTTTCTATTTATTATGGATGTCAATCACTTAATGAAACTGTTTCCCAAAGAAAATTTTTAAAAACAGGCTGCAATTTTTCCATTTTGTTTCTTAACTGTGGATGGAGCAGAAATTTTCCCAGTTTGGGGAACAATCTGCTAGGATCTAAATGTGCCACAAGCTGGTTATTTCATCGTGGTCTCATTGAGAAACAAGAAAGAAACTAACATTTTTATTTCTTCCCTTCCACCATCCTTCCTTCTCTTCTTTCTTATCATCTCCTTTCCTTTCCATTCTTTATTCCTGTTTAAGAGTACCATATATTCAGCCCAATGCACTCATGTCTTAGTGGGAAGAAACATATGGGTATGGAAAATTATCAGGAAATATGCAGAAACGATAATAAAAATATCTCCAAAATATAGTTCGAACCCAGAAAAGAGTATGATTAACTCTATCCTGAAGAAGGCAGGGCAGGGAATCTTCCACCCAGAGGATACTTGATGTCGATTCTTAAAAAATGAAGAGGCAAGAGAAAGAGCAGCTCAGGGAGAGAGTACAGAGTATGAAAAAGCCCTGATGTCTTTGTTGGCTACAGATTCCTGTACCAGTGACAATACCAATATTAAGAAGACGAAGGGGGATTCAGAAAGGTCAGAGCTGAGCATGTATTGTATTGATATTGGCAAAGTGTGGTTTCCAAAGCCAAGTATCCAGCTGCTCCCAGCATTGTAGAGTGGACGGCGAGGCAGCTGCAGGGATGGCACCAAGCCAGGCAGTGTTGATGGAATGACTTCTCTCTCTCCTGGAAATTATGGTACTAAATATTTTATTTTTTTAATGTTTATTTATTTTTGAGAGAGGGTGCACGTGCACACAATTGGGGGAGGGGATAAGAGAGAGGGAGACAGATGATCCAAAGGGGGCTCTGCATTGACAGCAGAGAGCCCGATGTGGGGGCTCTAACTCATGAACCACAAGATCATAACCTGAGCTGAAGTCAGCCACCCAGGTGGTTTTTATCAGGACTTTGTTTTTTATAAAAGCCATTTGACAGGATACAAACTATTTTCTCAGAAATCTTTAACGCAAGGAGAGTGGGGTCTACGTGATGATTTAAACCAATCCAGGATGACAGGGATGAGGCCCACCTCTCCTGAAGCACGTGGCTGTGCAATATCAAGAGTTCTGTCAACACCACGGAGGGAGGAAATGGCTGCTGGGCAGGCAGCTACAGAACGAATAAGAAAAGTAAGGGACAAGGTGATTGACTTTGCAGTTAAGTACAAGATATTTAACTGGTACTTCTGTACTAATGAAGAAGAAACATTGCATATTTTCTCTCTTTTTTAGTACCATCCACATCATTATAGGTCATGTATAATGGTCTGTAGAGAATTTTTATTAGTTTTTGTTTTGTCATATCTGTATCATTTTCAATGCAGTGCTTTATAAACGTGCTTTGAAATATCTATCTTGATTCATTCAATATCTGAATACGTATAGAAGACAAGGGGGTTGTTTTCTGGTGAAAGCAGTCTATTCTAAAATCAAAGATGGTGAATAAAAATGTTTCTTCTGGAACAACAAAATAGGAGCACCAGAGATCCTGGATGACCTTAGGGAAAGCCACCTACCTAGTCTGGACCTCTTGACCATCATTGGACTGTTATAAAAGAAATTTCTATCTTGTTTGAGGCACTGTAGAGACTATCATTATTTTTAAATTTTTTAATGTTTATTTATTTTTGAGAGACAGAGCACAAATTAGGGAGGGGCAGAGTGAGAGGAAGACACAGAATCCAAAGCAGGCTCCAGGCTCTGAGTTGTCAGCACAGAGGACAAGGTGGGGCTTGAACTCACAAACCATGAGATCATGACGTGATCCGAAATCAGACACTTAACTGACTGAGCCACTCTAGGTGCCCCAGAGTCTATTTATTACAACAGTCTATCCTAACTAACACACTTGTTACTGTTTTTGAAGAGGAACCAAATCTTCCAATTTTGTCACGGGAACCTGAAATACAGAATATTATATAAAATCTATAGGTCTCTTCTTTTTATTTTAAGGGTTGATTGTTAATTCAATATTATTTGAAGCTCTGTCTGTACTTTTCTATCCATTACTACTGCCTCTTCAGCATGGCTTCTTGCCTCCAGCACTTCTTGGCTTTATGACTGGCTGCTTGTATGTTTTGTCTCTACCACAGGAGCAACAATATTTGCAGGGAGGCAGAAAGGAGATCCCTGGCCAACATTTGAAAAGAGAAAATGGAAGGTAGGTTGTGGACTCTCTATATCCCTTACTTGGGACTTTCTTAAAAAATTAATTTATCAGGTGGCAGTACTACAGTGCATCCAGCTCCTCAAATCAAGGATATAGTAGATCATGGCAAATGGAAGGACATCCTACAGAGGACTGCCCAGGAGATTAGATGGGTTAACGTGTGTAAGGACTTAAAGCAGTGCTGGCAAACAGTAAGCACACACTTAAGGCTGAAAGTTAAGTGTGCTGCAACTTGCCCAAGGTCACCACTAGTCAGTTGAGGAGTATATGGACCTCCTAGATGGACTTTCCACGTTTTCACTGGTTCACAATTTTTGTCATTTTGCTCTGTATTCTTGAAATTTCTTTTACTTTATCTTCTAAATGACTAATTCTATCTTTAATCGTGTTCATTATTTAATTCACTTTTTAAATGAGGGATGGGGCTTTGGGGAAATCATATTTTTAATCACCAAGAATTTTGCTAGTGCCCTGGCAGCTCAGTTTTTGATGGCAACCTGTTCATGTATCATGGAGGTAATGTTCTTCTGTTCTAAGGATACTAATTTAAATTATGTCTTTAAGTTCTCTCTCATTTTCTGTATTATTTCTATTTTTTGCCAGGGTCTTCTCCACTGTTTGCTCATCTGGTCTTTTCCTTTCTTTTATTGGTTTTCCTCAAATATCTAATGATCTTGCATTGACTATTAACATTTATGAGTGAAAGTTTAGGTTGATTTAAATGGAGAGTTAGCATGATTTTCCTCTGCAGGTGTGGGTCTTTTTCTCCCCAGCAGGCTTCTCCTAGGGGTTGACTGCATGCTTTGTATATGTTCACCGGTTGTATTGACAGACTTTTGGGTTCATGGATATAAAGCAGACAGGCAGCCTGAAGACATCCTCCAATTACCACAAAGGAGGACTTTGGCTGTGGAAGACTTCAGCACATTTCTTTCCAGTGTGTTTCTGGGTGGAAGGGAGAAAGGGGGCACTCTTAGGTCACTTTCAGCACTACTTCTCTTTCTAGTCCCTGTTTAGAAGACTTTTCCAAGCAGATAACCTATATTCTTAAATTATCAGGATTTATCCTGTGGATAAGAATTACTGTTGTATGTGTAGTTTTTTCATTAATAGTTGATGGTTGCCCAAGTCACTCATCTTTATTGATGCCAAACCTCTATTACTATGGTTTCTTCCACTCTATTCAGATTCTCTCTGTTTTTTGTCTTCTTAGAAGTCCTCATAATTTTTCATCTAATGATGGCATGCACATAAAGGTGACTTTCTATTGAGCATCACCTATATTTTCCTTACCCCTTTGTATGACTTTTCATATATTTTGAATGGATTTGGAGGTGTGTGTGCAGCTTGTTATTTTAATTAGTCTCTTCTGTAAGTAAGAGTTCTCTTCTCAAAACCAAAATGGGAGGCATCACAATCCCAGACTTTAGCCTCTTCTACAAACCCGTATCATTGAGACAGTATGGTATTGGCACAAAAACAGACACATAGACCAATGGAATAGGATAGAGAACCCAGAACTGGACCCACAAATGTACGGCCAATTAATCTTTTACAAACCAGGAAAGAGTATCCAATGGAAAAAAGACTGCCTCTTTAACAGGCAGTGCTGGGAGAAGAGGACAGCAACATGCAGAAGAATGAAACTAGACCCCTTTCTTACACCATACACCAAAATAAACTCAAAATGGCTGAAGGACCTGAATGTGAGACAGGAAACCATCAAAACCCTCGAGGAGAAAGCAGGAAACAGCCTCCTTGACCTCAACCGCAGCAATTTCCTACACGACACATCCCCAAATGCAAGGGGATCAAGAGCAAAACTGAACTCTTGGGACCTCATCAAGATAAAAAGCTTCTGCACTGCAAAAGAAACAATCAAGAAAACTAACAGGCAACCGACG
>NC_043705.1:120366889-120426035 GCF_006229205.1 Suricata suricatta
ATAGATGCTGGCGAGGGTGTGGAGAGACGGGCACCCTCCTAAACTGTTGGTGGGAATGTAAACTGGTACAGCCACTCTGGAAAACAGTGTGGATATTCCTCAGAAAATTAGCAATAGAATTCCCCTATGGCCCAGCAATAGCACTGCTAGGGATTTACCCAAGGGATAGAGAAGTGCTGATGCATAGGAGCACATGTACCCCAATGTTCATAGCAGCAATGTCAACAATAGCCAAATCATGGAAAGAGCCTACATGTCCATCAACTGATGAATGGATCAAGAAGATGAGGTTTATATATACAATGGAATACTACATGGCAATGAGAAAGAATGAAATCTGGCCATTTGTAGCAAAATGGATGGACCTCAAGGGTGTGATGCTAAGCAAAATAAGTCAGGTGGAAAAGGACAAGGTACCATATGTTTTCACTCATAAGTCAAACAGGAGAAACTTAACAGAGGATCATGGGGAGGGCAAGAGGGGAAAAAGACTAAGGAAGAGGGAGGGAGGCAAAACATGAGAGACTCTTGAATACTGAAAACAAACTGAGGGCTGAAATGGGAGGGGGAAAGGGAAAGGGGGTGATGGACATGGAAGAGGGCACTTGTGGGGAGGAGCACTGGGTGTTATATGGAAACCAACTTGACAATAAACTATTTAAAAAGTTCTCTATTATCTTCTTTAAATGTTTGTTTAGGATTGATTGTCTACATGGGTTTACTTTGGAAAGCTGACAGTGAAGAAGTATTTGTTTGCCACAGCTGATGTATGTAATGTACAAGAAAACATACCAGGAGTCTTATTTAATTGTACCAATAACACTTAAGTCTAGGTAGGCTTCAGAGTTCCTGGGAGAGCTTCAAGCCCCTCGGAACTGAGAAACAATTTGAAAGATCAGATGTAGAAGGTTGATTCTTTCTTGATTTATGCAACTGGACCCCTGAGACGGTGAGCAGGATCCTGTATACTGAGCCTTCCATCTGTTTCAAGCTCAGTTGCTCTGGGTCCTCACTCCACAACAAAGGAGTGACTTCAGTGACCCTGGTACTGGCACAACTGTTCAGGGGGTCCCCACCCCACAGCTCATTAGGTGCTGTTGTTATTTGAACCTAAAGATCGATGTCTGAGCTACAACACCTGATCCTCACATGCCAGTTATGAATGCCAGGGAGATAAGAATCGTGTGTGTGTGTGTGTGTGTGTGTGTGTGTGTGTGTGTGTGTTTGTGTGTGTGTGTCATTTGAGAAGCAAGAAGTGGTTGTAGTCCAACAGTAAGAACTTAGTCAATATTTATTGACTATCATGAGCAGGCCTCTGAAGTCATATACATGGGAATATAAAGAGTTCCTAAGTATTTTTTCTCCAATGCCCTACCAAGGAGCTGAATTTAGATTTAAAACTCTTCCATTCTCGAAGATGCAAGCTGTTATGGACTGAATGTTAGTATTCTCCTCCAACCCCACATTCAGATGTTGAAATTATAACCTCCAATATGAGGGTGCTAGGTGGGTCCTCTAGGAGGCGATTAGGTCATGAGGAAGGAACCCTCAGGAATGGAATTAGTGCCCTCATAAGAGGGACCCCAGAAAGGTCTCTCACCCTCTCTGCACTGCGTGAGTACACAGTAAGAAGTCAGCAGCCTGCAGCCTAGAAGAGAGTCCTCACCAGAACCCGACCATGCGGGCACCCTGATCTTGGAGTTCCGGGCTCCAAAACTGTGAGGATTTCAGTTATTTATAAGCCATCAGTCTATGACACTTTGTTTCAGCAGCCCCACCTAACACACAACCGAATTGCTTTGTTAATAGAAAGTTTAAATATAAGTAATAAAATAGTAATAAAATTTTGAAAATAGAAGAGAACATCTGGATGGTTGATAAATAATGAATAAATGACTATCTGGTTCTCTTTAAATTTTTTAAAATGTTTTTTTAATTTATTTTTGAGAGACAGAGAGAGACAGTGCGAGCAGGGGAGGGTCAGAGAGAGAGTGGGAGACACAGAATCTGAAGCAGGCTCCAGGCTCTGAGCTAGCTGTCAGCACAGAGCCTGATGCGGGGCTCGAACCATGAGATCATGACCTGAGCCGACGTCGGATGCTTAACCAGCTGAGCCACCCAGGCGCCCCTTTGGTTCTCTTTAAAAATCAGTGTGTCATCTTCAGTAAGGTCCAGCCTTCCTCCTCTGTCCCAGAGGTCTCTCTGAGTTCAATGATCATGCCCTTTTGTCAATAGCAGGTGTTTCTGAGTGTACCCCAATGTGGGTTTGTTTGTTTATAAATTGTATTCATGCGCTGCCTCACAAATACGTTATGAATGTTAACATTTCTCATCTTCGTCTATGTCTTATAATATAAAGAGTAAAAAGCTAAACAGGAAAAGAAATATAGAGAGCTTCTCTCCACATCCTAATAAGTCACATTGCCCATATCTTGTATTCTTTCAATCAGGTTCATTAAAAGTAATTATATTTAAAAAATTTTTAATCATGGAAATTAAAAATATGTACATAAAAGTAGTCATGAAGGAATAATATGTCTCATGTGTTCATCACTTAGTTTTAATCAATATATTTTTATGGTAAGTCTTTTTTATGGGCAGGGAGTAGGGAGTTCCAGTAGGCTTTTATTGAGATAAATTATAAAAACCAAGATTTTATCAACCGTTTTTTTTTTTTTCTGAACTTTATAGACTCAGCAGAGACTCTGGTCCATATATGTATACACACAATGTAATACATCCCAGCAAAAACAGAGTCCCCCCCAGTTAAGAGAAGGCCAACTTTTCCCTATCCCCAAATGTTTTTAAAATTTTGAGTCCCCACTGTACACTTCTCAGTGGAACTGGTCCCTTATTGCTAAGGACATTGGGATTCTATCCCATTTCACTAAATAAAAAATAGATTTTTTTCAAGTTTTAGCCTTATTTCAAAAACTGGAAGTGACTTTATTTCCTCCAGGCACCTCTCCACTCCAACCACTGGTTAAAATACTGTAGAATCTATGGGAAGTCCTATTTCGTCTATGTCTTCCATATCTCCCTCACTCAAATTATTTTGAATCAAATCCCAGACATATATAATGGAGTAAAATGTAGTGTACTAAATGAGTGAAAGAAGAAATAGAGAAAGAGAAGGAAAAAGAATGGAAGGAAGGAACCAACAAACAAATAAATGAAGGAAGGAAAATAGGGAAATAGGAAGAGAAAAGTATAGCTTGGTGAAAGTAACAAAAGTTTGGTCTGGTGCAAGTTAATGTGCTTTATTTTGGAAATTATCCCAGTTAATGAGTGTTTACCTTCAAAGAGTTCAGTTCTGCTGCAAACCCATTGACCGCATGCCCATGTACTTCAAACACTTTTAGGTGGAATTCAGGTTCCGTAGGATCATTTGATCCTACCCAGATGGTGGACATTATGGGACCAGAACCACCATACCCCAGTATCCTTGCCACTTAAAACAAACAAAATAAAACTCTGCATTTTTCTGCCCTTTGGTTTTATTTTGTCCTGTTTTCACTTTGGCTATAAAGAGAGCAAAAAATATATACAGCTGCAGAGATTAAATACCAGCACAGGTAACTTTTCTACAGCTTCAGACACAGATAAGCATTTCCTGAGCTCACTATTACAAGACCTCATTCTGAAGACATGAGTTTATTTTGTGCTGAGGCCAAGGCTATTTTATTACCTGACCTTGGACTCTGCTGACCTCCAGAGGGAGCCCTGTTGCAGCCAGATCTGAAGCTCATCTGTCAAAGGGCCAAAATTAATTTTGTTTCAAATGCCAAGGCAATGTTTATGGAGTGATGCAATATTTCTGATAATCAAGACCCAAATGTTGATGTTCAATGGATTAAAGATAAATGGCAGCAATTTCAGAACACGAGCACCTTGAATAGGTAAGCAGTTTGGTTCAACGCCAGGGTAGCCTCCTGAATTCAGAGAGAGGAACAAGCGTTCAGGCAGAACAACCTCTAATACCACCGTGTGCATCTCCTATGTTTTAACAAATAGCAATTATGGGAATCCAGCCAACTGTGCTACCGGAGAGATTCTTTGAGCTAAAAACATACAGCGACTTAGAGTAACACAACTCTACATAGCTACAAAAGCCTCCCTTGATGATGCTTTATGATAAGCATTTACATAAGCCATGTGAGATCCTAAAACTCTACACTCTTGTCTACAATGTCTTTGATAGAAGTAAAAGTGATTTTTTAAAAATCTACCATGGGATGACATAGAGGAACAGAGGATCTGTTATTTAAAATCAATAGAAAATCTGTAGCTTTAACATTAGTTCATCAGCCTTGAACTAAAATGACCAGGGAATGATTCCTGCAGTGCTTTGGGGGTCGTAGTGAGGCTCTGGCCAGGGCTTTGTGGTTTTCATGTTTGCATATTAGGGTCTTTTATCCTATTTGACAATAAGAGTGATAAATGCAATACTACTGCTTTTTGTTTATATTATACTTGTCATTCAAAGCACTCTGAACACTTTCAAAGAGTAGATATACTTGTACACTAAATATCATAAACACTTGAAACAAGGCAGGTTATTAATTAAATAAATAATAAATAACTCACTTGCATACTAGTGTACAATGCATATGTCCCTGCTTTTTAAACACGGTTCAACTGAAAAAAGAAAACTTTCCTATAAACTAAGGATGACTTACATTATTTAACCAAGCACTATGCTTTCTGAGCTATACGTTCTAATCATAAAATACCAATTTTTTCAGTATCCATCCCAAACGCAGTCGTTGAGAAGATCAATTATTTACCTGAAACATGCCATTCCACTCTAGCCCTCTGGGAGTACAAAGACACAGGTGAAGCAAAGAGAATATGAGAGAGAAAGAAGAATCCAGATCAAGAAAAACAGTGGCATCTTTTTGACATCACAGAGAGTTGGTAACGGAAGAAGCTTGAATTTCATAGAAATTCTAATTCATTTTTAATCAAATTGCAAGTAAAAGATGCCAAATATTCTTCACCTGTTTTTTGGCCCAGCCAGACTTCACTTTCTGCAGTCTGACTCCTTGCTTTTATTTACAAGCAAAAAACAAAGTATAATATGCCCATTGTGAGCTACTAACTTGGTAGTGTTTCTGAAAAATAAGGGTATGGCTTACTATAACTGATTCTAACTATGGCTGAGAGAGCAGATATTGTTTTATATATTCCTATTACACATTACTTTCAGCTATACTGGCTTATTTCCAGTGGAAATTGGTAAGTTAAAACAGAGACTCCTCCCAGAATAGAAATGTGACTCAATATGCTATGAAAGAGCCCAGGAGCCCCCATAACTCAAGTAATCAATCACAGGGTCACTGCCCAGGGCTGACTCAATGATGCTCAACTGTGGGACTTAAAGGAATCAGGCAGCAAGTCTCCCCCAGGATTGTCCCTGTTCCCTACTGTTGTGGCACTGGAAACGGGGTTTAAGGAGTTCTTGTTTGGTTTCATCAGCCCTCAGGAAAGGTATAATGAATAAAATAATAGAGAAAAGCAGACTATTTAAGCAGGTTATGCATGTTTACCTGGACAAGAGGACTTTACAAATATTCCGTCTAAAAAAATCAAACTCAGAGAAATAGAGAATAGAGTGGTGGTTATCAGGGATTGGGGGTGGGGGAAATGGGGAGTATATTGGTCAAAAAGTAAAAATTTACAATTATGAGATTAACAAGTTTGGGGATCTAATGTCCATGATTGTGATTATAGCTTATACTACTGTATCATATACTTTACTATTACTAAGAGAGTGGATCATAAACATTCCCACCACAAAAAACAAGTGGTAATTATGTGACAGGTTGGAAGTGGTAGCTAATGTTATAGTGGTAATCAAGATATAAATGCATCATATCACCATGTTGTATACCTTAAACTTACACAATGTTATATGTCCATTATATATGAATGAAGTAGAGGGGATAAAGTAAGGTAAATAAGAATGTATATGTATGTATACATATAATATTTATATAAAATATAAACCATGTTTTAAGATAAATATGGGGGCACCTGGGTGGCTCAGTTAAGCATCCAACTTCGGCTCAGGTCATGATCTCACCATTTGTGGGTTCAAGCCCCCCATCAGGCTGACAGCAGCTCAGAGCCTGGAGCCTGTCTTCAGATTCTGCGTCTCCCTCTCTCTCTGACCCTCCCCTTCTCACTCTCTTTCTCTCTCTCAAAAATAAATAAAACATTTTTAAAAATTTAAAGATAAATATGTATGCATATATATATTTCAGATACCACCCATACCTCGAATACTGCAGCTGGGACTCAGGAATCTCTATGACATTCCCCGAGTAATTACAGTGCTCAGCCAGGTTGGAAGATCAAGGGGCTAGATTTTCAAATACATTTCCAAATCCTACTCTTTTTTGTTTTAAATCAAAACAAAACAAAATAAATTTAAACTTAAATTTCCTTCTCCTCAGGCTATAGACAAAGACAAAGCAAGATACTCCTCCTTTTCTCAGGTCTTTATATTCAGAGAATAAGTATTGGATAGTTTCTTGCATTATTTAATTTCACAAATGAAGACAGAAACTCAGAGATGTTAAGTAACTGGTTCAAGGTTGCACAGTACACTAATGGAGCACCAGGTCTAGAAAGCTGGCTGTTTTAGCCTCTGTGGTCAGTTGACCATTCCTTTCCCCCTTTTCCCCAGCTTTACATCTATATGTAAGAAAAATGGAGGCTTCTATGGGCTTCCTTGGAAAATCAGACATAAACAGGGTAAATATAAGATATTAACACCCAAGCAACATTTTCCCTCAGTGAGAATCCTACAGAATGAAAAAGACTAATGAAGAATATCAACCAAGAAAATATGTGGATCTTCGGGTCCAATTTGAACAAAATGTAAAAATGTTTTGAAATTATTGGTAATGATTGAATCCAAGTGATGGGCACATAGGGCTTATTATGCTATTCTTTCTACCTATTCATATATATATATATATATATATATATATATTTAAACTTCTCTTTATAAACTTTTTTTTAAGAATCCATGTCTCTCAAGGGCTGGCTTAGAGTTATGTGAGTTATTTGATTTACCTATATAACAATGTGCTTATTAGTGAGGTCTGCAACTTGATAGAATATTGGTAGCTTTATGTCACTCTGAGAGAAAATGCTTCAACCTTTCACCATGACTACTGTGAAGCAGGAGATAAATGCCAACCATTAAAGCAGAAACTATGGTTCTCTAATAATTTGACTCTCTTTCAAAGTAGCTAAATTCTTCTATAACCTGTTTACTTAAAAGGCCTTAAAACTGCAATAGATAGAATATTAAATAATAAAAGTAGTTTAATAAATCATAGTAATTATGAAAGAGTCATCACACATATTATAAGAGTTTTTATAACTCAGAGTATGTTTGGAGAGTTGTTAATTGCCTCAAAATAGAAGGAGGACACCCATCCAGATGGATTTCAAGTTTAGCACCAATATCCAAATGTGCCCGGGGAACTGTAGTGCCCAGACTTTGAGGCTGAGCACTCTGCCTTTCTCCTTCATCCTAGCCCACCACCTGCATTCAGAATCTACAAAAAGCTGTGAATCTTGAAGGGCAGAATCTACTAGCATTCGTTAGAACTGCAGAGGTAACAGGCTTCCGAGTTAAATGAAAGGTGTTTGGGGTTTGTTTTTAAACAGTAATTAAATACACTATTATTTCAATAAAGTATGCTCTTTCAACACAAGAAAACACTAGAAACTCTTTGTTTTATAACCTAGAAGTAGAAATGGAGAGTCTGGGGGGTATCAGAGGTAGATTTTTGGAAAGATAGTATTTTATGTGTTTACTTGTCCTCCAGAACTCCAAATAGTTGCGTTGGCAGGCAGGCTGCTCTATAACTGCCCCCTTCTGAAGACTCAGAGATGTTTACAGAAACTGAAAGTCCCAGCAGTATATTTCCATGAGCTCATTACCAGTTCCGGTTATACCCCTCGGATGTTGCATGTGCAAATGAACATCCATGCAGCATAAACCCCTGCTTCGAGCTTTTGTTTTAATTACAAAGTAGCACAAATCAGAAATGTGATTGCTATACCATCAGGGCATCTTTTTAGAATCCCTGCTTTGGTCACTATTATTCAAAGCAACTCCAATGTCATTTCTTGCCTGCCTCTTTATGCTAATCAGCCTAGCTCACTGGCCCCTCCTCCTTCAGCTTCCCTTAAGAACTGTTCACTTTCAGCTGTCACAGAGGGTAACTCAGACCAGGCTTAGAAATCACTTGATTGAACTCAGCAGCACTTTTTAAATTTTGTATATATTATGCTAGCTGACCTCTCTAAGTACTAGAGGCATTAGATTTCATGTCAGCAGATGGGTCAAAAAATTGCCAAAGCTGTAATTGGTTAGAAATAGTTACTCTGTAGGATTTTACACTGTAAGGGGGAAAGCTTCAAAGTGCTTTGAAGTGAAAGAAGAATTAAGCTGTGTTTTTATCCAAATGAACTGGCATCTTTATATGTAGGGGAAGTAAATATTTCTTTCAAGGATCATGACTAGGAAGCACTTGGAAGTTTACTAGAGAAGTAAATGTTTTACACTCAAAGACAGGATCTGCATGTACCTCTGTGGCTCTGGGTGTCTGGTGAAGATCATTTTAGGTGACTGACCAAGGGAAGGAAATGTCCTAGTGATACTGGAACCACAGCCATATTGCCAGCACCATGTCTACTACACAGAGAAAAGTCACCAGCCACCTGTTTTGCAGTTTTTATACCTGTAAACGGAAGCTTCCAGAAGACCAGCGACAGCAAGGTGAGTCAGCCAGGCTAACGTGTTCTGTGACCTGGCCATTTGCATTCCAGGAGGAATGGTAGGCTGGGGAAGTACCTAGGGAATCTCTGGTTGGGAAATGCTTTATAATCTTTGATTTTTTTTTTAACCCTGAGAATAGACATAATAGTGATGCACAGGGTTAGTTAGCTTGGATTCACTATTGGTTTTTAAAGGACTATGGGAGACTATCTAGAAAGCATATTCCTTGGACTTGTCCTTCTGAAGCTTATGTGCTTAGACTGCTAACCACTGTCATTTTTCTAGAGTATGCTAGATTTATATAAGTCAAAACACCCATCCAGGCAAGGCTGAATCAGCCATGAGGGAAGTTGCTGAGATTAGCTTTCAGCTAGACTGGACCTCTCTTCCCTGTCCTGCACTAACGGCACACTTTAGTATTTAAAATGTAAGCCTAATTTTTGCCTGGATCTCTGACTCATTCATTTATGGGAAAAATAAATATATTCGTGGCTCTTTCCCTGTTCTGATGTAGGAACAGCTGGAGACAGAGCAAAGTGTCACATTTCACATGATGGGCACTGATTCAGACTAAACTATCTACCTGGCAGCCATTTTCACCATCAGTCTTTAAAATTTCAAATCCACTGCCCAGCTGCATCAATTAGTGGCAGATGGCTGACATGAATAGACAAGATGATCCCCCCAATCCATTCTGGCACGGACAGCAAAGGACACTTGAAAAAAAAGGCGGGATGCTGTCATAGATGACATCATCACTCCCTAGAGGGTAAAGATTGGCCCAGGACATTTCTCACTTGCCCTTAATAACTGCTGATGGATCTGTCTATGCAGGGATCTAGGCTACAAGCTCTTTATTTACTTTTCCATAGACACAGTTTTAGATTTTAGTGGCATGGACAGTGTTGGCTAATGGACTGAAACCTCCCGTTTCCAAGGTGGCATCTGTGTGCTAACATTTGCATGAAGATGTCAGGCCACTTCCCTGCATTAGTTCCTGGACTTCATGCTGTACAAGGCTTGCCATCGTGGGGGGAGAAAATACTTTATAATAAATGGAAACAGCAAAAACTTTTAAGACCATTCAGTATCATCAGGGCTTAAATAAGTCATTTAAAACTAACTGCCTTAGAATGTAAAATCCTGGGATGTGCCAGCCTTTAATCATAGCACTGTAGAGTTCTTGCTCTTCTGTTAGTGAACCCTAATTCATCAAAGGTTTTGTTGGCTGTTTATTTTGTTTGAGATGTTTGAAGCTACCTCCCCTCTCCAATTACTAATGTAATATTTATTATATAAAATCTGCCAGGGGGAGCATAGAGGAGATGGTTGAAATCACCATACAGAGATAGTTGCTATTAATATTTTAGTGTATAGTCTTCCAGCCTTTTCTTGTGTGCACATATACAGCTTATTCTTTTGCTTGATTTTTAAACAAAATAGTTATTTTATATGTAATATTTTATGAACTGCTTTTTAATTTAATAATTGATTATGAGCAAATTTCCATGTCATCATTCATGCCCATATATTCTTCTATAACCTCATTTATTTATTTATTTATTTATTTATTTATTTATTATTTTAAATTTATTTTTGAGAGAGACAGAGCACGTAAATGCATAAGCAGAGAAGGGGCAGTGAAAGAGAAAGAAAGAGAATCCCAAGAAGGCTCCACACTCAGTGTAGAGACTGACCCTGGGCTCAATCCCATGACCCTGAGATCATGACCTGATCCCAACTCAAGAGTCCAGTGCTCAACTGAGTCACCCAGGCACCCCTCTGCAACCTTATTTTTAAGAGTTGTGTACTATTCCTTAAGTAAATCTAGCAAAATTCCTTTAGACAATTCTCCATGGTTAGACATGTATTTTATTTCTATTTTTTCACTATTACAAACAACACTGTGTTTAACCTAAGCAAATGGATGAATCATTGCAGGGGTAAGATTACTTTCTTGGGATACATTCTTAGTGGTGGAATTGCTAGGTCAAAGGATGTATATGTTTTCCAAGATTTTTGTTGTTGTGTTTTTCGCTGTGGTGGTGGGGTTCTTTGTTTTGTTTTTTGCCAGTTGACCCTCCAACGAGCCGTATAAGGGTATAGTCTCAGTAATACTGGGTATTATTTTTAATTTTTCCCCAATTTTATTAAATGGAAAATACTATCTTGCTGTTGTTTTAATTTAAGGCAGACTGTCTTAATGTTCTCTTCCTTTATTGACCATACCATTTCCAGAGGAGACTGGAAAATTCATTATGATGACATATTTCCCAAAATACCAAGAAGACTAGAAGTCTAGTCTTTTTTTCTCAGACTGAAGCTTTTGCCTAGAATATTTTGAAAGCAACCATATTCTTCCATAACCAAGTCTCAAAATATCAGTCCACAGAAACCACGATCCAGAAAGTTGTAAAGCACATAAATGCAATTGAGATCAACCATTGACTGCTACAAGTTGTCATCTAGAGATCTGAGTTGACAAGCGACACTGGGCAGAGTTTGCTATACTACTAAATAGCATCCCAGTTACTGTTCTGGAGTTTAACAGTATTCATTGAGTACAGTGGCCTTGATTTTTTCCTCCAAGTTATATTTGCACCTTGCTATTATGCAAAGTTCAGCAGGGGTCCAAGAAAGCAAAGCCATTGGTTTCAGAGAGTGAGGTCTGGCTGTGGATTTGTTCACGAAGGCATTCTGAGTTTGTGGCTTCGACCTACCCCCAGCCACACCAAAGTTCCAGCTTTTTAAATACAGACCATGATTAATTGGCATTTAACTCTTTAGAAGGTATAACCAGATTCAACACATACATATTTTCTAGCCCTCCATGCTATATGCTGAAGTGCTTTATGTTATAAAATTGTGCTTTTCGGGTGATCACTTAGACAAAAGTCACTTATTCTTTAGCGACTATCTGAACAATGCCTACGCAAAGCACTCTGTCAGACACGGTACATCAGCTGAACCAAGCCAACTACACTATGGTTTCCAGTCCACATGGTGTTTACGTTCTACAGCAACAGATGCTAAACAGTCCAGAATAGGAACCCAATAGGCTCCTCTCCCCTCTTGTTGCTGCCTTTATAGATTCTTCTCTGATAGTTCAAGTCCATTTATCTATAACATTGATCTGAGACCACATTTGTAAACATTAACTTATATGCCTACAAAGCCTCAACAAAGTTCAGTTCACATTACATGTACTAGCTAGACTTAACCATATTTATGTTTTAGAAACTATATTTATGTTTATGTGCTTTAAAATTTACAAAGTAAATTTTTAGAATGCATTGAAAATTTAAAAATTTGCAATACATTATCTTATTTAATTCTTACAATAGCCAGGTAAGGTAGTGTATTAGTCAAGGTTCTCCAGAGAAACAGAATCTGTAGGGTGTGTGTGTGTGTAGAGAGAGAGAGATCAAAATTTATTTTAAGAGATTTCCTCACATGAATAGGGAAGATGGCAAGTCCAAAATCCACTGTGTGGGCCACCAGGTTGGAGTCCTAGGCAAATTGCTGACCAACATTGCAGTTGAAATCTGAAAGTGGTTTGCTGGCAGAATTCCCTCTTACTCAGGGCAGGTCAGTCATTTTTATGTCCAGGCCTTTAGCTGATGGATGAGACCCACCAACATACTGAAGGGCAATCTGCTTTAATCACAGCCCACCAGTTTAAATGTAAATCTTATCCATGGTCACCTAGGTGGCTCAGTCAGTGAAGTGTCCAACTTTGGTTCAGGTCATGATCTCACAGCTCTTGACTTTGAGCTTCGCATCGGGCTCTATGCTGACAATTCAGAGCTTGGAACCTGCTTCAGATTCTGTGTCTCCCTCTGTGTCTTTGCCCTTCCCCTACTTATGCTCATATATAGCTATCTCATAAAATCCATGATTCCTAGAATTACAATGTTTAATTTGCTTTTATCCATATCAGAGAAACTTCTTCGCGAGATATTCAAGTTCCTTCTGATTTTGCTTGTTCTGACACCAATTGGGTATTCTACAATTTAATTAAGTTCTGTCATTATCCAGAGTTAGTGAAGACTCCAAAAATTAAGGGCTCAGTCTCAAGAAACCGATCCACTTCAAATGCTAGCTACAAATTTTATGTGTCTCCAAGCCACCCCCATTTCTGCCTGGATGACTACAAATTCAGAACTTCCCACAACCCTCCCAGGTTTGAAAATTTGCTAGAATGACTCACAGAACTCAAGAAAGCCCTATACTTACAGTCATCATTTTATTATAAAGGATACAAATGAACAGCCAGCTGAACAGATACCTAAGGCAAAGTCTAGGAGGGTTCCAAGCACAGGGAGTCAGGTTTTCCCTCTTCTCAGGACATCAGTAAGATCATCAGCCGGGAAGCTCCAGTAAGCACAGTGTGCAGAGTTTTCACTTGGGATCTCATTACTTATGTATGATTGGTTAAATCATTGACTATGATTGACCTCAGGCTCCGATCTCTCTTCCCTCTCTAGAGGTTGGAAATAGGAAAGGAGGGCTATAAGTTCCAACTCTCTACAGCTTATTCTTTTTGATGTGGCTAGCCCCTCCCTTGAGTTTCCTCATTAGCAAAACAAAGGCAAATGACCATCAGCAAATTCAGAGGGTTTTTGAAGCTCTGTGCAAGGAATAGAGAACAAAAACCAGATCTATTCCTTATTACATCACATTTTGGCTGTCATTTTCAGGATGAATTATTTTCTTAATGTCATGACAGTTTCCTGCAGGTCAAGAAACACAGATTAGTGCCCCCAACCATTTATTTATTCAAAACAGTTTTTACCAAGAGCTGGGAGCTATATTAGGCACCAGAAATGCAAGTTTTTCTGCCTAAGATTATTTTCTATCATGTGCTCTTTTGAGGAATTTGGTAATAAGAACTCAGCTTAAGATACTTCTTCAACTTTTTGGGTGAAAGAAAAAGTGATTTGACTCCCTAATGCTCTGACCCTGCTGCATTCATCCTCCTTTGTATTTTAGCCACACTCCTCTTAAGGGTTTCAGAAGGCACTTCATTTAGCTTTGAACTTAGTAAGTATAAATATAAAGGCTAAGTGGGGCCTGTTTTCTGTGAGACCAAATTTGCTCTGAGTCCAAACCATAAAACACAAGTTATATTTAGAATGCCACAAATGCACTATTTCCCTTAAATATACTCTGTGAACATTTATGAATGTGCTTAATTTAGGACACCTAAAAAGATTTAACTGCTAAGGAATGAAGATACAACCATGAGAAAGGAAACCCAGTAGTGGCCAACAATGAAATAATGCCTTTTATATGAAAAGATAATGTGAGATACACACATGATGCTTCTCAGAATAGATTTGTATTAGCTTTCCTTCTTTGTGACTCTGAAACAGTGATATATGACATAGAGAACATGACATCTTTTGGGTCACACATGGCTAAATAAACAAGGATCAAAGGCAGGAGCCCTGCATATATTTCTGTTTTTCTTCCACCAAAAGGGAGCCTCAAAGTGGCTCAAATGAGTTTTGTTCTATATACAAAACCATTACGTTTAAAGGCAGAAATTGGTGCAAACAAATATAGACCATTTAGAAATAATTACAAAGGAGAGAACTCATATTCTATTAGACTTTATCATATTCAAGCTCCCACTCAGTGCTGGAATTATTTCCATTGTAAGCTTCGTTAATAGATGGCACATATATGAAGATATGAGAAATATATGTAATGGCTTAACCTTCATTTTCCCACCTTATACTCATTAGGAGAGCTACTATCAAAAAACAAAACAAAACAAAACAAAAACAAAAATAGAAAATAATAAGTATTGCCAAGAATATGGAGAAATTAGAACTCATACACTGCTGGTGGGAATGCAAAATAGTGCATCTGCTGGCAAATAGTGTGGAAATCCCTCAAAAACTAAAAATAGAATTACCATGTGATCCAGCAATTCTACCTCCGGGTATATCCCCAAAAGAAGTGACAGCAGGGACTCAAACAGTTCTTGCACACCAATGCTCATAGCGGCATTATTCACAGTCACCAAAAAGTGAAAGCACCACATCTCTCCTTTGACAAATGAATAAACAAAATGTGGCATATATATAAAATAAAATATTATTCAGCCTGGAAAAGAAAGTAAATTCTGATACATGCTACAACGTGGATGAATCTTGAGGACATTATGGTAAATGAAACAAGCAAGTCATAAAGAGATGATTACTATATGATTCCACTAATATGAGATTGCTAGAATAGTCATTTTCAGAGACATAGAGCAGAATGGGGGTTCCCAGGGGGCGGGAGGGGGGGATAGGGAGTTATTATTTAATGGTATAGAGTTTCAGTTTTGCAAGATGAATAGATTCTAGAGATTGCACAACAGTATGAATGCAGTTAGCACTATTGAACTATATACTTAAAAATGATTAATATGGTAAATTTTATGGTATGTGTATTTGTAAAAAAAAAATGTGTAAAAAAATTTTTTTAAAGCCATGACTGGCAAAAGCCATCCTTAATTATATTTCTGAATTTGGACTTAAAGCAAAAACAAAAACAAAACATACTTTCATTTTTCCTATTCCTAAAATCAAAGCTAGAAGGAAATATCCTGCTCATCTCTGATTCCCAGAAGCTCTTTCTATGAAGCTCCTAATTTTCATAAAAAAGAAACAAAACATTACCAATATCAGTAATGGTATGGAGTGTCATTATAGATCCTACAGCTATTTGAATGATAATAAGGGAATATTATGAATAACACTGTGCTAGAAAGACACAGACACACACAAAATCAACAGCCACTCATGAAAAAACTCCAAAAAGATTTAGAAGGGAACTTCCTCAACCTGTTAAAGAACATTTTCAAAAAACTACAGTTAATATAGTGCTTTCACTGTCATTGAAAGACTTAATACTTTCCTACTAAGATTGAGAAGCAAGTAAGGATATTCATCAGAGTCACTTCTATTCAACATTATGGAATAGGACTGAAGGTCCTACCCAATGTGCTAGGTTAAGAAAAAGAAATAAAAGTTTTATATTTTGGAAATAAAGAGATTAAACTATATTCACAGATGAATGATAGTATAGGAAAACTTTAGGAATCAACAAAAAGAAAAGAAAATACTAGAACTAATAAATGAGTTACCAAGGTCACAGATAATGGCATACAACATCAATATATTAAATAAATTATATTTCTATATATTAGCAAAAATAACTGGAAATTGACAATTTCTAAGTATTCTTTTAGTAGTGCCTTTTTTATAAAAAAAAAAAAAGTAAAGGATTAGTTTAACAAAATATGTGCAAGACCTGTACACTTAAAACAAACTTGTAGAGAAAAGCTAAAGATGATTGAACTAAATACATAAATTGGAAAGTTAAATTTATTAAGATATCAACCCTCCCCAAATTGATCTAGAGAGTCAAGGCCATCCCAATCAAAATTCTAGCAGATTCCTTTCTTTTTCATTGACAAGCTAATCTTTAATTTATAAGGAAATACAAAGGACTTAAAGTAGCTAAATCAATCTTGAAAAAGAAGAAGAAAGTCGACAACTTATGCTTTGGATTTCAAGTTATAATAATCAATATGTTACAAGCATAGAGAATTTATTATTGAAACAGAAGAGGGAGCCCCGAAATCGACTCATTCATTTTTGGCCAATTGTTTTTTGACAAAGATATCAAGATAGTTCAAAGAAGGAAAAAATACTATTTTTTGTAGTAGCCCTAGAATAAATAGCCCTTATTACCCCCTCACACAAAAATTAATTTGAGATAAAATATGAAAACACAAAGGCTTAATCTGTAAAACTTCTAGAGGAAAACATGTGAAAATATCTTCATAAATTGGAACAGGTGATTTTTAGAGACACGAAAAGTACCACCCATAAAAAACAGATAAACTAGACTATCAACATTAAAAATATTTGTTGTTTAAAAGATAGTATTACTACAAGAAAAAAAGAAACTGGGAGAGGGGTGCCTGGGTGGCTCAGTTAGTTGAGCCTCTGACTTCAGCTCAGGTCATGATCTTATAACCAGTGAGTTCAAGCCCCACATCAGGCTTTGTGCTGACAGCTCAGAGCCTGGAGCCTACTTTGGATTCTGTGTCTCCTCTCTCTCTGTCCCTCCCCCTGCTTGTTCTCTGTCTCTGTCTCTCTCTCTCAAAAGAATATATAAATATTTTAACAACTTTAAAAAGAAGAGAAACTGGGAGAAAACATTTGTGATATATAGATCTGAAAAAAAATGCTTGTAATCAGAATACATAAGGAACTCAATATAAACAATTTAAAAATAGGCAAATAATCTGTCAAATGCTTTGGAAAAAGGATACATAAATGTCTAAGAATCACATCCAACAGTGCTCAACATAATTAGTCATCAGGAAAATGTAAATTAAAATCTCTGTGAGATCTCGCTTCCCATTCACTAGAATGGCTAAAATAAAAATACCAAGGATACTGTGTTGCAGAGAATATGGAGCAACCAGAACTCCTGTTTATTGCTGTGAAGCTGTATAACTGCTTTGGAAAATAATATGGCAATTTCTTTTATAGCTAAACCTATGCCTATCCTCTGACACCTAATGTTCTTAGGTATTTTCCCAAGAGGGATGAAAATGATATGTCCACAAAAAGCTTGCAGAAGAATGTTCATGGCAGATTTTATACCTACAAGCTCCAACATGTGAACAACCCAAATGCACATAAGCCTGTAAATGGATAAGCAAACTGCGGTACATCCATAGACTAGAATACTACCCAGGAGTAGAAAGGAGTAGTTACTGATACACATAACCACATGACGAATCTGAAATTGTATGACATTTGGGTGGTGAAGATGAGAGGCTGGCTCTAGGGGATGAAGGACCACGAGCCTGGCACATGTGTAGCTCACACAGCAGTTTGCTGCTGCACGTGGGCTGGAAAGCTCTGGCAATAGCATGCATCCTGATCCCTCTGCAGTGCGATGGAGGGCCCTCTCCTGAGGATGGTGTAGACATCTCAGAGGGTAAACCTTCTAGGGCAACTATAAGATCCCCTTCAAAACCAAGATTCTGTGATTTGCCCCCAATCCTTTCATTCATTTTAATGTTGTCTCCTCAACTGTGCTGTACAAGTTCTTTGGGAGCAGTAAACTGGGTTTATACCGGGAACCACACGCAGTGCTACATGTCTCCTATAAATATATCATATTTTGCCATATGTCATCCAGAGCCTGTGCTATACCCCATGTTTCCTTCCTCCCATCGGGGCTCATCTAAGTACCTGCAAAGGATCTGAGTGATGGCTGGCCCTTGAAGTCAGTCTGTGGTTCAGTTTTAAATGTGTTCTTATTGAAGTCACCAATTAATTTGTATGTAAACTGCTTACCACATCCAAATATCTCCCCAAAGGGGTATTTGACTCTAAAACAACAGGTAAGAAAATTCAGCAATAGAGGCACCTGGGTGGCTCAGTCAGTTGAGTGTCTGACATCAGTTCAGGTCATGATCTCACAGCTTGTAGATTTGAGCCCCGTGTCAGGCTCTGTGATGACAGCTCAGAGCCCACAGCTGCTTTGGATTCTGTGTCTCCCTCTGTCTCTTCCCCTCCCCTGCTCATGCTCGCTCGCTCTCTCTCTCTCTCTCTCTCTCTCTGACTCAAAAATAAACATTAAAAAAAAGAAAGAAAGAAAATAAAGCAGTGTTGATGTAAACACATTAGCCCAGAGCAGGCGGCCTGCTTTCTGGGCTAGCAGTTTTCACTTAAATTTAAATAATCGCATGGTCTATGTTTCTTGAACTGCACAAAGTGTGAAAGATTGCAATATACCACTTTTGGAACTGGGTCAATATGGCCTTGGAGAGATGATTTAGATTTTAACAAAATAAGTAAGAAGTATCAAAAACTCCAAATTAAAGAGGCTAAAGAATGGTCATTATTATAATTCACTTAAAAATTTTTTTTGATGTTTACTTATTATTGAGACAGAGAGAAACAGAGCATGAATAGAGGGATGCAGAGAGAGAGGGAGACACAGAATCGGAAGCAGGCTCCAGGCTCTGAGCTAGCCGTCAGCACAGAGCCTGATGCGGGGCTCGAACCCACAAACCATGAGATCATGACCTGAGCTGAAGTTGGACTTTTAACCAACTGAGCCACCCAGGCCCTCCTATAATTCACTTTTTTAATTTAAACTCAGGACTCTATTCAAAGTGCTGGCTCAAGTATTATATTAAATCATTAACTTGACTTGAAATCTTAACATTTAGGCCAGGTAAGTTTCACACCTGAGTTGCTTAATGAAATCTATCGGAAAAGCTAGCATAATATCCAAAAGGCAGGATTCAAAATGCACTAAATACTCATATTCAGTAAGAAGCTGCATTCCTTCTACCCAGTGATCAGACATCTCACCCTGTGTGGATGGCCAATAACTAAGCCAGAGGAGGTCATAGGAGTAAGATCTACACTATTGACAAGAAATGATAGTCAAAAGATTTCTTTTGATACTAAAGCAAATCAAAGAGCATGAAACCTGCATTTGTGAATTGAGCCAGAAGGGGACAGGGGCTAACCTGTAACTGATGAAATGGAAACTGACCTATATATGCGAACAAGGGAGGGAAAAGATTTTTGTAAGTGGCCTGTATCACTGCCGAATGGGCTTCAGGTCTTAAAAGAACCCAAGATAACAGGACACAAAGTCCTTTCCCACAGCAGATGCAGAGAAACTACCAGGTCTCCAGACACTACAGCTTAGTAACTGGATTGTCCCTCTCAAGTAGGAATCTGTAGTGACTGGTTTCAATAATTGGCCCCAAATCCTTTCTTGTTCTGATCAAAGGAAGCAATTCATAACCAGAAGGTATGCTACCATCTGGAGAGGAAAGAGTAAAGCAGGGATGGACTTGATGGAAATGGACCATTTTGGTCTAGGGCTGTCTGTGTTAAACTCCCATTGTCTTGCAGAGAAATGAAGTTACAGACAAGGATTTGTGTGAATAGGTGTTTTTATAAAGTGTGGGTAAGACATAGTCCAGAGTTACCGATTGTGAGGGTGTGTTCATTCAACGCGACTGACTGTGTCATAAGGAACTTCATGTAGGAAGTAGGGATTCAAAAATGGGTTAGTTTTGGTAGTATTTGCCATTTTTCTTTCTGAAAATTGAATAAGCCAAAAGTACTTAGTATAGGTGATTGTTTTGGTAGTAGGATGAAGCAAAGGAGATTTTGAGGGACTTGAAAAAAAGCTCTAGTTACAAATATAAAGATAAAAAAAAAATTTAGAGAACAAATCTTCAAAAAACACCAAAATAGACATGCCAGACATCTTTCTAACTTTGTAAACATTTCTCATTTTTGAAAAGTTTTTAATGTTTATTTTAGAGAGAGAGAGACAGAGCGTGAGCAGGGAAGGGGCAGAGAGTGAGGGAGACACAGAATCCGAAGCAGGCTCCAGGCTCTGAGCTGTCAGCACAGAGCCCAACATGGGGCTCGAACCCACAGACTGTGAGATCATGACCTGAGCTGAAGTCAGCCACTTAACCCCACATTTCTCATATCTTAAGGTTTAAATTCACAATATTATTATTGTCTTTTACGTTGCTTATAGCAGGAAATGTTTATTTAGTAAATCAATACCTTATTCCCCAAAAGTTCATCCAAATGATTACTGTCCCTAAATCACTGAGTGTTAGAGCTTTAAACTCCACTTGGTGAAATGGATCTTCACACACTAGCAGACTGAACACAGAGGAGAGAAGTGACTTACTCAGAGTTGATAGTCCAAAGAGCTACATTTGTTTGAGAATTTTACGGTGTAGGGGCCAGCATAATAAAAAGTGTCTAAAATGCATTAAAAAATTAAGATGAAATAAACTTGAGCTGAACCTTACTTAAAAATACCCATAGAAAGAGTATATACTTGTGTAATCATTTTAGGATTAAGCATGTAGAGAAAATGAGAAGTATATGAGAAAGGGGACGGAGAAACAGGAAGAGGGAGGAAAGGAAACATGTGGAGAGGAAGGAACCAGGCACTAGAGAGAAATATGCAGCCAAGTGAGAGCAAAGAAAGGAGAAGGCAAATGAAGAAAAGCTGATTTAAAAACGTAGGTCCAAAATGTGCTACGTACATATACCAGGATATTATTCAGCCTTATAAAGGAGTGAGATTTTTCTCCCATGCTGCAGCATGGATGACCCTTGAAGATACTATGCTAAGCAAAGTAAGTCAGATACAGAAAGACACGGATTGCGTGATTTCACTTCTACGAGGTCCTAGGGCAGGTGGATCCACAGAGTCAGAAAGTAGACTGTGGGGACAGGGGCTCCTGGGAGAGCGACATGAAGCTAGCGCTTGGGGGACACAGAGCTTCAGTTTGGGACGATGAAAAAGTTCTCAAAATGGACGGTGGTGATAGTTACTCATCAGTGTGAATATATATAATGTCACTGAACCATACATTTTAAACGGTTAAAATGGTAAAATGTTACCCACAATAAAAAAGAAACACACTTAATCACCTGATTACAGAATCTCCTCTAATCCTTTCATCCTGACTTGTCACAGTAATTCAGTGTCACAAAAACTTGAAGGAAAGACGATGAATAGGTGTAAAGGCTTATTCTCAGTTTTTCTGAGAATTCTTCAAGTCATATACCTTTGAAAAGTGAAAGTTTTTCTCTGGTAGTTTTCGTTAGCATGGTGAACAAAATGTCTCTGGTAAGGCTAACAGATCGCTGCCTGGCCTTGACTTCTACCAAACCAGCTCTAAATCAATGCAATGAGGCATCTGCAGCCGGCATTGCTGTATCCCAGCTCGCTTCAGTGCCCGAGCGCCAGCAGGGCTGCTCAGTGACGTGAATGGCCGCCTGCCGGCTTCTGCCAATTCCCAGGAAGAAAATGAGGTCTGGGCCTGTGACCGCGTGGGTGGGCGGTTCTGCTGCTTTCGTCCGGCCGAGGCCTACAACATCTTGTTCCCAGGGGAGTAACATCCATTTAGTCCTGTGGAAACAAGAAAACAAGGAGCCTTTTTCTCCTGCTTGCTCAAAGGCTCAGGACAAAGAGGAGTAAGCTTAAAGAAAAGAGATTTGGAATTAGAAGAAGCTGCAATCAAACTTCTCCATCCGGCCTGTGTCCTCGGAATCTACGAAGGAATTTAAAAATAGTGTGCTTCTTTACTGAAGAGGAAGGGCTTAAATTTATCTGAATTCAAATTTGAAGCTCTGCTTCAGCCATATTGATTTATTAATAGCCTATGTGAAGAGTGACTTCCTACTAATATGGTATTTTGCGTCAAAATCACCTCTTTAATTTTAGCAATACAGACACACTAGAGAATTACTTAAAATAAAGAGATGCCATTTTAAACCTGTGCATGTGCCTGGTCAATATTAATCCTCAACATGTCATAAAACCGAGGCTATATTTCTGTTCCCCCTCCCTCAGCAAAATGGAGAGACCCACTTCTAACATATGGAAGCAGTTTCACACTGCAAGTTATTCTGAGGGGAAAATATGTGATTCATAAATGCTGTCAAATGAAATATGTATTTCCAAATGGTACCAAGTTGACCAGGCACATCCTACTACAGATTCCACATCTTCATCACCCCACGGGTATAAATGAAGGCACAGTTTGGAGAAGGGCGAACTGTCCCTTGCGTCATTCTCCGTCCAGAAGTCCGACGTTTGTTGCTGGTAAACATATTCAAGTAACCAAAGATTGCAAGTAACCTTACCACAACATAGTTTTATTTATAAACAAAATAGCCCCTCCAAATCATGGAGAAGTGGGTGTGCTCTGTCAGAAGTAGTACATTTGTCTGGGTTATTTTTGTCAGTGGCTGGATATATATATATATATACTGACATGGAGATTTTCAATGGCAGGGCTCACCATTTGCTTGCCGACTTTCTCGAACAAACCTCTTTAGTCAGAATACGAATAGAAAACAGGGAGACTAAGTGAAGCACCTTACAGTGTTTACAGAGAGCAAAACCGAAGTGCAGCTAGACTGACACGGTCGGCGACCACATCGCAATGAGGCTTTTACAGACCGTGGAAGCAGGAGAACGCTCAGAGCCCGGGCACAGCACAACTCAGAAGAGAGGAAGCTGTCGAGTAGTCATTTAACTCACAATGGAAGCCAGAAGGGACCCTTTCTTACAGGAAAAAGCTCTTCTGTGCTTTAGTCCCTAAGTATTAGCTGTCTGGTCACGGGCACATCCTGTCATTTTAGAGGCTTTCTTTTCTCATGAGCACAGGGTCTAATAACTTACCTTTTGAGAATCATATAATGCAGTAAGAGCGGCAGCTAACTGAGCATTTCGTACGTGCCAGGTGTTTTACCTCCATTACCTTGCAACTCTGTGAAGTATGTTTTATTATCGCCAACCTACAGGCAAGGAAGCCTGGGCTCAGAAGCATCAAATGGCCTGCCCTGGCCCATCGTTAGTAAATTCAGGAGATGGAATTTGAATCCAGGTCTCTTTTCCACCCAAGCTCGGATTTTTTTTTTTAATTTTTAATGTTTTTATTTATTTTTGAGAGAGATACAGAGCATGAATGGGGGAGGAGCACAGAGAGAGGGAGCACAGAATCTGAAGCAGACTCCAGGCTCTGAGCTGTCAGCACAGAGCCCCATGCGGGGCCCAAACTAGTAGACCAAGAGATCATGACCTGACCTAACGTACTGAGCCACCCAAGCGCCCCAGGCTTGGATTTTTTAAAGCATGCATTCTGGGGGTGCCTGGGTGGCTCAGTCAGTTAAGCCTTGGGCTTCAGCTCAGGTCATGATCTCACGGTCATGATCTCACGGTTCATGGGTTTGAGCCTCATGTCGGGCTCTGTGCTGACAGCTAGCTCAGAGCCTGAAGCCTGCTTCGGATTCTGTGTCTCCCTCTCTTTCTGACCCTCCCCTGCTCACACTGTCTCCCTCTGTCTCTCAAAAATTAAAAAAAAATTTTTTTAACATAAAAAAAGAAACATGCATTCTGAACCCTAGTAGCCATTCATGGAGTCACCAAAAACTAGTATGTTTATATTTGGTTTATAATAGGTAAAGTGGGATGAAATGTAAGTTTTTAAATGATCCCAGTGCATAAAAGAAGCATCATGGGAGATCACCAAGGTCTAACTTTTTACACTACTTGTTAAGGTCATATTAAGTAAAATACAAGGCCAAAGGATAAAGATTAGTCATGACATGCATGGACATATCATGTGGTAGCTACTGTCATTAAGAATAAAAAGAAATAATTCAAAGATTTATGTTTTGACACTGGAATAATAGTAAAATTTAAGGGAGTATGCTATGATATCTATTGAAAAGGTCACCGATCACCCCCAAATATAAAGCACACTACATATGATGACCATATCTTTTGGGGTCAATTACAGAACACTCTCAGAATTATAAAGCCATTTTCCCTCATCATTGTGTTTTGATTGACAGTGGTTTTGCCAGATGTTCTGTACCACTTGATTTAATTAAAATTATTTGTTTTTTTAATCTGTGAACCTCTCTATTTACAGACATTAGCGAAGTAAGTGACTTTGAAAAATAAGAATTTTTCCTCAGTTGAATTACTGCTGCTATAAATCTCCAGACTCGAAAATGCAAGTGAAATTAATTCACTGGCTATTGCCCACTACCACACATAACTGGATTATAAATTAAGCAGAACAGTTTAGAGGTGAGGTTGGGTGAGTGCATTCAACACGGAATTCTCAGGGCTTGGTCCTATCTCCAGAAGTCCATGTTTGACACCACCTCTGAGGCTTTTTGCTTCTTGCTCACACCAGAGACTTTTACTATCTCACCTTAATTTTCCAAAATTGGCCTGTGTGTAGATCAAGACCAATGTACAAACCAAGGGAGGAAAGAGTCTAGACTTTTTAGAACTTATAGTGAACAGATCCCGTGAAGATTATCCATGTGAGAAGCAGAGGAGTTCAGAAAATCTGATGGATTGGGCGCACTCTGGGAATGATGGCTGTGTTCAGTGGGTTGAGAGAGAGTCTTCCCATCTTCTCTGATTTCCTATTCTGAAATGATTCCCGTTCTGAAAATGAGTGATTTCTTTTATCAGTGTGGTATTGATGAGAAGAGGAGTAGCTTGCTTTTTCTATTCTAATGCCGACTTTTTGTCTCTAGTGTGTGCTGCTCGTAATGAATCAAAACTAGAAATGCTCGATTTCTTAGAGTTGGCAGTTTAATAACTTCATTTTCAACAAGAACTTAAGGCAGCTCAAACAAATTAGAAGTTAATTGAAAGAGTGTTTTTCCCTTCTACTTCATATACTGTGTTTATTGTAACAGTTTTATGATTATAGTACACAGAATTGGTTATTACTTTGGCAGCAATGACCAGGACTGGAGTCCTTCCAGCAGGATCCATTCATCTTGTGTCTGACGTTGAGCTAGTGCTTTGTGAATCAGCCCGGAAACTTCCTGTGTAAACTGCCTCTGTTTTCCTCTGGGGTCCTGGGTATTCCACTTCAACTCAATACAAAGCATCTCATAAAATAGAACCCAGAGTATTCCGTCACAGTTAATAATGCCACTCTGTGGTCCTACCACACCCTCTGTAAAGATATAGTTTTTCATATGATGGTGGGTAATGTTGTTTATTTCATTCTTTTTGCATTCTTATTGCGCTCCTCCATGCATGGCTAGAAATAAGTACAGAAAATCTCATGCTAGCGTTTCCCTCGCAAATTGGCACAGATTCAATTTTCTTCTGGGGTTGCCAACTGCCCTTATTAAACTATCTTGGGGGCGCCTGGGTGGCTCAGCTGGTTGAGTGTTCGACTTTGGCTCAGGTCATGATCTCACGGTCCATGGGTTCGAGCCCCACATTGGGCTCTGTGCTGACAGCTCAGAGCCTGGAGCCTGCTTCAGATTCTGTGTCTCCCCCTCTCTGCCCCTCACCTGCTCACGCTCTGTCTCTCTCACTCAAAAATAAATAAACATTTAAATAAATAAATAAATAAATAAATAAATAAATAAATAAATAAAACTATCTTGGGAAGGGCACCTGGATGGCTCAGTTGGTTAAACAAACCTCTGACATTGGCTCAGGTCATGATCTATCTCTCAGTTCATGGGTTCGAGCTCTGCTTAGGCTCTGTGCTGACAGCTCCGAGTGGGGAGCCTGCTTCAGATTCTCTCTCCCTTTCTCTCTGCTCCTCCCCTGCTTGAGCTCTGTTTCTCCTTCTCTCTCTCAAAAATAAATAAACATTAAAAAAACAGAACTGTCATGGAATATTTTAATATAATGTTGAGGTTTTGTTTTTTCTTTTTACAAAAATCAAGATTATGATCAGACCCTCTGTGTTTCTTCTTTCTGGGGTTCCATACAAAGAGTAAGATTACTTGCTATGACTTACCTATTTTTTCTACAGAAGATTTCATTTTTAGAGTTGAAACTTCTGAGGTTTCAAATTTTTGTTGAAGAATCTTAGTACTATGGCGATGTTTTTGAGATAGTTTATGCTTCTGGCCTAATTTTTTGCCTCACAGAAATGAACATTTTAATTAACATTTAATAATCTCAAGCAGAGACAGTTTCCGAATACATTTTTTTCAGAGAAAAAAAGGTCAGATTTCAGACATATCAAAACAGCAAACACACTTTTGCACCTGAGAGGAAATCATTAATTGCTTCAAGCAAAATATCTGAATGACTAATTTCAACATGAGTGTCAATGTTTTAATATCCTTACTATGGGGATTTCTTTTGAAGTCTTCAGAGTAGCCCTTAACCTCACCTTGCACTGAATCATAACAAACATAGTATGTGGTTTGAGTCTTAATCCTTTTCTCATTAATTGTCCCCTTACTCAGAACATCTGGAGGGCTGGCCCCTGACTCCAGGAGTCTCCACCGCTATCTTCTCATTCTCAGAAGATGCTCATTTTGTAGGCACGGGGTGGGGCCTGAGAGTTGTGTTTCTAACAAGCACCCAGGAATGTTCCTGGTCTATCTGGACCACACTTTGAGCCCCAACAATCTCTAAAACTCTGTATGGACCACAGTCTGAATTCAGAAACTTCCTGATATTAAAAGAAGAAGAAGAAAAAAGTAGGAGCTCAGTGAAGAGAAATGAGGAAGAAAACTAGGGATAAGAATAAGGTAATGAAAGGAAAAAGAAAGACCTCTGAGGAGCAGTGAGGCATTTCCCGCAGATGAGCAAGAGTTACAGGGCACCCGCATGTAACACAGGACTGGAGGGGAAGAGGGTGGTATTGAATGTCTCCTGTGCAAACTGTGCTCTCATATATTGCTATATGTTTATGTATGTATGTACAGATAGAAAAATAGATACTGGCACATACTATAAATATCTGGATATATAGAGAGAGATGCAGATAGAGAACAGATAGACAGATGATAGGTGGTTCTGTTCCCAATAGGGTTGAGGAGGAAGCTGTACCTGATGTTCCCGTATGCATACATTGTTTCAATCCTCATGACAAGCTTTTGAAAATATATACACAGAGAGATAGATCATAAAACTGAGGCTTGGAGTAATTGAAAAAAAAATACTGGTCTAGGACTATTTGACTTCAGAGCTCCCAAATCCTTGCTTTGACCAGTCAGAGAGCCGGCAGCTAGTGAAAGAGGGTGGAGAGGTCAGGAGCATAGAGAGCAGTACGGGAGCCTGGGCTAAGATGGCGCACAGGAAGAAATGAGAGAAGAGGATGTGGCGGACATGTGGATAGGTCCAGAAAGAAAGGGAGAGGGAAATGCAGGACCTGCCAGGGCTGCGGTCCAAGTGGATAATTCCAGTCCTGGTAGCAATTAAGAGGTGACCCATTTGGCAGCGCCTGCCCCTTGGCAGGGAGGGGTTGTTGCCGCTCTCTTTCCTGCCAAGTTTGTTTCCACAACCTTTCTGGCCCCGACTAGGGCAGCCTGGTTCTATCCAGCGTGGAGGGCTCCGCGTTCACCTTTCCCCAACTCCCAGCGCAGCAAGAGGAGGTCTGTGCGCACTCTGTGCAGGAGAAGCTGTATAGCAGAAACTCAGGGCCCCTAAGGGCGCTAGTCCCCACCCGCAATGGGGCTCTGAGTCAGGGGAGATGCTCCATGCTCCGTGGCTTCTTCCTCTTCTGGATCTGCTTTTGGCTTCCCAGATCCTTTCAAACCTCCTTCTCTGAGATGATTCATTGAGAAAATCCTCTAGTTATTTTCCTTCATGAAATATATGGCATTAATGGATAGGGACAAGGTCTTAGGACCCACCTAAACTTGGGGAGGGGGAATTATGCTACATATTAGAATAGGAGGAAAAGTTCATGTTTACTCAGTTCTTCAGTCTCATCTTGTACCACCGGTCCTCTCTCTCTTCTTGCCTTTCCAAGGTGTCTTGTACACGGTCAACCCTCAATACATATATATATATATATATATATATATATATATATATATATATATATATATTTTAATAAATGAGTTGATTAATGAATACATTAGAAAGAAAAAAAGCAGAAACTTAAAGTTATAAAATCATAAGAACCTTGCTTTTATTTTAAAATTTTTGTACTGGGCCAAGTAAGAAAACTGTTATGGATGCAATGGCTGGATAAATGCTTACTTTTGGCTTTATCTTTGGAGCCAGAAGAGCTGCTTGGGAGAGGGAGACAGAACCCCAATGGAAGAGGAGGTATGGAGATTATCTGCTTCCCAACGAATGTGCTGGGCAGAGTCAGGGAGAGAGGGCGGCCATGCGGCAATCAGACAATGTACCCCTCCATCCCAGCACCGTGCCTGGCATAGGAAGAATGCCCAACAAATGTTTGCTGAATTAATGAAGAGAAGTGACACTCTCATTTTATCGTATGTTCTCCAAGCTGCAAGTAACCCTTTATGATGTCCGCCTTAGTGCTGCATTGACGATCACTTTTGCCTGCATGTAGCTGAACTGTTTGAGGGAAAGTCAACATGTTATTTGTCTAGGATTAGCCCTCCTCAGGCTATTTTAGGCATAACTATCCTAAGTTTGGTTTAGAAGAGGCTGCTTTATAATTCCATTTCATCAGTATTCCCTTACAGGTTCACAAAGCCTGTTTTCTTTCAAAGTCACTGGAGTTCTCATTTCTTAAATCTAAAATAATTGCTGAAGAGAAGCCTGTTTGAGAAGGAATAAAGAATTGAACTGTAGTTTGATATGGATGGGACTGCCAGTATGTTCTTGAGTTCTACTGGGGCTCACTTGGTCCCAAGGACAGACACTGCAGTAAAAACTTGCACGAAAAAGCGGGCGTGTTATCCCAGTGGACCACAAGTACCCCCAGGTCATCGGGCCCCAGGAGCTTGGCAACAGTAGTCTGGCAGTTTTGACACTCTCTTACAGAATATTCAATTACAGGAAACTGGAGAACCCCTTTCTGGCATATAAGAAAATGTAATTGGCAGTTTTTCGAAACTTCTCAGTGAGAGTTTTATTTATTCAGCCCAGAGATGGCAAATTACCTTGGCTTAAATGCCAAGACAATATATTGGAAAACCTATAATGAGAAAAATTCTGAGATCACGTTTGGGCTCATTAAGAAAGTGTTGTCATTTTTACTTCAACTTAAAAAAGAAAGAAAGTGCTGTCTTAAGTTGGCAATGTCAGCTAAGAGTTTTGGAGTGGGGATTGGTGGCGTGCCACATATTTAATGTCCTTTCTTTAAAGCTTTTTTTTTGTCTTGTAAAAATCTAAGCAATTATATCTAAAAATCCATTTTATTGTCACATACACTCTGTGAGGGAAGTACTATTATCATCTTCATTTTGTTTTTAGATGAAGAAACTGAAGGTACAAACATGCTATTTCCCCCAAGTATTAGTGCTACACATGACTACGTAAGTCTAGATAGAGCCCAGGCTCCTAACAATGTGTCATTTTCCCTAAGAATTCTGGAGTGCAGTTAAAATCTGTTATTCCTCATTTATACCCTACAGTAAATGAGTTTCTCTCCATTGTCTTACCTAAAATAGGAAAATATAAAATATTAATATTAGGTCAATGGGGCTGAAGACAAAATACCTACTTTGCAACACTGATTAAGACTGATTCTTAGGGACACCTTGGGTGGCTCAGTTGAGCATCTGACTCTTGATTTTGGCTCAGTCATGATCTCACTGTTCTTGAGTTCCAGCCCCACATTGGGCTACATGCTGACAGTACCAGAGCCTGTTAGGGATTCTCTCCCGCGCCCCCCCCCTCTGCCCTCCCCTCCTCTCTCTCACTCTTTCTCTATCAAAATACAGAAACATTTTTTTAAAGATTGATTCTTAGTCTATATTTAAAACATGACATAGTATATACTACTCTAATCAAGGAAATATGGATTATTTCTGGATCATTCTAAGGATCTACTCGAGATCCAACTCAAGTAGAAGAACTATTCTTGGATGAGATTTTTCACCCTTGTGGTTTTTCATTCTGAAAGTAAACGTGTTAATCATTATGTCCTAATGATATTCTAAATACTGGTAATTATACTCTGTTTTCCTTAAACAGTTAAACTTAAAGCATGTTCTTTTAATGGGATCATCTCACTATTTATGGAAACACATTATTATCACTTTCCCCAAGAATTTATATCTGTAATTAACCAAAAATCATTTGTAAATATGCAAGTTCCAGTGTCCATGTAAACACAGTTTGGATTTTACCCCAAGGCAGGGAAACAAAACAAAACAAAACAAAACCTCTTCATATACTCTAAGTTGGTGTTAGAAATGTCAGAATATGAATTGACTTTTTGCCTGTTCTTTTCCCTTTTACAGAAAAATCTGTCATTGCTCATCCAATATTTGTTTTCACAAAGAGAAAACAAACTTTTAAGGTAAGACCAGGCTACTTTTCTTTGGTTTTTACTTTGACCAAGAAAATTATCTTTTAAGAAGCTGGTGATACTAAATGATGTCATTGCTTCCTTAGTTTATGCTCTTGTTCTTTACTTAGCAGAGTAGTGCTTCCAGAATATTTATATAGGAATTTTTTACTGGCAGCAATTTGACTGAAATGGGAGGTCAGCAGCCTTGTCTTGAAGCTATGAATAACATGCCATTTTTACCAAAATTACAGGGTTTTTTGGAGTGACTTGGAAAGGGGCAGGACTGAAAGAGGTCAGGAGGGCTGAGACTCCTCATGGGTCTCCACCACTGACCTGGCTGAAAACCAGCTATCAAATAAGTTCTAAACTCTGATGCTTGATTTGAAAGGGATCTTAAACAACCCTCTCTGCCTTTTTCAGCTTCATAACTAAAAGCACCTGCTTTGAAAGGCAAACGATAATATTCTTGTGTTTTCTCTTTAGCTTGATCAGGATATTCTTGTTATTTGTTCTTGCTTATGCCAAGTCATTTACCCCACTACCCACAAAACTAACTAAGGAAAAGCTTAGCTCCTAAGCCCTCCTTGAAAGTCCGTTTCCTGGGCCCCACCCAGGCCAACCGCTTCAGAATTTTGAGAGCTGGTGTTTCAAAACCTTCATTTTAAACAAGTTCCTGCACGCACTTCTGCTGTCACTGAAATATAAAACCACTCTACTCAGACTTTGCTTCCTCTTGAATACATACCTGGTGAGTAAAGGTGAGTGGCTTTATCCTGGCCCACCTGAATAGACCTGGCTTTTGAGAATCCTCTTATCAAGTGACAGGATGGAATTCTGACCTAAAAACAGCAAGTACTCAGCTCTCACTGACAGCTTTGTTTCTTCCAGAGACCGGCAGAAGACACCCTGTGCGAATCATCAGAACATGGTAATGACTTACATTCTTATTTCAAAATCAATCATACAAAGAAAATAGCAGCCACAAGCATATTGACATGTGCCAACAACTGTGTAAAATGTAATGGTTTTTCTTGTGTTTAAGCATGAAAATAAGTGGCTTTTGTTTTGACAGATGACATGTAGGTCCTGAGAACACTGACCTTAGCCACACTGAACTCTTGTATCTCCATTGCTTGTGTCTCAACCTACCCAAAACATTCTCTATACGACCTCAACATTCAAATGCAGTTTCTTGCTGAAGCCACTTGCTTCTAGTTGTTCTTAGGATGACAGGCCTATTGCTTTATAATCGCCGAGCTGTTGCTCCCAGTATGTAAACTTGTGCGTCAGGAGTTAACAGGGCATCAGATGATGATCTGGGTAGGCAAGAGGTCATTCTGTTTACCTTTCCATATCTTTGCCTGAGGATAACTTGGTCACCCTGCACATTGCATTTCTTGCAGAATCGAATGGTTTTCCAAGAAAGCGTGTACGGTCTTCATCTTTTACTTTGCATACTACACATCCTCAGTCCCAAGGAGGTAGGTATAGACCCGACTGTTAGCTGTTCACTGTTATGTTTACTCCGAGTATGAAATTACTGAGAAAACCTCCAAGTGGAAAATGTTTAAAAAGTCTACCCATCAGATGATCTTTATAATAAACTGCTGTATGAAAACAGCAGTCTATAAAATGGACTGTATAAATTAAAATTAAAACTCAATTGATCAACAGTGGATGAAGGATTGAAAGGACATAAGCCACGTCAGCAGGGTTGTCTTATACCATGGAATTGCAAGCAGTTTGGGGGTATTTTTTTTGTGTTTCCAAAATTTCTGCATTAAGTATCCATTAGTTTTGAAATTAGAGGAAACTGCTATTTCTCCCTAAGTAACCATCTACTTAAAGAAACAGATGCTTGCCTTTAAAAGAACACGAAGAACTTCATCATGTACTGTATTCCGAGTAAATGAGTAACTCAGTTTGCCCTCTTCTCCACTCGAAGCTCTCCAGGGATCCCTTTTGTAATGAGCACATTGATCTCTGCTCGGTAATATGGCCATTTGTGTGTGTGCCCCCCCCCCCGCCCCCCCCTCCCCCCTTGAGTTCCTGGGCGGCATCTTCCTGCCTGATGGAGGGTGTTACACAGGCTGCGCACTCTGGTATTTACTGGTCTGAATAGAAATTAACTTCTAATTCTCCCCACAGTCACATTTTATTTCTATTGATAAACATGCAACATCGTTTCTAAATTAGTGATACAGAAATCGTTCTGAAACAGCAAAAGTTCAAATAAAAAGAAACACAAAACCCCACGTCCTTACTGACTGCAGTTTGCAGTTTGCTTCCAGCACCGACCTTGTCCCAGAAGGACATCATCCTTCACGGGCCTCCCGACCTTCCCCCCTTCGGGGCCAGGTAATAAACAGCTTCTGGGACCTCAAGCCTGATGCTCCGGTTTCTCAAACTCCATTCTCTTTGATGATACATTTTCTTACTCAGCTACTATAAAATGCTGACATTTTAGTGGCAAATAAAATCGAGGCCTTAGCCAAGTATGATCAAAATGTCTTATGAATTCCAACTCCATAAATCCTGCTTGTTTTTGGTAGAAAGTTTGAACTTGATGATTTTTTTAGGATTTCATGTTTATGATGATATGTTCTATAAGGCAGCCATAAAAGTAACTTCTTTCATTTCACTTATTATTGTTCATCTGTATGGTTCACAATACCTATGGTACTCAAAATATACTGCTATGCTTCAGATTCTTATTTTAAAGTTTATGCTTTAGATGTGTATTCTAAGGCTTAGAATGTGATTCCTTTTAAACATTTCACTAGTTAAAATGTTACTTCTTTTTATTTGGAATTTGTAGTGTTTGCTAATTAAATCTATTTTATCATTACAAAATATTTGAGATGGTTGGAACATTCTCTACATTAAAATATTGATTTATATTCTTTTTGTGTTTCTTTCTGCTGAACAACCAGATGCCTTTTCCAAGTTAATCTTGTGACTAAAAGATAAAAAAAAAATACAAATTATTCATTTCCTTTCAACTGATCCCTCTCTACCTGGGAGCCACAGAGTTCTCAAACTAATGAATTTATATTCTTATTTATAATTCCAAACATGGTTGAGCAACATATGTACAAGATACAAGAAATACTTTCTAGCTCAATAGATCACATTTAAACCTGGCTGACAAGTTACAGACACTAAGAGGAATAGGGGTCCTTTCCTAGAGAATTTATTTTATTGAATTTGTGCATAAAATAAAGGGGTGGCTGTAAGTATCTGAATAACTGCTTCGATTCATTAGTATCTTAAGTTAGACACACACACACAAAGACTAAATAAAAGAACATTGATATCGGTAAATATCATTCCATTTTTTGTTGCGCAGTATGTTGGTGGTATTGGAATAGAGAAAAATAGTACAACTTTATACAACCCACTTATTGCTGGTTTTCAATAATAAAGATCATAAACCATTTAGTTGAACTTTGAATTAGAAAAGCAATTCTACCCCAATATTTATAATATGTTATGAAACTTAGAGGAAGCAATTCTTACTCTTTCCTCATTTCCATTAATCAAATGCTCAAAAGTTGCTGTTTCTGCAATTTGTAACCAAGACGTGGTCTCTTTGAAACGTATAGTAATTCTGTATTTGCAGCTACCACCATAGTCTTACACCACCAACACACGTCAGAGAAAAATCACCTAGCGTAACAGTCGTCTTCTTTCTGTAGGTGTCACTGGGGTAGAGAATGGGGCAGGATTTGCTAATAGCTTCATAAGATTTTATAAGAAATACACAGTAACACACACAGAGGGATCACTGTCATCAGATTTCAATATGTACTCATTTCAGTACTCATTCTTATGATTCTAGAGAAGACTGTCTATTCCATTAGGGACCCAGTTTTCACTTATATTTCTGAAAGTAAACAGAACTATGTGGCAAAACTCACTGCCATCACTCAGTTTTTAGCCCACCTGCCTTCTCAGCGCACGGCCTACAGTTATTAGCGCCAACAGCGACATCTACTGGCGAGTTTAGTACAGGCCTGTAAAAACCCAAATCGTGTCAAAACTGACACACTTAGATTTAAATTCTTCTAAATTGCTTTTCTTACAGTGAAGAAAAACAATGTTTTTATGATATCAACTTATGTTCAAAGGAATGTTGATATGAACAGTGAAGAACAAGGTATGTAGTTTATTACAAGAACCTCTAAAATTTTATATTTTACCATTTTTATTTTAATTTGTCGTGTGTGTTGTAATATAGAGGTAGGACCCCGTGACAAAACATGAAAAAACATATTTGGTAAGCTAGGTCTCATGGTCAAAAGATTGGTTATTGGGTAAAATCTAGGCCAAAAGTAAGCACTAACAAATTCACTGGCTATTTTGAGTTTGGTTAGTTAACATTTAAAAAAAAATTTTTTTTCTGTTCTTTATTTATTTTTGAGAGACAGAGACAGTGAGAACCGGGGAGGGTCAGAGAGAGAGGGAGACACAGAATCCGAAGCAGGCTCCAGGCTCTGAGCTAGCTGTCAGCACAGAGCCCGACGAAGGGCTCAAACCCACAAACCATGAGATCATGACCTGAGCCGAAGCTGGGTGCTTAACTGACTGAGCCACCCAGGCGCCCCTGGTTAGTTAACATTAATCCCTCATTTAATGATGATGTTAAAAAATAAGCGTTAAATTGGTCAAAAAATATGGAGAAAGAAATATTTCCCTAATGATATATTGACTCTTGAATTCTGGTCTTTTGAGGTCCAGTGAAACATTCTGAACATGTTCTAAGACCTGCTACCTTGCAGCCACCTCAATCTCAAAGGTGTGAAAAAGCAAGAAAAACTTTGGGACACGATAACTTGGAATCCTGCAAGATTAAAGACAAAACAATAAATGAGGTAAGTCCGATAGCAGGACTGACATCAATTCTCCATCTTTCATTTAGTAGATTGCTGCGGGCCCTACATTCAACATTAGGGGCTGACTGGCTTTTGTTCCGTTGCTGAAGCCACTGCTAGGCTGGAGAATCACCTGGACTATAGACAGCAGAAAGCCCTCCGTAACCTTATTCAACTTTGTCCTCTTAAATTGAAGAGTATTTCTAGGAACTAGTTTGTGGTCTCCTCTAAGTGTAAAGCTGCATCCCTTGGGCTTGTTCCAGTGTACTAATGCCACATGAGAATAGCGGAAGCAATGAGGTGGCCAGGATCAGAAGTCAGAAATCAAAAAAGGAAAAGGGGTTTTCAGTATCCCCAGCCGATCAACATCCTAGTGTGGCTTTGCCAGTTTAGGTCACACCAGGGATCCATCCAGACCCATCTTCATGGATAATAGAAGGGAATTACCTGCTGGGGAAGCTTCTGAAGACAGAGAAGAATTCTCTCTTACAATTGTTGTGGATGGTTGAATCCTCACTGTGGGCCTTTCTAGGGAGATTGTCATTTTGCTCAAGCCATGCAGATACAGATTTGGGGGTATTCTGTTGCTGTGTCTCCCAGAAGCCAATACTTGAAAGGAATGGTACCAAAATGGGTAGGTTGGAATTTGAGAGTAACACCATCCTTCATTGTCTCCAGCTAAACTGTTGAGGGTCGGTCACTTGTTTTGTTTTGTTTTCCATTCTGAACATAAAGACAATGAGTGACACATGGAAACTGAAAATTCCAGCCATTTCATCGATGCAATGAACAAATATCAGTAATCCTACCTCTGCCACTATGTTTACATTCTTGGACAAAGCACCCAATATTCTCTTTCTATCAGTGAAGTGAGAGCGTTGACCTTGGTCAGCATTAGACCAGGTCTAATTTTTTATAATTCCAGGTCTTTTTCTTTGTAAGATATGATTTCATGAGACATACTGTAAATTTTAAAAATCATTTCATCATGTCTGCAGGGTATGTGGTATAAGTTTTAAGTAAAACATGTTTTAAATTTCAAACCAGGGTGTCTGAGTGGCTCAGTCAGTTAAGCCTCTAACTTTGGCTCAGGTCATGATCTCACAGTTCAGGAGCTCGAGCCCTGCTTTGGGTAACAACATGAGCCCCACTTGGGTGAGCTTGCTTCTCTCTCCCTCTCTCCTTCCCTCTCTCTCTGCCCCTCATGGGATTTTTTCTCTCTCTATGTCCTCTCTCACTTGTACCCTCTCTCAAAAAAAAAATTCAGATCAGTAGATTATTAAAAGTTTTCATTGGATGTAATTTAATAATCATTACCATATTACATAAATTCTTACTTTGATCCATTTAAGAAGTGATGCATGTTGTTTAATTTGTGTTAAAGTATGTAAAAAAGAAGTATGATGTGTGGACTAATTTCTAAAATGTTATATTGGGGCACCTGAGTGGCTCAGTCAGTTAAGCGTCCAACTTTGCCTCAGGTCACAATCTCATAGTTCATGAGTTCAAGCCCATGTCAGGCTCTGTGCTGACAGCTAGCTCAGAGCCTGGAGCCTGCTTCAGATTCTGTGTCTCCCTCTCTCTCTGCCCCTCCCCCACTCATTCTCTGTCACTCAGAAATAAACATTAAAAAAATAAATTAAATGGTATATTGCATATGATTTTGGAACAATATGTGCTATAAATTATAGATTAAATTTTTGTGATGTTATAAATCAATATTTCTTTGGCATGGCTTATTGAAATTTTGCATTATGTATTTTAAAAATAAAATTTATTCATGTTTTTCTTGCATTTTCTTCCTAAATGACAAAGAATAAGAAATTTTGAGGCCATTGTTTGCAAGCATTTCTTCTTGAATAAATGTATTAAGCATAATGAATAGCACTTTTTCTTAGTTAATGAATAGCTTAACTGGATATGCCCATTATTGAATTTTCTCTGTTTAATGAAAACCTTTGAAGGTTTAAAGACAAGCTATAGAAGATGCAATGTAAGAATTCTGACAAAATAATGTAATTTATAGATCTAGTGAAAATTATCTTTAGGTGAATTTCATAGAACTATTATTTTCATGTTTCTTATTAACTTGTATATAAAAACGGCAATTTTTATTCATTCTGTCATTAATCAATGGTCACTTATGTACAATTAATTTATATTTATATAAATAATAGCATAGTATGTGCACTATACCTATAATATGCATATACTCATACGTACTATTTTAAGTACGTAAGAAAACTACCATTTTGGCTGAGAGATAAATCATCTGAGTGGCTGAATCATGAGGCACGTACTTGGAGCTTTGCTAACCAACAACACATATTCTTTTCATACATATTTCCCAGCTCTCAAATTCTGTTACAAAGGATGAAATGCTCAAAATTATTTTTATTGATCGACATGAAATTGAAGTGGAAACCTTTAAAGATCTGAACTCCTTGCAGCATCTTTGCAAATCCCTGCTGGGGGAAGGGAGGTATTTATAAAACATTGGAGACACTATATCAGATAATTTATAGGGTTCTTCCAGTTCTAAAATTGCTCATACCTGGGGCACCTGGTGACTCAGTCAGTTAAGCCTCGGACTTTGACTCAGGTCATGATCTCATGGTTGGTGAGTTTGAGCCCCATATTGCGCTCTCTGCTCTCAGTGCAGAGCCTGCTTCAGATCCTCTGTCTCCCTCCCTCTCAGCCCCTCCCCCACTGGCATGCTTGCTTGTGACCTCTCTTTCAAAAATAAACATTTAATTAAAAAATTGCTCACACCTTCAATTATTCATTAGTCAGGTAACATGCATATGTATATGTATCAGACAAACTCATTGATTAAGTTACCAGTAAAAATTTCTAGATGCAGACATGAATGAGATTCTCTCTAATGCTTGGTGGCCTGCTGGTAAGGCTTGCAGGCTGTTTTTAGGATTAAATAGTCCTAAAGGATAGATCTGCTAAGCTAGAAACGAGAATTAACCCTATGTGGCTAAAAAAGATTAAAGTAACAAAAGGAGGTGGGATTTCTGAATATAATGGCTAAGTATACAGTCTCTGGTATCAGGCAGACCCCGCCTCTAAGGTCAGCCCCATTCCTGGCTGCCCAAGCCCAGCCCCATTATTTAAACTCATTTGGTCTGTTTATTCTTCTGTAAACTGTAAAATGTGAATAATAGACATACAACCTATAGAGAGATGTTGTGAGGAATAAATGAGATAATGTACATAAAATGCTTAGGGTAGTACTTGAACATAGTGAACTTTCAATACATTTATTTATTTATTTATTTATTTATTTTTAATGTTTATTTATTTTTGAGAGAGCAAGAGAGCGTGCAAGTTGGGGAGGGACACAGAGAGAGGGAGACAGAATCTGGAGCCCGGAGCCCGATGTGGGGCTTGAACCCACCAACTGTAAGATCATGAACTAAGCCAAAGTTGGACACTTAATCGACTGAGTCACCGAGGTGCCTCTCAGTACATTTAACTGTAATTATTGTTTCCTTGTCTGATGCTTCTATTAAGGCAATTTAAAGGACCTTTATGATGGCTTAATTATCTTTCAGATTTCTGAGGGGAGCTCCGGTTTGCTAGGTGAAAATTCACCCAGTGCTAGAATTTCAGCCCTGCTGACTACTAACCAGAATTGCTTAGGTGCAACATTAGTAGGGTAAGTTAACACTGGGGACACAGAAAGGATATCCTTTCATTCTTGCTTTCTTTTATCATTATAATCATTTATGGAAAATAAGTTTCTGATACTGCACAGATAAATTGGCAAGATTCCTGTTTGAGATTTCATAAAGAACACAAGTTTAAAATGCTTTCCAAATAAGATAAAAAGAGAGAGAGAGAGAGACCAACCATAAGAGACTCTTAATACAAGAGAGTTAAACTGAGGGTTGCTGGAGGAAAGTTGGGTGGGGAATGGGATAAATGGGTGATGGCATTAAGGAGGGCACTTGTTGGGATGAGCCCTGGGTGTTAAATGTAAGTGATGAATCATTAAATTCTACTCAGAGATCATGACACTATATGTTAACTACCTTTGATTTAAGTGAAATAAAAAAATTAAATAAAATGCTTTTCCCAATATCTCTAATATATAAAGATTATCCTATTAAAATTGGATTATTTTCATTTTTTTCATTGATTTGGGTGAGCATATTTCAAAATAAAAATAAATAAAAATTTAGCTAGGAATCAATTATCTGGCTGCTAGGTTAGCCTTTCCTCCCTTTTCTCTGATGTTCTTTTTTTCCCCCCTCTTTTTAATTATTTTGAATATTAAATTATTATTCACTATTTATTGACATACATTGGATAGACAAGTAGTATAAATGTGCAAAATGAAAGTTACCATTTACTGGTATCATCAACTATGACGGCAAGTTTGATCTAAGAGATTATCAAGACAAGCCATGGACATACACAGACTCACATGATTAGGGCCCGTGTGGGTCCCACAGAGCCGGCTTACAGCCCACACTAGGGATGCAATGTCGACCCTGGAATACATCAGCCTACAGATAGAGCGCTGCATGTCTTTGAGCTCCTCATTGTGAAAAACACTTTTAACATTTAAAAAAAAAATCCAGAAGGAAAAATCCAAATTAAACAAATGCACACTCAAGTATCACTGAAAAGACGGATTGGCCATTCCTTTGCTCTGGAGATCTCTGGTGGCTAAGAGCATTGGCCACTGGGGGAGGAGGAGAGTAGAAATTAGAGATTTTCAGAGGCTGTGCTGGAAAAGCAATAAGATAAGGGCTGGGCAGCTCCTGGGTGGGCAGGACACGTGTTTGGACTGGTCTCAACAAGTGCTCTCACAGTCATCAAATATCTAACTATTATCCCTGGAAGTACCTATCTCAGTTTTTCCTTCATTTCTCAATATCTGTAGGTGAATAAGAGTTAGCAGATGTTTTATGCTTTACATAAATCTATTAAACATTTGATTATTTCCTGTGCTAAGGTTTAACATATATATTGTAAATATATTTTAAATGGAAAATGCTTATTTCTTTTCCTTAGATGTCAACCAAATGAAGATAAATATTCTTTTAAAAGCTGCAGTTCTGATTTCGTGTTTGGAGAAAACATGGTAGAAAGAGTTTTGGTAAGAATTTGGCAAAGGTTTCTATGATATAAAAAGCTATCACTTCAAGTTTCTGGAGGCAAATTAATTAAAACAATGTTAAACTGGGGCATACTTCAACTCCTGAGTTCAAAGGTGCATTTTCTTTCTTTAATGAAAGGTCCTCCTGGGAAGCAAGTTCTAGTTGTTGGAATAGTAGACAGGAACCCACAGAGGAAGGGGATTGTATAATTATAACATTATTACTGATGAGAAATATTAAGTAGTTCTTTCACATGTATTAAACTGAAGGTATGCAAGGAAATCCCAGAATCATCTGCAATAGACAAGCTTACCTGGTAATGATATTTTAATGTAGGCTTTCGACAGCCTTTTTAAGAACAAGACGCTTTTAAAATTATTTACTTATTTTTTCTTATTAACTACAACCCTCCCCTTAGAGCTTTTATAGTGGAAAAACATCATTATAACTTTTTTTTTTTTTTTGCTAGCTTTAAGAGGAAAATCATAGTACTTTAACTTGCCTAGGGAAACACCCTGGCCTTATTTAATGTGGAACATCCTTCTCCAAGAGGCCATGGCTGCCCTTCCCTCCATAGGGAATGTTCCTAAAGCAGAGCATAATCTGTAGCAGGGAAGGAGACAGCAAAGTGAGGGCTATGCGCCTGGTCCATCACACCTTCATACTTGCCACCAGACCAGGGTCTTGGTTGACATAGGCCAAGGTAGCCAGCTTGTCTTGTGTTTACAAGTTCTATGGAGAATCCAGAGGAGGCTGTAAAGGTTTTAAAACCTGTGTAAAGGCTCAGAATAACAAGGAGCAACTCATGAGGTCAGTTTATTCTAAGTTTCTTAGGGCTTTCACACATCAATCACTTTAAAGACCTTGTTTATGCTACATCTGCCTTAGGCTAAACCCCAAACCTAAGAGTAGTATCATAGCTTTTCAGCTTAGAGGCACCCTCCTTCACTCTCAAGGTGAAGGTCAACTCAGCAATTCTGAAGCTATGGACCCACCTCTTTGGATCTGAACCAGAATGGACCAAGTTCTAGAGGGAAGTCTCGGGGCAATACATTCAGGCATATTTCTTCCAAATCATTTATTTCCAAATTTGGCACTAGAGTAGTCACAGCTTCTGTAAGATGTCACAGACACATATAAAATACTTTCCAAGCCTCATAGAATCAATTTTAACATTCAGTTCAATTTAACAAACATGTTTTGTGTTCTCATGATATCTAAAGCACTGGCATTGGTCTCAGGTTTGGCTGTGTGTTAACAATCATCTGGTGAGCTTCTAAAGGATTCCTTATGTCAGGGCATCTACACAAACAGATTAGATCAGAGTCTCTGTGGGTGTGGATAGGTATCAGGTGATTTGAATGTACAGCCAGGATTGAAAAACACATGTGAAAGCAGTTATGCAAGGTTAAAGGAGCCCCTGTGCTCTAAAGGTGTTTATAATCTAAGGGGAGACAGAGAGAATCCTGAACAAATGAACTACAGTTGGGATTGTAAAGTTGGTTTGGGGAGGTACTTGTGTACATTTCCTGTGGGCACTTTAAATCTGGCTTGCGAAGGAAACTGTACTTCTGGTCTCTTTAAGTTGATAACATCTAAGGATAGCAGGAGCTATAGAGCTCACTTGTATTTGTCCCCTAGTTAATCCCATAATCCTGTGGCCTTGTGATTTGGTGGTGAGAATGCCTTGCTGGCTTGTTTGCTGACCATGTGCTTTTCAAGGGAGTCATTAAACTTTCTGTGCCTTAGTGTTTATTTTCTTCAAATGGAAATAATCACATTCATCTTGGGCACCTGGGTGGCTCAGTGGGTTAAGCGTCCAACTTCAGCTCAGGTCATGATCTCATAGTTTGTGAGTTTGAGTCCCACGTCAGACTCTGTGCTGACAGCTCAGAGTCTGGAGCCTGTTTTGGATTTTGTGTCTCCCTCTCTCTCTGCCCCTCTCCCACTCACCTCTGTCTCTCTCTCTCTTAAAAATAAACATTTAAAATTTTTTTTAAAAATCACACCCATCTCTACCAATTTTAACAGAATATCTTAATGTCCAGTTAAATAATGTGGAAGAATTTTGAGTTCATAAAGGAAAAGATATAAACCTAAATTCTGAAGTACTTCTCCAATTCCCCCTGTTCTGCAGGGGGCTCTCCAGTATCAGAAATGGCAAGACAAAAATTAGTCTTTTTTCACAGGCCTTGATTACAGCACATGTGGAAAGCCTCACGTGTGCAGTCTTAAAAGCAATTTTTGGCATCAAATTATCTTGGAGAGGGTCACTCGGGTGGCTCAAGTGGTTGAGCATCAAACTTTGGCTCAGGTCATGATCTCACGGTTGGTGAGTTTGAGCCTTCTGTTCTCAGTGCAGAGCCTGCTTCAAATCCTCTGTCTCCCTCTCGCTCTGCCGCCCCCCCCCGCCCCCCGCTCACACTCTCTTTCAAAAATAAGTCATTAAAAAATAATATCCTTAAAAATAAATTGCCTTGGGAGAAAACTTAAGATTCTTTCTATAAAGATGAGCTCTGAGACAGCGAGTGGGTTCTCTGGACGATATTTGTTTGTTTGTTTGTTTGTTTGTTTGTTTGAAGTGGGTATAAAGTGAAGTCCTGGGAATACTACTAAATACCTTGAAACAGAAATAAGGGACACCTGGGTGGCTCAGTTGGTTAAGCATCCGACTTTGGCTCAAGTCATGATCTTATAGTTCATGAATCTGAGCCCCACATTGGGCTCTCTGCTGTCAGCACAGAGCCTTCTTCAGACCCTCTCCCTGCCTCTTTGTCTCCCCTATTCTTTCTCTCTTTTTCTCCCTCTCTCTCTCTCTCAAAAATAAATAAGAAAACATTAAAATAAAAGAAATGATAGTTGCATCTCCTTCTGGGCATCAGATGAGTCTGGTGGTAGCCTGAATGCCTCTTACCTCCTTCTGGGTCTCTAAACCTCCCCTTGGTCCCTGGAACTAGATCCCACCTGAAGTAGGCTGGTGTTAACTAGATTACACTTCCTAAGGCTCAGAACCAATGTCCTCTGATGATAGGAAGGATTTCCCCGTTCAGCACATAGGGAGTCCAAAACAAAAACACAGCAGTTGAATTCATTTGCTGTGTTAAAGTAGAACAAAGGTATCTTTTGGCTTACTGCTGATATAGGGATACAATTAAGTAATGCATCTTTTTCCTTCACTTAGGATACTCAACATCTCATCCAATCTCAACCTGAAAATGATTCATACACCAAGGAACAATCATTTAAATCCACACTAGAATTTCCTGTGAACTCTCCAAATTCAAGTAAGAATTATTTCATTTGTAAAAAATGTGATTCAACTAGTATATTTTGTGTGTTCCCATGTCAACTGTTCAATATCTATAAAATACAAAATCAGTCATGCAATGCTTTAAAACTTTATGGCAAAGATTAAAGCATACAAAATATTGTGGTATGATATGCAAGCTTTAAAACATTCTTTTTACTTAAGGATATTGGGAATCATTAAAGAGATTTATCTAAACTCTAGTTTCATATTCTTGGAAACACTCGTTGTTATAAAAAGCTAAGGAGACATGTATATTAATGGGGACAATAAGGAGCTTTTACAGTAGAGGAAACGGAGTCTTTTATGTGTCTTTTCATCCTATTTTTTCTTACAAACAGACTCTATTAAAAATATGTCCCTAATTGAATCAGCTGCTGCTGTCTCTTCTAAGCCATCACCCAAATGCTTGCTGGAGAAAATTGATGTTGTGACCGGGGAGGAAGCTGAACATAATGTGTTGAAGGTGTGTGTGTCACACATTGCTCTTTCCGGCAGCACTTACCTCCATGAAACCAAGTTTCTATCAGCAGGAACACCTTTAAAAATAAGGGCAGAAGTATAGTTTTCATGAAGACTGAGCTGCTTAACTAGACATGCTAGACACTTCCAAAGATTAAGCCAATATTTTATTGTATTCTTATGTTTGTATGGGTAATTTTCAGGACAATATGTTACTGGGTTTACAACCATTCACATTAGTTTCTTAGAAAGAAGACAGCCAGGGACCCTGTCTTAAAATAACTTCAGACGTAGGTTTTATACTTTACATGCCTGCGTTTGTAATCAGTGCTATCATCGTTAAAAGTTCTACTTACACTGGACATTTTTAAGTCATGATAAGATGAATAGAATTCAGTTCAAGATAAATTAAAAAATTCTGGTTTTCTTTGAAAAGTTCTTTTAAGTAAATTTTGAATTTTGTAGAAAGGAAGAATTTCACAGACGTAATATATAGTATCATGCATAGGATTTGAATGTTGAGTGGCATACCTATTAGCCTAGGCACGTGAAATGTAATTACAACAAGGTAGTCATTTTTCAACAAGGTGCAGATTTCCCTTTCTTTTTATCTGTCTGCTTTAACTCCCAAATCTCTCCATTTCTCTTCTCTTTGCCTGTGGTTTACTGATACATTTCCTATACAAGTGTGCTTGAAAGCATAATTCTCAGATCAGGTTTAACCACAATTAATTGAAGTAACTGCTAGGGGTGAGGCCCTGGCATGCCATATTTTTAACAAGTCATCTGTGACTCTTTTACCAATAATATTTAATGCTGGTAAGCATTACGTTATAGTACAGTATTCCGTGGTACCACATCCTAGTTCTGGTGCTGCATTCTTTGAAAAATTTTAGGCATACAGATAGTTGCACTATTCCTTTACTTACAAATAAGTTACTTAACTTAAATAACATATTTCATTTAAAACTTGGTACATATACATATATTGTTAAGTGGAAAAGCAAGATGCCAAAAGTATGTATGATATTCTACTGTTTATAGAAAAAATAGGGGACATAGGTACTGGCATGTATATAAATACAAATATCTCTAGAGAGATAAACAAAATACTAGCAATAGTGATCACCTGTGGCAGGGGGCAGAAATTGACAGGTGAAGAATGAAGGTTGGGAAGGACTTTTCATTTTGTATATCTTTTTGCTTTTTGATATTTGAACTATTCAAATATTGTATGCTTTAAAAGTTAAATAAATTTTTAAAGCTGGTTTACAAATCATTATTAACCAAGGTTATTCTGGTAAAATCAGACAAATAAGAGTGTTGTAGCATAGAAAGAAATCACTTTAAAATAGATTTTTTATATATTTGACATTTTAAAAAATTGTCCTTTAGATCAACTGCAAGCTTTTTATATTCAACAAAACAACACAGTCCTGGATTGAAAGGGGCAGAGGAGCTTTGAGGCTGAATGACACAGCAAGCAGTGACTGTGGAACATTCCAGTCAAGACTAAGTAAGGAATCATTTTATAAAGCAACCCACTATTTCTCAGGGTAAAATTTCCAATAGGTACACATCATTTTCTGGAGACGTGTTATAAAATAGTAAAAAAATCAGATGTTAAAAACAATAATGTTTCCAATGTGCTAGAGGAACTTCCTGTTCAGAGCAGGCTCTGATGTCAGACTACACAGGTTCCGTTCTGCCTCTATCACTGACGAATTGGTGGCCTTGGACAAGTTACTTAATCTCTCCATGCCCTAGTTACATCAGTTTAAAATGGGGATTATAGTACTCCGTGAATTATTGAGCAATTGTGAGAATTCAGTGAGATAATGCACCTGTGGCATAGTCGGCACACACCTAAATAGTAATCTCAGTATTATTTAAAGAAATACGATGATATTTTTGAGGGGGAGATGGTTTTTCTTAAAGGGGATATTTGCCCTATAGTTTATTCAAAACATGCTGTGTGGGTTGAGAGGAAGAGTCAGTTTCCAAGGAAATAAAGGTGTGTGGTTATTGAATCCTGTGTATGGTTACTGACATCCATAGTGATGGTAAGAATTGGGAGTCAGTCAAACTGAGAGGGTCTCAAAGTTTTTGGCATCTAAAAGACACACTGGGCATTGTTCAGAGGCGCAATCCAAAAGTGAACAGAGGCAGAGATCTGGGTGGGGTGCTTAGGTTTACTGGTCAACATTGGGTAATCTCAAAGCTGTGGAAGGAACCACTGGAAGAAGTGAGATCCACGTATATGGATGTTTATTGAGTTTCAGATATCAAGCCCATGAAACAATAGGAATAGAATTCAGACTGTAAGAATAGGAACCATGTTTTCAGTTCTATAGCTGGCAAACAGGTTTCTAAATAACCCAACCAACCATTACTCCCAAGGCAGGTGCTAGTTGTTTTCTACTCTTGTTCAACTCCACTCTTTCCATCGCCTGCCAAAATTTGCGAAGCATGGTGTTTATACTGCTGTGTAACCTGATTTTACATTATACCATGGCCACCTTTCTATATCAGTAATGATCTTTCTTCAGTATTCTTAATGGGTTCATAATATCATCTTGAAGAGCCATGTCATCATTTATTTAGCTAGTTCCATTTTTTGAATGCTTAGTTTTTGTTTCTGTTTTCTCCACTTTGGATAAATATTCTTCAGACCACTAAGTCCTCAAAGGAATTCTAGAATTTTAATATTTTTTTAATATTATAGTAAAAAAATAATTCCAGCTTTTAAGCTAAAAAGTCTTCCAACAAAATAAAGCCAATTTGAAAACCAACTTTTAGTCGAGCCAAATTACAACTTAATAGTGAAAATACAGTCTGAAAAACAAATACAAGATTTACTTTACTTTCAAAAACTGGCAAGTTCCCCAGGAAGGTTAAGAACTAGACTATTACGTAGTCTCATACATTCACCTTCCAATTTCAGTTATGCGCAATCAAGGCAGCCTGAGGCTGATTCTCAACAGCAAACTCTGGGCTCAAATGGAGATTCAAAGAGCAAACCACAAAAATTTACGAATAACAGCAACTGATTTAGAAGACTATAACATCAAAGTGTTTTTAATTCAGGTAAGTAACAAATTTCAGTGATAGAGGATTATCCTATATTTGCAGATCTCTGCAATTGCTAATTTGTTTTTCACTGTATTATAATAACTTGCACCACTGACAAAAAAATCCACCATTTATTTTGGTTGTTTATAGTTTAATATAAAATCTAAACTTTAAATGAAATTTACAGATTAACACCAAAATCTATAGAAATCAATTGGCATGTGTCCCAAGACATTTGTATTGATATATGCTTTGAACCTTCACATTTTTTTTACCATTGAAATTATGTCAAGAATTTTATAAAGTCACCAAAGGGACCATTGTCAAGATTGGCTCCTAGGAGTCCAGGGGAACACACAGCCCCGTGCTTACACTGAATGCTGAAACTGAGAAGCCTCTGAGATCACGAGGAAGGAACCCCTGAGAAATGGAAAAACACAGGGCTAGTAAGTTAAAACAACCAGTCCAACGGCAAATTCCAATTCTGGACATGAGTCAGTCGCCAAGGTAACAGAATGGGAGCACAGCTTTAGCTCTTCCTGGCAGCAGGAATGTTTGACCTCAAATACAAAATCCGGGCACAAGAGAGCAAGAGCTGGCAGGGATCAGGCTAGGAAAAAAAAAAAGCTAGGTTTCCCACATGAGCTGAGACCCAGAAGACTGGGTACTTACGTGACTCAGGCCAAAAGTAACAATGCAAGTAAATAAACTTCCATATAGTAATCAAAAAAAGTTGGCAAGTGCCCACTGATGAAAACTCCAAAGTTTTATTAACTACCGGTAAGTGCACTGCTAGGTGTAAGTGATATTGAGGATTAAGCTACTAGAGTAAGATAATGCTCAAACCCTATTCACCATGTAGGGAGACAATACCTGATACTCTGCTGGGCCAGACCCCCTTGTTTTAAGTGGGTAGAGCAGTCTGCTGCTGCTGACACGGAGACTGAGACCATTAGTTATGACGTGATTCTACTGCTCAATGTCTGACCGGCACTAACTCTGTAAATTGTAGACTGTTTACTAAGTAAACTAAATTGAGTTTGCTAAATGCAAATAAAAATCGCCCGAAATTCCATTCCCAGAGATGGTCACTATTAACATTTTTGTCATTTCAGCATACATGTGTGTGCATACATATGTATATAGTGTGTCAACTATATGATCTTCAGAAAGGTTATGTAGATTCCTTGACTTTACTAATCTGCCCAATAAAGATAATAATAATATACTTTATAAAATGGTTGGGTAGATTAGATAGCTAATACTTGATTATGAAGTACACACATGTAACCTTTTCACTCATCAATGAAAAGGAGTGTTTTCATGTCATTAAATAGTAGTCCATTCTTCAAAAACTTTTTTAACAGTTGAAAAGAATGCTATTCTGCACTGTAATTTATTCCATTAATCCTGCTTTGTTAAATACTTAAGTAATTTGCTATCTTCCACTATTATAAATTCTACAAGAAAGATGTGAGGAATTCTCTTTGTACATGTGTGTTAATTTTCTTGGGAAGAGGCTTTGATTTGTCTTGGTACATTTCTCTTCAAAACAACTGAACCAGTTTTCATTCTCACCAGCAATTTCTTATAGTACTTCCTGGGAATTATAATTTTTTTAAGCATTGAGAATTTGTTATTCGAAAAATAGGTCATTGTGATTTTATTTTTAACTTCTTGCTCTGAATTTCTTGAATGAATATATCTGAATGAATTTAGCTAAAGGCAATATATTGACTAGTGAAAGGCATATTTAAATTTTAATGTTATAAAGTCAAGGTGGCAGAGTAGGATTTATATTTTAAATACTTTCAATATATATTGATGTACTAAAGAAAAATGACATCTTTGCAAATAATGTACATCAGTCAAGAGTCAATATTTATTTACTCAACACCCTCTATAGATTATTTAGCACAATATGAGAAACAAAAATACTTTATTTAATTTAGAGCTATTTTTTGCCCCAGAGTAATTAAGGGAACTTAAGAACATGCAAATGAAAAAAATATAATTGAAGACCATTCCCCCAAGCAGTTGCCATGTAGTTTTTTCTCGATTTGAAAAGTTTGATAGCTTTCTGGAGGGTTAGCAAAGAGAATAATTTACCTACATTCTCTTTGATATTGTGAAAAGATATAAAAATGTAAATCACTGCCATGTTACCTTAAAAGAGCACTAGCTCTGATGATAAAGATCTGGGATGCAAGCCCTGCGGATTTGTTGGCTTGCTATGTAAATGCAGGCAAGTCATTGTACCTTTCTGAGCCACATCTCCTCATGTGTAAAGGGATGTGGGAAGTAAGCATAAATTAAATACTTGTGCTACTGCGTTTGCTAATATAAATGAAATCACTAACTCATGGATTTTAAGGATTGAATGAAAAAAGGATGTAGTAACCATAAATGTTATATAAATGTGATTGTTACCATCATTTTTTATATTAACAGCAACCATGAGAAACAGCATAGAAGAGTGGTGAAAGCAAAGACTTATGATGTGTTTATGATACATAATCATAAGGGTGGCTGGATGGTGCAATGGACGGCGCATTGACTTCTATGATGCAGTGTAGAGACTGCTCTAATGAGCTCTGCTTTTCCACGAGCTGTGAGGCTGGTTGGGATGTCTAAACAAAGTGATGTAAAGGAAACGGAGGTCTTTTACTTCACCCAACCCTACAATTTTCTACAGTGAATAATAGTGGAGGAGGGATAGTCTTGAATTCAAGTAGAAATTTTAAATCACAAAATTTCATTTCTCAGTTTAAAATGAACAAATGGGGACCTGTTATAAAATTATTCACTTTTGGATTCAATTTGGTTCAAGATGAATGGCTTTTTACCCTTTGTCAGGGTTATTTATATCCTAGATTTATACCATATAATTCCTTCCTAATAGTGAAAGGTTAAAACATCTCTAAAATGTGGCTATTATTAAGCTATTTATATTCTTCACAACTTAATTTCCCTTACACAGGCCAGTGCCAAAGATACAGGATATCTGTATGCAGCAATACATCACCGGCTCATTGCGCTTCGAAGCTTTGATAAACAGAAAGATGTAAATCAAGCTGAAAGCCAGTCAGAAACAATCCTCCAACAATTAAACTGTGAAAGCTGTGATGAAGATGAGGATGATTTCATCCAAGCAACTAAGAATAGATCAGGTAAATAACTTTTCTTTTGTTAGGTCAGAGGTTTCAGAAAATCTTCTGCACAATCCTAATATGTGAAATAGTTGTTGTTTTTTAAAGTGGAATGAGGGGGTGCCTGGGTGGCTCAGTCGACTGAGCACTGGCTCTCAATTTCGTCTCAGGTCATGATCCCAGGGTCATGGGAGCAAGCCCTATTTTGGGCTCTGTGCTGAGTATGGAGCTTGCTTGGGATTCCTTCCTTCTCCCTCTCCCTCCCCTCCTTTCTCTCCCCTCTTCCTCCCCCCCCTCCTGCTACCTTCCTCTTTCTCCCTTGCCTCTCTTCCTTGCTTTCTATAAAAATAATTAAATAATATTAAAAATTTATATAAAAAATAAATTGGATAGGAATTAGAGTCCTAGTTCTTTGGATCAGAGGAGTGGGTTTGAAAGTCATTGTCTTCTTCTTTATGTGGCCTCCATTAGGATTTTACCAAAGTCATCCTCATTTTGATGCCTGGATGTCACCTGTGCATAAATTTAATAAAAATACCATAAAGTATTATGTTGATACACTAAAACTAACATTTATTCATATTTTCTTCACCTGTTCTTATTTCCCTATTATTGGCTAGAGTAGAAGAAATTATAAATACATCATAAATGTAATGAACACATGACAGTGGCTCCACAAGGCAAATCTGGCTTGAAACACCAAAACTCCTATTTATCTCCTTTTTGGAATTTGCTTTATTCTCAAGACCCTTTTTTGTGTAGGCCAAAAAGTACTATTTTCTTGTTGTTGTGTTAGGATTCATGAATTGAGCAAGGTTAAAGTAGAACCAGTAGTTACCAGATTTTTAGGTTTTAGTGCTTGTCCTGATGGGTAGATTTAAAACAAAAATTTATGATTATTTTTGGAAAAAAAGATTGTCTGGGAAATAAGAAGTCTAGCTTTGTTATATAAATGGAGCCAAGTATTTTCAGTAATAGTTTCATTTATCCCTGAATTCTGTTCTACGGAGAACTGAGTAACATACTTACAAAGATAGTGTGTTAGCAAGCATTTTTCTAATTTTTAATTATTTTAAATCTTAAAGGTAACTTAATTATACATAATTTAAGAATCTATCAAAGCACATGTACAAAACTTCATGAAATATCTTCCTTTGCCTAATATAAAAAACGTAATCAAAATGTACAAAATATATAGATCAGGGGGCACCAGAGTGGTTCAGTTGGTAAAGCATCTGACTTTGGCTCAGGTCATGATCTCATGAGTTTGAGCCCTGCGTTGGGCTCTGTGCTGCCAGCTCAGAACCTGGAGCCTGCTTCAGATTCTGTGTCCCCCTCTCTCTCTGCCCCTCCCGTGCTCGTGCTCTGTCTCTCTCTCTCTCAATAATAAACATTTTTTAAAAATTAAAAAAATACATGCAGATCAGGAATATAAATTGCTTGGCTCAGTGAGCCAGAGAACTAATATGATTTTTCTTGCCACTGTTAAACAACTAGTTTCTTATTCTTTACAATGTGTGAAATATATAAATAAAATCTTTATGATGTTTATATTGTCAATAATAAATGGGATCTATTGGAAGATGAATTAGTATCCATTAGAAATGTTAACATGAAATAGGATTAAATGGCAAAATTCTCTCTTCAACAAAGGTCACATTTATGAAATATATATTTTATTATATTCCATTTTAGGAAAGAGTAATATACAACTATCTTCATACAAAATGAGAAACAATGGAAATAATGGAAAATAAATGTCAACCATATGAACCCCTCTTCCTTTGCCTTCCTTCCCCTTTTCACTTAGTACTTTCTCCAGGAGGTGATGCATACAAATGCTAAACTGTTATGAAAGCAATAAAAAGTCTAATTTTTTAAACTCTGTTGCCCATGAATTAAGGTAGGGTTTAGTTATTTGAAATATCATGTTTTAAATTAGCAACATTTCCGGGGCACCTGGGTGGCTCAGCGTCTGGCTTCGGCTCAGGTCATGATCTCCATCTCGGTTTGAGCCCCACATCAGGCTCTGTGCTGACAGCTCAGAGCCTGGAGCCTGCTTCAGATTCTGTGTCTCCCTCTCTCTGACCCTCCCCTGTTTGCGCTGTCTCTCTCTGTCTCTCAAAAATAAATAAAAAAACAAAAAAAAAAATTAAATTAGCAACATTTCCAAATGTTACATATAAAATGTAAATTGTATAGTTTGCATTTCCTCACTTGTAAGCATATTCATGCATATTCATGTTCAGTTGTGTTCAATATTAAATCGAATCTGAATGTAACATTCTCTAATATTTTAAATTTATATCACAGATCCTTCTAGGTGGACCCACAGACAGTCGGTTGCCTGTTCATGAGCACTCTCTACTGTAAACGTGACAACATCTACAAAAAGATTGGTCATCTTGCTGAAAATACTAAACCTTCTTAACTAAATGAGATGATCCTATTCATCCCTTGAAGAGTTTTTATAGCAAAGTTCATAAAATATAATGTGTTGCAATTAAAACTTTTCTCTTATATAATCTAATAATTGCAAGGTTGTACATTTTGATTATTGTGGAGAAAATGACAGAATTTGAGAAATGCATGGACTTAGTTCAAAATTTATCATTTTTGAAAAATTTAGAATAGGATTTGATAACTAATTTGGACTATTCATCACATTGGTGGATATCGTAGTTAAAATAAATTGCTGGATTTGATAAATATCTAAGATATTTATTTTTTCAGTCATACATTGTCTGGTCATAAAACAAATATTTTAAAGGTCTCTAGTCATTTCTTCCAAAATACTGTAGCTGCATGATAACATTTGATTAAGTCACATTTCTTTTCTGGGAAATGAGTATTTTCAGTTAGCCTTTGGATTTACTAATACTATAAGATTATATCATCTTATTCATGGTATGAATTTCTTTAAATTTAGTATTGTTCTTGGACCTATATCTACTATACCTTGTATATGCTTGACTCTAGGTCAACATCCAATAGTTGTTGAAGGGATGAACAGAATACATTACCTATGTAACAAAACAGTAAGTATACAAAAAGTAAAATGTGTTAACTTGCTCTTTGCTTTCTGTAATTAAATTGTCATTAATATTTTATGGATGTAGCTGTATAGAGACCTTTTTTTCTAAAACATACATATAGCCAAATAAATCTTTTCTTTTTAAAAAAATGTTTATTTATTGAGGCACCTGGGTGGCTCAGTGGGTTAAACATCTGACTCTTAATCCCGGCTCATGATCTCACAGTTCTGAGTTCGAGCTCCACATTGAGCTCTCTGTTGTCAGCACAGAGCCTGTTTCGGAATCTTTGCTCCCTCTTTCCTTTTCCCCCCTCAAAAGAAAAAAACAAATGTTTATTTAATAATAAAATTTGTTTTAATTAATAATTATTAATTTAAAATAAATGTTAATTTATTGTTGAGAGAGAGAGAGCATGAAGAGAGGAAGGGCAGAGAGAGAGAGAGGGAAAGAGATAATTCCAAGCAGGCTCAGCACACAGTCCGACACAGGGCTCGAGCTCATGAACTGGGAGATCATGACCTGAGCCAAAATCAAGAGTCTGATGCTCAACTGGGGCTCAGCTGGAGCGACCCGGGCACCCCCCAAATGGTAGGCACCCCCGTACCATAATATTGGTAGACTAATAATTTTAACAATCATGCAACAGAGTTTTGATGCTCCTCTTTTGAGATTTGTCTCAGAGACACTTTATGGGTCACACACAAAAAAGCAGACTCAGTGCTTATAGCAATACTTCATTTTTCAATCAAGTCACCCCATGACTTCAAAATGACTTTTGATTGTGGCTCCTAACTATTCCCTTGTTAGAGGATCTTATTCTTCTCAGGCTGCCATGACAAAATACCACAGACTGTGCAGCTTAAACAACAGAAATTTCTTTCTCATAGTTCTAGAGTCTGAGAAGTTGAAGACCAAAAGGCCCACAAAATAGGTTTCATTCTGAGGACTCTGCTTTGGTTGTAGCCCACTATAATTTCCCTGTGTGCTCACAGGATCTCTTTGTGGGGCACAGGCAGAGAGAGAGCAAGCTCTCTAGTGTCTCTTCCTGTATGCCAACCCCATAAACTCCCTCATAAACTTTTCTAACTGTAATTATCCCCTAAGGCCCCATCTCCAAATTCCATCACACTGGGTGTTAGGGCTCCGACATAGACATTTGGGGGAGAACATAAACATTCAGTCCATAACCAGGGGATAAGATTTACAATTCCAAAATGATTTCTGAAAAGTTTTTGAACAATGACAACATAACTGGAATAATGGGTCTAAATTCACTAAATGCTACTTTGAAGAACAATATTCATTTGGATGTAGACATGTGAAGACACATTTTTCAAAGTTACATTATTTTGTTGCAATACCTCTTATAGTAATAAAAGCAATTATATGTACATACATATAGATATAGTAAAACCTGAGCTGATGCCTGATAGTTTAGTTTGGCATGTGAAAGTTGAATTAACTCTTTTAGACCATAATTTGGTTAGTGTATAAATTGTTCAGTTTTGTTCTTTCCCTATAACTTGAGTATAGCTTAGTGAAAAAGTAGTGCTAAGAGAGGCCTATTCATTTTTCTAGTCACTATGGAAGAAATATAGCCTCCTTTACTTCTAAATAAAGCAATGCTTCAGAAAATGGAAAAGACAAAGTTAATGTGAGAGAGAGGTAGAGAAAAGATAGAGAGAAGGGGGAAAAAATCAAAGAATAGCTCTAGCATAAAAGAATAAAAAGAATGGAAAAACAAATTTTAAAGTTGGTTGGGTTTTTTCAATCCCAAAAAGTACCTCTGACACAGAACAGTCAGTGAACAGTTTTCTTTAGAAGCTAACGTAAACAGGAAGACATCTGGAGAAGAAATGAAGGAGCCGGTTCTCTTCTCCTATAAGATCTTAGCTAATATGGGAACACGTCGTGATTGCACTAAATTGTTAAAGTAAAGCAGAGAACAGAGATCTTTATCTACCTGAGATGTTCGTTCTTGCCCTCACTTTAGGGTGGAGATAGAGCAATGTTTTCTCAATGCCTCAAACATTTTAATATACTTTGAATTCATTCTTTCCTTCTGTGATTTCCCTTATATTTCTCTGCCTATACCATGCAAAAATAAATTAGATTACTTCAATTACTGTTCTATACATTAATGCCAGTGCAACGGAATCAAAAATAGTATTAGAATATCAGGAAGGCAGAGAAAAGTGAAAATTTCTTGATTATGACATAGTTCCTAACAGCAGAAACATGGCATTTAGCTTATGACTTTCAAATTATTTTCTGTTCACTCTACTATTCCTTCTTACAATCTTGATGCAAATATTTAGTGCTATTTTGGAGGAGATAATAGAAGTAGAAACATCTTATAGTTTCTCTGTATCCTATATCTTCATCTAACCTCCTTTTTGGCTTTTCTACAGACTTTGACCTCTCTTTAATATGAAGAGATCACCATAAAATGATAATCATTCATAAGTTACTAGATAGGTGACTTCAAAGCACACATCTTCTTAGATTGTGGTAGAAGCTGCTTTTATTAAAATTTACTTAAATATTTCCCAAATATACTAGATACATATTTAACATTATATCTGACTATATATCTTACATTTAAAAAAACCTTAACATTCTTCTCTTTCAACAGGACTTTAGAGTTTACCAAGTTATTCAGCTTAATTAGGGACCGTCAAAATGTTCTCTCTTTTAACTATTATTTTACATCCATTACTGCCAAAGCCAGGAACACTTTGGCCTCAGCAACTAATAACCTATACAAGTCTTAGAGTATGCGGATGCCATTAAAGAAAAGGGCCAAGGTATATATCTTTCATAGAGTCAGAATGTACATGAAGTGAGATGGAGGGGGATTTAGGGATTGGGAAGGATGCATCTTAAGCTTTGTAAATCCTCAAACTATGAATATCCGATGACATATAATTTTCTCCATAAAATGTTGAGAACAAGTAAGCTTCTTGACATGTGTTTACCAGGTGGCTGGGTAAGCTCACTCTAGAAAAGTACACCAGCATTGCTATAGATGGGGTTTGAGTTTGAAACTCAGTAACGTTACAGATTATTTTAGTAGTTTGAGGGTACTGAAACTCATATTAAATTCACAAATGCAAGCTCTTGTTTGTTTTGTAATGAATAGATCACACCCACAGTGCTGCATGATTTGTGACATCAAATTTGGAGTGGACAAACTTAAATACATGAACACATTTAAAGTTTCTAAGATGATCTTTAGAAACTGTGGCATTGGAGAAGCTATTGAAATAATTGGGAATGTTTAGCCTAATAAAGACTTGATGTCATAGCTTTCCAACAATTTAGAAGATTGGCAAAACTTCTAAATTTCCGCCAAGCCAGTGGATATGAAAGACTATTTCAGTGAAATTACTTTGTATCTTTCTAATTTCTAATAAGGGTGAGTATATTTCAGATATTTATTCTCTGCTTGTTTCTTCTAAGCAATTCCTGTTCATAAATAATATTTGCAAAGCTAAGCATGTCATTTTCCCCTTTCCGCGGCTTCTTAGCATATACAAGATAAAAGCCAAGTTCCTAAGCATTGATATAATTACACCTTCCATGTCTTTCCCCCATCTGCCTTTTATGGTAATCTGCCTCTCTAGCCTCCTCTCACTGTTGCTTGCCTCCCTCTCAATTCTCTAGGAATTCAGAATTGCTACTTCATTCTCCATATACTTTTGCTCTGCTGTTTGCTCTCTAGAAATCCTTACTATTAACAAAGTGTTGGAATAGTGAGAAGAGACCTTGAGGATATTCAAATTATAAATGACTAACTCACATCGCACAAAAGTTAAGAGATGTGCTTAAACTTCCACTACAAGTCACTATCAGCACCTGCTGTGAGGCAAGGTTCCTGGCCAGAAGGGTCAGCGACCCACTAAAAGTAGACATCGGGGGCACCTGGGTGGCTCAGGCGATTAAGCATCTGACTCTTGATTTAGGCTCAGGTCATGATTTCATGGTTTGTGAGTTTTGCTTTTTTAATTTTTTTAATGTTTATTTTTGAGAGAGACAGGGTGTGAGTGGGGGAGGGGCAGAGAGAGAGGGGGAGACACAGAATCTGAAGCAGGTTCCAGGCTCTGAGCTGTCAGCACAGAGCCTGATGGGGGGCTTGAACTCATGAACCAGTGAGATCATGACCTGAGCCAAAGTTGGCCACCTGATCCAAAGTTGGCCACTTAAAGGTCTGAGCCACCCAGGTGCCCCCGACAGTTTGTGAGTTTGAGCCCCATGTTGGGCTCTGTGCTGACAGTGTGAAGCCTCTTGAGATTCTCTCTCTCTCACTCGTTGCCCCTCCCGTGTGCTTTCTTTCTCAAAAAATAAATAAACTTAAATAAATATTTTGGGGTGCCTTTCAAAAGGCTAGGTACTGCCTATAGAATAAAGTCCAAGTTAGTAACATTCTTAAGATTTCCCTCTTGTTCTAGCTACTTTTTCAACCTTATCTCCCCACCCAGAAATGCTCCACTTGGCCAGATTCCTCGACCCACTATCCTCTAATTTCCTCAAATGCTACCTGTCTCCCTCTGGATTGATAGTTTTTTGGTAGTCAGCAAGGACTGTAACTTGCGCAGTGCCACAGGCGCCATGCTTAGATGGGTCTGGCACCCAGCTTACCGCTCTCTGTCGTTAAAGACTTAATAATTACTGCTCAAGAAGCTCTCATTTTCATTTTGCACTAGGCCCCACACATTGTGCACGTGGTCCTTGGTCAGCCTCCTCGGTCCCCAGCCCAGGGTTGGTCAGATCGGCCATCTGACTAAACTTAGTTGAACGAAGGAATAAAGAATGCAGTCTTGTGTGCCATGACGAAAGAGTAGTTTTATATGACCTGGTCAAGGGCAATAATGAGGCCCAGGCGAGGAGGTGCCTACAGGTACCCACTCTCCCGCCAGGTGATCGAAACCCCACCCGCAGTTCCCCGCGCCGCTTCAGACCGGTTCCAGCTGGATTCCTAAGGCAGCTCTACCGCCAAATAGAATTCCAGCCCTTCTTCTGGCCGCAGCCAATCCCCGAAGCTCCTCAGGCTCCGAAACCGCAGCGGGCTCTGATTGGCTCACAGAGTCGGGGGCGGGCGTGTGGGTTTAGTGCCCACCCAGGGAAGGGGGTGGAGCTGGAGGTCGGCCCCCGGGCGTCGAAGCCGCCGCCGCGCAGGCGTGGATGGAAGCGGATCCACAAACAAAACCCACAGCTCTGAGGCCTCTAGCTCTTCCCCGCCCACCTTTCCTCGCTCAGGCTTTCCCTCCTCCCAATTCCTGGGCTTTCCCCGCCCCCGTCAACGTCTGGGCACGTCCCCCCCTCGCGGCGCGGGCCACGCACTGTAGTGCTCTTAACCTCTGCCCGCCCGGCGCGGAGTTAGAGGCCGGGGCTGCGCGGGTGGCGCGCACTGCTGGTGGCGGGAGCCCGGGCCTGCAGTCCCGCCGGGCGGAGGATGACTTGCTACCGAGGCTTCCTGCTAGGCAGCTGTCGGCGTGTGGCAG